>NC_135875.1:8510269-8875269 GCF_031162955.1 Sander vitreus
TGGACCCAAATGCAAAGTTCAACAAAAAAAAGGTTTATTTAACAAAAAGGGGGAAGGAGGTGAGGGGAGGAGGACGCCAGGAACGGGGACACGTGGTCTAGGGAAGGATGGCGAGGGACTTGAGGACTGGGGTAGGATAGCAAGGGTTGAGAGGACAGAGATAGGATGGCGAGGGATGAAAGGGCAGAGGAAGGATGGCGAGGGAGCACTGTGGAGCGCGGGCAGACCGGGGCAGAAGAAGCCGAGGAGGAGGCACTGGGAGCCGGGGTACCGATGAGCCAAAGAGGGGAAGACTGGAGCGGAGGCAGGTTGGAGCAGGGAGCCGTGAGAGGGGTACCGAATGGTGAAGCCAGCTGACTGGAGGTGGGAGTGAGGTGTGCAGCTGATGACTGCGGGGAGAAACACAAGGAGAGGTAAGGACAGGATAATGACAGGTAAGTCTACAACTATTTGAAGCACGAGCGTGTAGCGAGTATCACCAGTATGGCGGAGACAACGATCCAGCGAAGATAATGAGTGGAGCCAGGGTTGAAATCTTGAGCTTGATTGTAGATGGCAGGCAGGTGTGCGTGGCGGGAGAGCAGTGATATTGGAATGATGAACAGGTGTGTGTAGTCAGCTGGCAGTAGCAGGCAGGAGGAGGGGAAAACACAGGAGACACATGCTACGTTTACACGTGGCCGGCTATTTGCATAAACGGACATTTCAACCTCTCCGTTTTCAAAAATAACCGTGCACAGCTGTCAGTTTTCAGAAAAGTGTTTGTTTACACGTACCCGTGTATATATGCCGTAAATGTCGTCACAAGCATGCCAAACCTGTAGGTGGGAGTGTAACGAGAAGCTCAAGCCCATGTTAGCCAATCAGAATCCCGAAAATAGCAACAACAGCAACGAATCACTTCCTCTCTCTTCTCTTTCTCACTTCCTCAGCTGCCTAAACCTCCGTTTGTCTCAGTTTACATGCAAACGTGCAAACAAAGTTTTCCAAAATCTCCACTCTGGCCGGAGCTTTTTAGAAAGAATCGTTTTCAGAGGCAAATTCTCCGTTTGCGTGTAAACGAAGGGCACAAACGAAGGGAGATGTCTCCGTTTTTCAAAATAACCATGTACGTGTAAACAGGGTAACAGAGAGAGGCAGGGCCAACAGAGAAACACACAAAAGAACTAGAGAACTGGAAACACAAACCCCAAACCACAACACAGGAATGTTGTTCTTGGTAGTTAAGGGTGCGTTCACACCTAACCTGTCTGGTTAGGTTCAAAGAAACTCTGGCGCTTTCGCCTGTTTTGATTGGTTTGTTTGTTTTGGTGTAAAAGTTGTTAATCAGACGGTGCAGTTTGTATTGTGGTGTAAAAGCAAATAATTTGGTAACCATGGTCATATGCATGTTCGTCACCACGTGAGTGCAGGGATTTTGCCTGATCAGTTAGATGGGTGTTGTGTTTGTGTCCTCTGTAGTTTGACGATTCATCATTAAAAGTTAAGTGAAACTAAGTAAATACCCCTACATTGTTTAATTTCTTTCCTTGGTCTGGACCAAGTTTTTGTCCAGAAGATGATTTTAATAGTAAAGTACCTGCCAAAGCATGCAGTTATATGCCTACCAACCACTTGATTACCTGCCTGCAGGGCTTTTGTTGACAGATTTTACACTCTGCTGCATTCACAGCGATTGTAAAATGTATTTTGCCCCACAGCTGAACTGTAAACTGCAGTTCTTGTGTGAAAAGTAATTGGGGGGGAAAAAAAAACACTGCACCTGAAAATTCTATCCAGCTTTATTACTATAATAACAGCATTTCAAAGTTGGACTTTATTATTAAGCTGCGGCATTTGCGTGGTAGCTTTAATAAGGATAGGGCATCTTTATTTCAGTACATACAATACAACAACATACTAATTATCCTGGGTTCCCCAGGTGTATTTCCTGGGAAAATGGAGCGTATCTCACTTCCCAGTATTCAACCTACTCATCAAATCCCATTGACTGGATCATGAAGACAACCATAACCGAACAAAACCTGGGGATACAGTGGACTGTAGTCCCAATTAGAAGACCTGGACTTCGCAGATGATATAGTCCTCTTGTCACATGTCTACACAAATACAAATGCAGACCAAACTCACAAAACACGCCACAGTTGCAGACTCCTCATCAATAAATCAAAAACCAAGGTGATGAATATCAACCATAAAACAAAAATGCCATAAACCTGGACTGAGAAGCACTAAAAAAAAGTGGACGTATTTACATACCTGGGAAGCATTGTTAGGAAGGACAGAGGGAGTGATAACGACATACAAACAAGAATAGGAAAGGCAAGATCATCCTTCTTAATTTTAAGACAAATATGGAGTTCAAAACACTTTTTTTTTTTTTTTTTTTTTTTTTTACAAAAACTAAAATCTGCATCTTCAACTCAAATGTCAAATCAGTTTTATTTTACGGGGCAGAAACATGAAGAGGCACAACAGCAACAAGCAAGCAAACTTCAAACCATTATAAACGGATGATTACGAAACATCCTGGAAATCTACTGGCCAAACACAATAACTAACGAAGTACAGAAAGTGGAGGCAGAACTCAAGGAAACATCATCCTGGAAGGAAGCAGAGAAGACCGCCCATAAAGCTGGAGAAAGTTCATCAATGACCTATGCTCCCCAAAGACCAAAATGGGTTAAATGAATGATCACATAACACACTGCCTAACCCTAACCCACCACCTCAACATGCAACCTTACAGTACAGATTAACAAGATAATAAATAGCTAGATCACAAATGAGGCAAGAAATGGCCAAAATAGTACTGGTAACAGGCTTGCTAGCAGGACTTTTTACATGTTTACACATAAATGTACATTTACTCTTTCATTGTGTTGTGGAATGGAGGCGGCAGAATGCGTTGCGGAGGTCACTGCTATATAAATCAACACTGCCGCGACACAGAACTCGCCGGTCTTGGACGAGACCATGATGTGACAGCGAGTGTCAATTCTCAGTGTCTTTCACAGTCTTCCTGTAGTCTTCTCTCAGTATTTCTTCCACCGGTTTCTCAATGGTGATCGAGTCGATCCCAGAATCTGTCCCGTGCGCAGATGGTGTATGTTGGGTTTTCAGCCACAATCTTACTTTTTCTCTTGATTTCAGCAGTCGATACCTATCTGGCTCGGAGTCAGCATTCCCCTCTTCGGTGGGAAAAAAAAGAATCACAACTTTAAAAGCAATACAAAACTAAACAAGACAGCAGTTACTTGCTTGTAGGTATTTGATTTATTCACCTTTGTAGAAATATGTCCAAGCCTGCTCCATGGCCACCTCTCGTCTGCTCCACTCTCTCTCCAGAAGTCCCATCCATCTGTTCAGAGGCCCAGATGCTGCATCGCCTTTACTTGCAGCACCAAAGTAAGTCTCAAAGTTATCTTCATGTCGGTGCTCCATTTGTTCTTTCTCTCCTTCTGAACTCCCAGATGTCTGCTTGTCTTCACTCACTGGTTAGAAAACACAATAAACATGTTTGTTCTACAAAAGATAAAACTAATTTAAGATGCTGCTAGAATGTAATGTAATACATGGCCCTTTAGGATTAATGTGTGCAGTTATGTCCGTGTATGGGCTGCATGGAGCAAGTTGTTAGACTTAATACACTACAGGGCAATGTCACGTAAACTACCAAAGAAAACTACTTCTATGAAGGTAAATACGGTGCAACGTGTACTTGTAATTGTAGACCTGATGTAAACACTTGAACTTATATGTTAACATTTTGACAAAATATTCACACACATGAGGCCACAGAAAGAAAAGAAAAAACCTGAGAGTTCATGAAAGTGAAATTTCCATTCATAGAATATATTCACAACCCGTGTTCTGAATGTAAAGTCGCAGAAAAAATATTCGCAAATGTGTAGATTGAGATTAATATAAATACTGACTGCAAACTTGTAATGCAACATTTACTCATGTTCCGTTTTTTTATGTGCCCGTTTTCCAGCACCACGACAACTTTGTGATTACAACCTCTCGAATCGGTCACTGCAACTTCACATATGTGCTCTCAGCATCACAAAGTGACAAATCTGCGTGCTTTTACCTTTGCAACACTTCTTGCGTTAAATGTGGTGCAAAACAAATCTGTACCTGTGGACGTTCTAATTCAGCTCACATGTGTGTATATTTTATACATGTGTTTAACATACAAGTTTAGATTTTTGTTCTACAAGTGCTTACATCAAATCTACAAGCTCCCGCATTTTGCACCATATTTACCTTCATATACTTCTATTAGGGATTGACCGATACTGTTTTTTCAGGGCCGATACCAATTAATAGTAGTTAATGAAACTGATAACCGATTTTTTGGAATCAATATGCATTACAGTGAAAATGAAAATCCTAAAGTAAAAAAATTAAGATTTTGGAATGTTACATACTCCAACACAAAATGTTGTTTAAATGCTTTGAGCAATTAATTAATAAATTAGAAACTTTCAACATAATACTTTAGGGAATTCTGGAAAAGGTTAAGGGCCCGAAGGCCAAAAAAGGTCTGACTCCAATCGATCTGCCTATCAATTCCCCGCGGGTCCGTTGATGTCAAATAGTTCACCAGAACACTGAAATCATTTGCTTAGACGATAGGTTCAAGTCAAGTAACTTTACTAATACAGTATTCCAAAAGTACAAAACACGTGGGTTACACAAATAGATCCTAAGTTTCCCTGGCCACAGACAAAGTATACAGGGTCAGGGCCACTCAGTCTCTCTCGAATTGTAAACAACCCCGTCTCAACATCTCCCTAACCTTTTAACCTCCTATGCAGGGGCGATGCGCCTCTTCTGTATCCAGGCCGATATGTGTGTGTGTGTGTATGTATGTATGTATTTATGTATGTGTGTTCATAGACCACAATTAGATGCAAATCTTCTTGTCCGTTGCAACTTCCTCTTCTTGTGACCTTTTCTCTGTGTACGATCACACATATCAACCTAGAAGCTGTTTCCTGTCTACTTCTCTGTCTGGCACAGAAAACAGCAGAGATGTGCAAATGTGTCTCCCTGAAACTTGTAACCTTTCTTCTCTAAGACAACACGCAACTCTTATGCAATGAGCAACACTATATGAATTTTATACTGAGAATATCACATCTAAATAATAGTAATATTTCTACAATACACAGTAAAAGTTAGTCAGATAGTGCTGTGAGCAGGACATTAAGTCAGACTCAGTTGTGAGTGAAACCGAAGAAAGGGACAGACAGAGCTGTAACTCACTTTTTAATGAATTAACTTTATCGGTTATCAGGCAAATAAAACGCTGATACAGATAATCTGCAAACTGCCAAAAAACTGGCCGATAATCGGCTAGGGCTGATAATCGGTCTATCCCTAACTTCCATACTACGTCAACTTGAACTTAATCACATAAATCATAAACAAAGCCGTCAACAGCTCCTCTGTTCTATTGTAATTATGTTTTAAAAGTCCCATATCATGCTCATTTTCAGGTTCATTCCTGTATTTTGGGTTTCTACTAGAACACGTTTAAATGCTTTAATGTTCAAAAAACACATAATACTTCTCATACTGTCTTTCTGAATATACATGTGTTCACCCTCTGTCTGAAACGCTCCGTTGTAGCACCTGTCTCTTTAAGCCCCCATCTGAAAAAGCCCATTCTGCTCTGATTATTCAGTGTTTCCATTTCTTCCTGATCTGCGCTCTTGAGGTCTCTGCACCATCATTGCAGTCAGGGAATGACTGTAGTAGCTGCACTTTTTACCCATATCTAGTTGTGACATCACAACAGCATGGAAGTATGACTCGTTTAAAGGCACAGTTTCGGAATACGGGCTGTGTGCATTTCTCTGTGGACTAAGCATTTTGATACTTTCAAAGTATACAGCACCTCGATCTGCTTTATAATCAACAAGACATGGAAAATCTCACTGTTTGCAAAATGGGACCTTTTAAAAAATATTGTTCTGTATATCTCTGGATACTTACTGTTTAGTGGGGAGGCCATACTGTGATAGCTATAGTGTTTTTCCCAGTTATTGCGATCCCACTCAATGAAAAGTTGGTCTGTGATCTCCTTGGTTGTGTTCTCATCTTTGTTTTCAGTTGTATCGTCACTTCTGTCTTCCTCAGTATGTGGATTACCGGTTTCAGGGTAGGGACTGACGTAAAAAGAGCTGTTTCCTGCCACCATCTCATCCATCTTTTGCAGCAGCTCTGTTACCTGATCATCAGCATTGCTCGTATTGTCTAG
The DNA here is from genome assembly GCF_031162955.1 of Sander vitreus. Taxonomy (NCBI): domain Eukaryota; kingdom Metazoa; phylum Chordata; class Actinopteri; order Perciformes; family Percidae; genus Sander; species Sander vitreus. The sequence goes on from NC_135875.1 coordinate 8,516,544, forward strand.
GACATGATACCTGTTTCCACATTTCTCAATAAGCCAACGGAGAGCCTTGCCTTCACTTTCAATGTGTTGCTCAATAGTTTTGTCCCCCATAGCGTCCCCGAATGTAAACAACACAATAACATGTCTCCACACTCTCTGTCCAAGCAGCCTCATGTTGCCCTCTGTGACTCTTCTCTGTTCGTCGGTAAACGATGTGTCAACCGGCACTGCCAGCAAAATTACATTTGGTGATGGTGAGCATAGAGACACTCCATTCAAAATCTCAGACTTCAAAGTCGAAGGGGTAAACATTGCTGGGAAGAATTTCCACCATCCAGGAGTGTCCACGATGACGACCTCTCTTCCACCCACCTCGCCGCTTTGCTTTAAAACTTTCACTGTTCTGTCACCAGAATGAAACACCTCAGCGCTCAAAATAGTGTTCCCACTGAAACTCTTCCCGGAAAACACCCATCCGACCATCAAGATCCTGAGGTTGGGTGTTGGCTCTGCAAAATAAGATGAATATTTGAAATATGGTACTTTTAAAGGGTAATTGTTGTTCATTACAACTTGGGTATGATTATTGTTATAGTTTTGGTCCTCATTTTAATTTATAACAAAATAATTAAACAAAAAGATTAAACAAAAGATTGAAAAGGTGAGATGTAGTTGAAAACTCTGGAAACTTACTGTTTGCAATTGTAACATAGTTGAATGGGTTCAGGTTAAATTCTACTAAATTGGCATAACTATGCCATCTACTGTTATAATTTGTACCTGCTTCGAGTAGTAGTATCACAGGATTATGGGAAATTCCTCACAGCAACGGAGGATTTCCAACAAGGTAACATGTCTGTGAATGCTTGTGGACAATAAAGCATTAACTACTTGCAAAGGACTTTAAAGTTGACTCAGTATGTTTGGTCAGATATAATAATTGCCTTAAGTTAATTTCGCAATGGTTGTATTTAGTTACCAGACGTTTTATTCATGTTTTAGAACATATTTTCTGTATGCTGTCTAGCACCTACATGTGCCGTCTTTCCAGACAGCATGCTTGCCATTGTCCAATGAGATGAGCATTCACACACTGTTGTCTTCCTTTGTAAACGAAGGTACGTTGCAGTATGTTGTATGTGGCTGTAGTCAGCTGTGAAATGTTTTGTACTGAGATATTTATTTGTGATCTGCTTGATATTTTGTACTGTGGGAAAAGTCAACTACATAATTATCATTGTTAATTATTGTTAAAATACTGAAAAGGATAAAAAGTAACAGTCCAGTATGAAGAGGCCATATTATATTTTTGTTTATAGTGACTCTGTTAATTTGCAAGAGAACAGCTTCAATTTTGCTTATTTATTTCAATTACATAATGTACATGTACATTTATTAGTCATGTAGATTGCTCCGCTAAGTGTCACAGCATTGCACAGAGAAAATTAGGTTGTAGAGGTGGGAAATTCCTCACAGCAATGGACTATTTCCATGCTTGCCGTTGTCCACTTATCTTCCATTGTAATTGCAGGCAGAGGCTGATTAAACTGGCTGTTAGACCAACCTGACCGGCTCCGAGGGATACACAAGACATCTCACATAGGTCACACAATCATATGATTTTCCAAATAGATTTGCAGGGTGCAATTTGTGAAGAAAGCAGGGAGGGGGGGGGGATGTTTTTGTTTTGATCATGCACAACAAAACAAAACCTGCAATAATTAAATCCCCCTTCCAATACCATGGATATATTGCCACTTGGCCGGTCGTGCCAAAACACTAATGCACTTAGCACAATATCCGATGGAAAATAATCTCAAATAGCACAACGTGGTGTCATCATGAAACACAGCGCTTTCAAGCTGGAGAGCAGGGTTCACTGCAGCGAAAACAAAATACCTTCACCCAGGAAACGCTCGTTTCGTTCCTCGGGAGTGTTTTAATCCAAATCCGATCTTTTTCCTAAACTTAACAAGTCGTTTTGGTGCCTCAATTTAGCTGTCATCGCTGCATGACGCTCACTTTTTCTGGCCTAACTCCACTACCATGGCCCCTGAAAGGAACGTCATCTGGCGGTGCCTGTATCCGGCTCGCAGTCACCTGTTGGCGGCTTAAACAACTGCCGCTGGTAGCCGGCGTCCTGGAGCTCTGTAGCGGCTAAATACAACCAGCAGCTGCCGCCGCTCGGATTTTATCGTTCTATCACGTTACAGCGCTTTACTTTGTTTAAAATACTTGTATTTTAGGTATGTAATTAATATATGGTCTAGGCTATTGGTGAAGTAGATGATCACTTTAGTCCCCACTGGGGATAAAAGAAAATTGAGCAGAGGCAGGTTTATCAGAAAAGGGGGAAATCACGCACCCCCCCGGCAAATCGCACCCTGTAAGTTTGGTTAGCCTAGGGGTTTGTTTTCAATCGGATTGATCGTCTGACAGCTGGTGATTGTCTCACCTTTGGACCTTATTTACGATGTTCACACATCTCAGCAATTAACTTGGTGACTACAAAGCTATTATTACAGAGGTATGATGGCTAAAACTACAAAAATAATAGCCAAGAATTCTTTATTTAAACTTACATAATCTAATCAAACAAACTCAACTGACCTGTCAGGAGATTTCTGAGCTCTTGTCTTTGTTGTTGTGATTGAAGGTGCAACTCCTCAGCTTTTTGGGCCACTCCCTTCCTCTTCAACTCAACACTTTGCAGCAGCGTACTGTCTGCTTCATACCATCCGTTTTTCGCCACCATTGTGTCAATCTTCTCAAACAGCTCTTTGACCTTTACTTCGTTGTCGGTGCTGTTGTCATAAAGAGTGAGATATCTGTTACCACATGCCTCTAAAAGCGACTGGAGTGGCGCTCCTTCCCTTGTGATGTAATCCTCTATGGTTTTGTGGCCTACCTGGCCTCTTTGGCTGAAGGCCACGATCGTGTGATCCCACACCTTGTCACCAAAAAAGTGTTGCAAGTGCTCACTTGTTGCCCTCTTGGAGTCTTTTTTGAATGGTAGTTCAGCATTAATCACCAGGATAAACCCATGCAGTCCAGGTGGACACAGAGTGACACTGAGAATTGCTTCTGTCTTGAAAAGTTCTGGTGTATGATACAGGGTATATCCACGCAGCCACCCTGGGGCTGTGACCAATGTGACTGTTCGCCCGAATATTTCTCTCTCTCCCCTCTCACAGCGGGATGTTAAATCTCTTGGATTAAACACCTGTCTTCCCAGGATGATGTTTCCAACTAGACATTTCCGGGAGCTTTTTGATCCCACGAGCACCGCATTCAGCTCTGACAGAAAGAAAGTGAGACAGAGATAGTAACATGAAAAAAATATTAATACTTGAAGACAGACTGTTGAAACACATCTTTCATTCACATTATCAGACTTTATGGACTCACCTTTGGCAGATTTCTTCATGTTTTCAGAACATCCATAAAGGCTTCTAATGGGTTTGATTTCCTTTATGTCTTGTTGATGACTGTGTGAGCACCGAATGTAACACTGATCACACTCTTGTCTTTTAAGTAGCAACTCCCCATTTCATCGTCTTCTAATAAACCAACAGCATACCTTCTTGTAGATGAGCCAAGATCGGACAAGATAAGAACCTGTTCTGAGCCACATTTCTTTCAGATGTGTTCTGCACCGTGCCAGTAAATCACACCTGTTGGCTTGTTTAATACAACCTGTTTGCTGTTTGTTGGATTCCTCCAATTGTAATTACATGTGGCTGCTGTCAGGGGAACAAATATATTTAATAGGGCAAAGCATTTACTTTTGTATATTCTTGCTGTCTTAACAGAGTGAAATTAAAAACTGTGTACAGTGTACAGAAATGTCTGAATAAATGAGCAGAGAAAAATTACAAATGCAAATGTAAAAATAATAACGTGTCACAATTTTTTTTCCTTTAATTTCTTACCCATCCCATAACCCTTTCAAGAAATTTTCGATGGCTATACAGATATTCAACATAAAAGGTAACTTGTCAAATTTGGCTTTAAATACAAACACTCCCGGTATTCACACCTGTTTATGCAGCACAAGAATCATACAGTATGTAAATTCTAATGAGGATTTGTGAATTGAAGTTATATATTTTTTTATTTGATTTATTACTGCTATTGATTAAGTAGGTTAATCAGTACTTGTGTTATGCTTTTAGTTTGATTGTTACATTGTTGTCACATAAATTAAACATATTTGAGTTTGAGATATCATGTGGACAGCCAGAAGAACGGATAATTCTATGATAGGCCTATGTCAGCTGTCACTTCCTAGAAACTCTGTCATTCAGCGCTGGTATGTTGTTGAACTGGTTGTTCTGGAGCAATTCCAGGTCCCAGAGCATCTTGCCAGTGTCGGCTTCTACTGGCGGCCGCTGCCAGCTGCCTTACATAACCAAATGAATAGGAACACACACATGCCGATGCTGGTTAGTCTTGGTGCAGTATGTTTCCCTATATTTTAAGGTAATATTGTTAATATATATAAACATTATTGACACAATCAACAATATGTGAGCAGTATTTTATGCTGCATATCTAATACCAGTATGCCACAGAATGCTTGCCAGCATGACCTGTAAGGCCCTAGTAATACCATTTCATCTGTCCTAACAATTATTCATGTTAATCCAGCTCTCTGGAGTCAAATGGTGCGGTGCTTACTTTGGACATTAGCAAACCACAGTGATGCTTTATGAAAATCCTCTCTAATGCTGGGGTACAAATGAGCACAATTAGACATTAGCATAATTTGTACAATAGCACTGGGGGTTAAATGTTGACAAATACTGCATTTTATGTAATCAGGAGGTATTACTGTATAGTTCTTATCTGAAATATTTTTCAGAAATTAGTAATATATACATATAGCTGAAAGAGTTTGGTTTTCTCTGTCACTTTAAAGGTGCAGTAAGCGATGCTGCGCTAAGATTGTTGATATTTAAACTTAACTGCCAAACAACTTCACCCCCCAATTGATACAAACTCAATTTCTGCAGCTTGAGTTTGTATCTTACAGCAAATTTTGTCAGTATGTGTGACTGCTTCTGTTCAGGGTTTTAGTGATTGCATGGTTTGATGATTATATATAATAATATATAATCGCACCTGGCTGGCTGTATTGGGGTTTCCTAGCTCTTAAGCCAATGTGTGTGGACCTTTTATTGTGATTATATTATATGGTTTAAGTGTTTTTTTGTAGAAGAATTTGACAGAGATTTAACAGTGAAAATTGGCACTGTCTATTCGTTGCTTTCAGCCATTTCCTCTCTGTGTCTCCAGGTCAGATCTTTTGTGTGTTATACTAACACTGAAGGGCTCCAAGGTTAAGCAACCTTGACTGTGAAGCTGACTTCATAGTAGTCTGGATTGACAACGGTTCATTTACCAGAGAGTACCGGCGGCGCCAGAAGTTCAGCCGTATGTCCCTTATGTCCCTTTGTGTTTACGTTAAACTCCAGTCGCATCCAGGAACAGCAACCGGAACCTCTGAGCTAGCAAGCTAATACACACTGAAAATGTTTTTGAAAAAAATTTGGATCGTGCAACAAGACAGGCCTGCTTGGTTCTTTCGGGGAATGATTGTAAAGATTTACAAAGAATATGTTTACATCATTTACTCTCTAACTGGGACGTTTTGGGACCGATTGGCAGGATTGCTGTGGACGAAGTACACGCAGCGATAAACTGTTAAGAGCCAATGACATTTAACCATATATCCAGGTAATTGTTTTTTGGTTCTTGTTTTTTTTTGGCATTTTAGGCCTTTATTTGATAGCTTAAACATGAAAGGGGAGAGAAAGGGGGAATGACATGCAGCAAAGGGCCCCAGGTTGGAATTAAACCTGCAGCCACTGTGGCGATGACTGAGCCTCTGTACATGGGGCGCACGCTCTACCAGGTGAGCTACCCAGCATCCGCCATACTCCTAGCTGCTGCACCGTAACTATGGTTTCTCAGTTAACACTTACAACTTGAGTCTAGAATTACAAACACACCAGGGGGAGTAGAGGTTGTTATAGAAAAATATAAAATATCTTGTAAAGGTTACAGTGGTTATACGTTTTAACAGTTTTTTTGTTTGTAAATTCAGATATCTCCCCCCTCCGGTGTCACAGGACATTCCGCCGGATGCATGTATGTCCGTTTCCTTCCGCTTTCTTTGTGTTGGAATTTTAAACTGGATTTATGAGGACTATGGTTAACTGCTCCTCAGATCTCTGCAGGGTAAATTGAGACAGCTAGCTAGACTATCTGTCCAATCTAAGTTTTCTCTCACACAACTATTTTACAGCGGCTCCGTGCGGAGTTTAGCACCGCCCATGACAATTGTGATTGGTTTAAAGAAATGCCAATAAACCAGAGCACGTTTTTCTCCCATCCCGGAATGCAGGTGTGGACTAGTAGCCAGACCCTCCTCAGCTCCGCAGCGTGTGGAGGTAGGTCTGGTAAAGCAAGACTAACAACAAGGTGAGTTAAATCAGGTCAGCAAAAACAAGATTTTCAGTGGGTGTTAAAAAATATATAACAGAAATTAAGCCATTACTAATTATACTGGTTACTCCTGTGCTTTCCGGCCATTTAAAATCTATATTATTTTTAATTGTTCATCCAAAATTTCAATGCCCTCCACAGTAGTGAGTGGGCAAGCCCAAAGATGATTCTGGCTGTGCTCATAGAACCAGGGTTACAATGAATAACATTCATTAATTATAATTGCTATTAATGAAATGACTCTTCTTTGCTACAGGCTTTAATTTATTGTTATTTCTGAATTGGTTGAACTTATTTGTGCTGTATATGTTTATGTAAGATTTATTTACAATTGTGTTTCTGTAAATGTTGCTTAATAGACTCATTTGGTTGTTAATGTAGACACAACAATCAAACATGTCTGCAATATCCTGGGCACATCAACTTGATGCATGACCTGAAATTGGGTTATTGGATTTGAAGCTAATGAGTAATAAATAACTTTATTTAACCTGAACAGGAATGTAATATGTAAGATGGAAGGAGGAAGGATGAGGGGGATCATGCCACACAGAGTTGTATTGTTTTGATCTTTGTATTAGTTGCTTTGTTTGTATAATGCTACGGCTGTGTAAGTCCTGTCCCACATTCTGATCCTCTTAATGTTAGCCAGAACTCCCCGTCATGGGACCAGTTACTTTGTGGGTCTTGCAGCTGCCAGAGGGCCGCGTTGCTTGCAAATACACACACATGGACACGCTGTACACATAAATTCAAAACATGCACCACCCATACAGGAAGGATGTGTTTGTTTGTTAGAGAGTTCAGTGAAAAGGGAAAAGGATGGAAGATAAATGTTTAAACATGCTGTAAAAAAAAATTAAAAGTAAATTATTTAGTGCAGTGCTATGAGAGAGGCAGATGTGCAGAGACCTTGAGGGGACAGGGGTCAAGCCTGGAAAATGTGGAAGATATTCTTTCCTGTCACTCACTTTCCTGTAACCAATCACATCTTTCTACAGGCCAAATGCTAAATTCCCACCAAGTTAAATATGGTCCTTGGTCTCCCAGACATTCCTCTTATCAACATTTAACATTCCAGAGGTGAGTTAACTTCTTTGAGTTTAAGGTAGTTCTGCTGTATTATGGAGCATTAAACAGAATTATAGAGCATTAGCAACATGTTGAAAACAGAAGACGACAGAATAGGGTGTTATATAAACAGTAAATCGGGTTACTGGGGGCAGGGGTTAGTGTACTTTATTGTGCAAAAAAAGTAAGGAGAAAGAAAGGAGTTGGGGAAACAAGGACTTGTTATATAATAAAAGTGAGGCATCACAAGACCTTGCAATTCCCTCACGAGTGGACAAAAACTGGAAGACGGTCATGCTTAAATTCCTCAACATATTACAAATCTAACATTCAGCCTCTCTGCCGTTCTCTCCGTTCACAAGGGAGAGCGCCCTCGGCTAAATGTCATCTTGTGTAGAGGTGAAAGCCATGCTTTATTGTTCACCCAGGAGCAGTTAGTCACAAGCAAACATATTCCTCTATTACTGTACTGTACCGTACTGTAGTAGCTCAGATCCATTTGTATCCTCCCCAGAGATCATGAGACAGAGAAATTAGCAAAGTTACACACAGATTAGTGCATCTCTGATTTCTAAGCTCAAACCAAAGCTGTCTGTTCTGTGACAGCACTAAATAACGCTCAACGCCAGGCCAATACAAAACGTCAAATAAACTGGGCGGTCCCGGTGACCCGAAGGACAACACAAGGGTTAAAAAAATGCTTGTTTCTGATTCTGACTGAAAGTAGGTAACCAGCCTCTTATTTGTTTCCAACTGCATTGGGATCCTAACAACTAATCATTAGCAAAGTTACCATGAACAATAGTCAGAATGGACATGATTATGAGAATAACACTAAAAAAAATGTTTTCCCTTTAAGTCAGTCATGTTTTCTTTAGTTCTTCCCTCCATTTTTTGTCTGTATTCTTACTTCCTCACTCCTTCTTCTTTAGGATTAAAAAATGACGCTGAATATTTGCCAAATCAAACCCAAAAGCAAATTCCTTTTAATCTTTCTTTTATCTATTAATTTCTCCTATCCTTCTTTAGTCTTTGCAGCAGCATGTTCTGCGACCTCAAACCTTGTCCCCGGAGCATTGATTGGACGAGACACAAAGAGCACTTATTACCCACCCCTCCACAGCTGCTGGACCATTAGCTCAGTCAGAGTGGGATTTGAGAGCAGGGCAGCGATGATGACTGGCCACTTGGATTCCTAGACCTCCTCATATATACTACTGTACACTTCTCAGCTCTACTTCTATCACACACAACCGCTTTAGATTAACCACCGTGGACCGGGGATGGATTCTAGGCTCCTGATTGGACCTGGGGTCCCCACACCGGACCCGACCGCCCTGGCACCCTGGAACATCAGCTCCATCAGTCCGCACCGGCTCATAGAGCTGGCTCCTGTTGCAACAGCTGTGAGTATCCGGCTCTCACTCTTCTTTTAGTTTTTTGGTGCTTGAAGGAATACCTCGGTTAGACTGGAGAGTTTTTTGTGCGCTGCAGCGATGCCATGCGTAACCGCGCCACATCCCATCCAGAGTAACTAGGAAGCAACATCTGGCAAACATTCGAAAGAAATAGTCAGGTTTATGTTTATGTTTTCAATCCTCCACGAGATAATTTTAAACAATTCCGTATGAACGAGGTGTGGGTGAGATGTTAATTCTGTGAATGAATGAATCACATCTTCCTCTCTTGCGCATCTGCGCTCCGTTCATTCACCATCGGAGCTGAATGAAGGCAGGAGTAATTAAAGCGCAACTTCCGTCATCTCTGATGTTTATCCAGCTTGTAGCCTACTGCAATGGTTGTAAAAAAGCTGCTGTGGGTTTTCTATATATATTTGTTACCTCTGTGATCAAAGCGTGCATCCCTTTTTTTTGTACCACACCTTTGCTCACCTTTCATGTCAATCATGAATTCTTTCTTCTAATTATCTTAATTTGTGGTGGATTTAGGGATCTCATCTCCTGTCAGAATTCCTGTAACATTTCAGAGGACTTGTTTGTGCACAATAGTGACTTTTTGTGTGTTGTTGAACTAAATAGTGTTTATACAGTAGACCCATTTAATCACGTGTGCCCTCCCATAACAGACCTAATACACACAGTGTCCAAATGCTAATTACCACATGCAGTCTGCATCTTTAATTCAGATGTTTATTGTCCCAAAAGAGGAAATTCCATTTGTAGAAAAGCGGCATAAAAACATAAAACAACTAGTTTGGATGCTGATTTGGATTGTTGGTTGTAAATTAGAATACATAAAGGTGTGTAATCATGCCAACTCTGACATCACTCACTCTGCAAGCATTGTACACATTTCTGTGCCTTGAAAGTCAACATGTGTTGAGAATGCTTTCATTACCAAGTCTGACTCATTACCAAGAGACTCCATCTCTGTCTCCCTCTGCGTCGGACAGTGGGATTGGTTTACGTCTAGCCTTCAGGGAAATCTGTGTGTAAACCAATACAGCGGTGTATTCACCTCTGCACTGTACGTAAAATAAAGAGCTGTTTGAAAGACAGAGAAGCAAATGGGGGCACCACTACGGTAAATATAGTTCAACAAGTGTGAATGGTTCAGTTCGGACTTTGAAGTTCAGACCTGCAGGTTTCAGTCTCTGTAGCTTTTGTGGTCTGGCCTTCATGGTGGGAGTGCTGGGAAAGCTGATACTAAAGCCTGAGGGCAGCTTCTACTGAGGCAGATGGGATCTTCTACTTCGTAATAAGTGTGGTTTTCATTTAAAAGTGTTCTGTGTTTTTTCTCTAGAGCCCTCTTTTCTTTTTACCGCTGTTTGTTGCCTTTTTCTCTTTTGATCATTTATCAAATATACAATCTCTGGATGATTGAAAAATATGGGTCCAACTTATGAATGCGTATGCGTCTAGGTGTGTGTGTCCTTGGGCATATATGTGGATTTGCGTGTGTGCTGGTGGCCCTTAGTGATTATGTCCTCTGACTGCTCTGCAGATTAGAGTGTGTTGGCTGGTAAACAAATGAGTTTGCCTCTGAAGTTGCAGATAACCACTTCAGAAGCAAATTTATTGAGTGATTAACGACTTTCTCGAGACGTGCAGCAGATACAGAGGGCAGATATTGTGCAGTTAAGAAGCAGAAGAAGGTGTACTTTATTCATCCAGCAAGGGAAGATTCAATTATTATGTTTTATTATTTGTATTATATATATATATAGTTAGTGTAAAGTCTCTGGACTATTGAAAGAAAGGTAGAAGTAGATTTTGATTGGTTGTTTTGACATTAGCATTCACTATGATAAACTATGATGAAAGTTAAATCAATTGAATACTGAAACGGATGAATTTGCCAGACCACAAGGTTTTAATTGTGCATACTAAAACTAATGAAATAAAAACTCAATTTCTTCATCTACTTTCTCTAGCCAGTCCTGCTATTAATCTGTCAGCTGTGAACCAAAGATTAGCCCAAATCCTAATGAGCAATTTGTTTAAATGTATCCTTTTCCATCATCTTGTACTTTGTAGCAATTTGTTTATGTCAGGTTATGACACATGTATGCAGAATCACATGATAATTTTCAGTGAGATTAACTGTGTTTCAGTTTTATACATTACATCAGACAAAACAATAAAAAAGCAGTACAACAAAAAATGTAATAACTCATTTTGTTTTACTGTCTTGGCAACATTAATTTAAACATGTACCATATACTGTAGCAAGCTATCATTACGATGTGCTTCCACTGACAGACAGTAAGGGATATGTAAGGGATAATACCTGATTGTAATAGATGGCAGAAAGCAAATAACCACCTGAAGAGATTAGAAAATGTATTCCTTTGTCAGGCGTCTTTTTTTTTTTTTGGTAGATTATTTTGTGGGGCATTTTTTCCTCTTTATTAGATAGTGACAGTGGATAGACAGGAAAGATGGGAGAGAGATGGGGGATGATATGCAGCAAAGGGCCGCAGGTCAGACTCGAACCCAGGACACTGCAACGGACTCAGCCTACATGGGGCGCACGCTCTTACTGGGTGAGCTAGAGGTCGCCCCAGGTGTGTTCGGTTTTGTATGGTTCCTAGAAATTAATTGTTCCCTTCCAGCCAATCAGAATCAGAATACTCGGTGCCTAAAGTACAATAATGAATTATCTCCTTTTGTTTTATGCAAGTAAAGCTCTTCCTTTACTGTCAAGGCTCAGTCACATTGTCCCGTGGCTCTCTGTTGTAATATGACACCTGAGTGGCTAAAGACCTGTTTCTAATGAAAATACATTTCTCTACTCTAAATGAGCCATTGCTCTGATTATAAGCATGCCTAGAAGTACAGAGCGAAGCCCTTCTGTCACATTTATTAAATTAGTCTTGGCTGTTGCAGAGTGATTTGTGCACATATGTTGCATATACATTGATAACAGTAAATGAGTGTTTGTGAGCATTCAAACACATGTGCACAGCTGTTAATGAGTGTATGTACATGCATGCATGTGTGTGTGTGTGCGTGTGCACGTGCATGCATGCTTTTTATATTCAGATTTAATTCCTACAATGGATGTTTAATTCCATGCCTCTATCCCACTCTGTCTCTCACTCTCTTCTATCCCTAATCTTGTCTTCTTTCTCCCTCAGTTTGTCTCTGTTTTAAATCGCTGTGCGTAAGACAGCCACAAGACCATTTATATTTATATTTCTTGCTCTCCACTGATGAAGGGAAAGCCAGAAATGCTGTCACCTTGGCTTCAGTACGTGCTCACAGACGGAGTGTATTGAGAGACATTAACATCCACTATTTACCATCTTCCGAAACAAACTAACTCCTCCTAACCGTGTGATTGGTGTTAATCTGGCCCCAAGCCACTAGAGGAAATGAGAGAAAGCAAGAGGAAGGACAGGATGACAGAGAGAGATTTGTGGAACAGACGTGAAGGAGGTAATTAACAGGGATTGGGAATCAGCAGCGACAGCGGAGATGAGGAAGAGATTCAGCAGGGAGGGAGACCTTGAGTGATCCACTTTGTCACATATGACGTTGTCAGACCAGATCTAAGTGTGATTACATTCCACACACACACCACTGCATATCACCTACACTCCTTGCACCTGTCCCCACAACCTTTTCACTCATTTGCTTTAACCACTCCATCACATTTTACTGTACTAATCAAATGTCCTCCTTTTTAGTAACAAGAGCAGAAAAGTAGGAATGCTGAAACAGATTCTGGACACTCAGGCACTCATTTGTGTAGGCAGACAAACACACACACACACACACACACACACACACACACACACACACACACACACACACACACACACATGCATGCTCAAATGCAGTGGCAAGGATTAGTCAAATGAGACTTGTGTGTTCTAGGAAGATTTAGTATATGTAGTCTGTGTGTGGGTGTGCATCTGCTTGAAAGAAACACAGCAAGAGACTAAAGAAAGGTGTTAATGCAGGAGAGTGTGTCGCGATGACTGAAAGGAATTCCCAAGAGGAGCTTTGTGCTCTGAGGTGCAGCAGCTTCCCAGAAAAAAAATGCTGCTATCAAGCGAAAAAAAAACAACTTATATTTATTTATTATACTTATATTTCTTAGAAAGTCAGCTTTTAGGGAGTTATAAGAAACAATGGACATTTTGTTTAGCTTCATTGCTATTTTTTAACTGCACTTAAAGGGTTACTACCATTTTTGCGTGTAAGTGACTGATAGGAAATTGGTCCAGTATTAAACTGGACCAAACGCTGTAACCGGCAGCCACAGACCGGGCTGCAATGTAACATTATGGGGCAAATTTTCAGCGTCAATTTGGTCCACTAAAAGTGCTTTATTTTTCCACTGACAGGCTGAGATTATTATTCTATGTCACGTTTCACTAGAGCGGAACCCAGAAGCAGACCAGGACAAGGTGAGTTGAATAAAGGTGAGTATTTATTAAGAGACTTAAATGTGGAAGCAGGAGAATCCAGGTGACGGAGCAGGCAGTGGAGGTGAGTAGGTGGGAGGGAATGAGCAGATCCAATGTTGTTTCTGAAGCAACAGATGACCAGGCAGAGGTGGAGTGAATATCCCGGGAGAGTAATTGCAGACAGAAGAAACGAAGGTAAGTTCACAACGAGCAAAAATAACAGAACAGCAAAACTAATATTAGTAAACTGAGGCTGATATGCAGGCACAACATACTGTTCACGGCTAACGATGCGGCAGGGAATGGATGTCAGGTCAGAGCTTAAGAAGTGGAGAGGTGATGATCAGGATCAGGTGTGCAGGTAGCTGATGAGATGCAGGTGTGGGTAGCTGAGAAATCTCCCGCCTTTCTTCGCCGCCAGGCAACCAAACAGGGTGCGTTCAGGAAACTCAGGAAAACAGACTCCAGAGACCTGTACTACGAAGCGAGATCAACATGTCCTGGATTTCTTTCAGTTACCCGGCTTCACCTAACCTAACACCCGCGGTCCTGCATAAGCTGTATCACGATGCTGGTTATCAACTAGTTCAGTCAACTCAGGGTTTCCCAATCCAGCGGCGCGCGCGTTCACATAAAAGAGGCGGTGTTTGCACAGCACGACCAATCGCAAACATCTACCAGAGCCGCATATTTTACATAAGAAGAGGACATTATAATTCTACATAAATATGAATAACACAGACACGGTTTTGTAGGCAAAACGCAATACAGTCACTGCTTCCTAAAACAGGAAGGAAAGCTGGCAAAAAAATAGCCGACGCTGTAAATGCGTAAATCACAACGCTTATTAATATCACTTCCCCATCAGTTGGAACCAAGATCTGACCATAATTACACTTGTGCACTTTCCATAAACTGTCGTTGCTTTAGCCTAGTATTTCAGTTGCAGCCCTGGCAGTGGGAAGCCATCGTGAGAGCAAATAAAATATATAAAAACAAAATTCAAACTGATGTGCGCATTGGCAACACACGGCTCAAGAAGCCGAGCCGATATGTAATTCCCTCCCATTACAATCTATATATTTCATAAATATACACATCAGGGAATGCTAACGGGGTTGTCGGTCTCTAAATGTTTTAATTTTTTCTCTCTCTCTCTCTCTGCGCACCGAGCTCCGCCTGATCTTCTAAGAACGGTGACGCCGTTATCAATCGAGTATTGATTGGTCAGTAGGCGGTGCTTTTACACCGGTTGATCTCTGATCTCCAACTTAACCTGCTCCCGACCAGGTTAGGCGTTCAGCATAAGTTACCACGGCAATTGAACCCGATCACAAGTGATCCATCTTCGTAGTACAGAAAACCCTGGGTTGAACCTGAAGTTAGCTCGTTAATGCCAAATCTTGCTTCGTAGTACAGGCCTCAGGACAGAATACAGGCAACTCAGGCAGAAAATAGACTCAGACAGCGGGATTCAGGACATTCTAAGTGTCTGACAACATTATGGAAAGGATCCCTACATAGATAGGCCTTTTTAAAACCTCTTTAAGACCTTTCCGTTTAACCAGAAACATCTCTGAGGTCGCTAGCGCTAAACCCACCAGACTCCATTTAAAAAAATACTTTTAGCGTGTATAGAGCCAACATATTTTCACATATAAATCGGTAAACTATGTGTTTATTTCAACCAAAACTAGAGTTGTGATGGTTGGAAAAGTGGAAAGACGAACCAAAACGGCTTTTCATAGTTAGGGTCTGAGCAGCAAAGCTGGGTGGACCCTATTGTTTTTGTCTGTATTATTATTATTATTATTATTATTATTATTCATCTTCCTAAGAAATCCATGTTCCCAAGCATGAAAACTCACCAAACTAGACACACAAGTCCAGTCCTGCCAAACTCAATCATTGCAATTTGTGTGCTAATTGTCCTGATGGTGGCGCTACAACATCCATCTAAAATTCTCAACTTTAGAAATTCATAACAAATCAGCTGTTCATGCTACAACGTCTCAATTTACGCCAAACTGTAGCCCAAACCTTAAACCTATGTATATCCGCTCACATTTTTGTTTCAATTTACACCAAATTTAGGCAACTTCATCTCCAGACTGTCCTCCACAAATGTAACATACAAATTTTTGATTTATCAAAAATTTTGCTCACAGTGCATTAAAACATTTTACTGCATACCGTAGTATAAACAAATCCTGCAATTTCTTCCAAACTAAATCTTTGATGTTCATAGAAATAATTCACAACATTAGAAGATCACTGTAGATTTGGTGTGCAACATTTCAGAATTTCATCTAAAAAAGTGGATTTAAAATTCTTTTTGGAATTGTGTTCTCATCTACACATTGCACTCACTGCAAAATAGAGCATTTTTAAACATCAGTTTGGCATTTATTGTACTTTACATACTTTGTGAAAATAAATTACAGGCATCTTTATAGTGTCTTAACCAAGTTCACAAATTCTCAGAATTGTCTAATGAGAAATTCATTTTTACAGCACTTTAAAATTCTTTAAAAGCCTGCTCCTTTTCTACTAGGCACGACGCCCCTCGTGACGTTACTCAGGTAATCGGGTGAGATCAGTGCTTGCCTTTGGAGCCGGAGATTGTGAGTTCAAGGTCCAGTGGTTACATCTTATCTTATAATCAGCCATTGTGCTTTGGACACCTTCCCTGCGAGTTTGAAATGCTCAGTCCCGACTATCGCTGCGGGGCAGCCATAATTTAGTTTAGTTTCTTAGTTTTATTTTGTTTCTGTCGACTTTGAATGAAGTGTATTTTACAATGCTAAAATGACTGTGCGTGAGTGAGTCTGGTGCTTTGGCGAATGCAATTTTGCGGATGTTTTTATGTTTAAAAAAAGGATCTTACTCTTTAACAGAAAGGTCGACCTCCTTAGAAGCCCTTTCCATAATGTTGTCAGACACTTAGAATATTAATCTGAGCCTGTCAGTGACAAAACGAGCACTTTTGTGAAGGTAAATACAAGCTGCACAATTGTCCTATTAACTTAGCTTGTTTCACCGCTGCCGACTGCAGCGATCTCGCTTAATACTGGTCAAAGATACAATGTCAAAGATTGTTGTTCCAGTCACTGAGACATAAAAATATAGGAAAATAGGGTCCAGGTTGAAAAAAACGTTTTTTATCCTTTTAAGTAGTTTTACTTTATTACAATAAATAGGTAAATGTTGTACTTTTTATTCCACTACATTTATTTGATGCTAATACATTTGTACATTTACAAGTTTGAAATGCTTGAAACAGAGTATTTCTACACTGTTGTATTATGTATTGCTACTTTTACTTAAGAAAAAGATCTGAGTGCTTTTTCCACCCATGTACGGATGTGTTTGTATGTGTGTTTACAGCGTGCCCCACACGACAAAGTGTGGGAAATACAAGGTCTCTAGGCGCAAAGTTCAACTGTGTAGGAGTTAACAAGCAAAAACTGACTCACAGCATCTCTTCGAGCTCTTAAAATGTTTCCCTGTTGAGTTCCCAAAGTGACCGAAACTTTCTCACCAAAATGCAGTGTATGAATCCTTGAGGCCCTGAGGACTGAATGCATGTCCTTTCTCGTAAAACATTTGAGAAGTTTTTTTAAATATTTAAAATCGCACATTACAACATTGTGACAACATTGTGTTAAGAGCTTGCAGTCTTGCCTTTGTGACACATTGCTCCATACCACAACTAGTGGTCAAAAGCTCTGCAGCGTACTTTTAAATACAACGTTGAGGTGCTGCTACTTCTAAGTATTTCTATGTTGTGCTACTTTGTATCTCTACACCACATACAGTACATTTAAGAAGGAAATATTGTATTGTATTATCTCTACATTTTTGTGATTGCTGTTCCTAAGATTTTCCAAAATACGATATATCAGTTTGCAGTTTTCACTACAAATGGTCATGGTCCATTGTGGTATTGCTTCTTTTCCTTATCAGTAAATGATGTAAATTTATTTTCCACCTCTGCTTATAGCCATTTACTCATTCTATTGTGTAAATCTGACTATTAAATTTCCTTCACAGCGATGATCCTGAGACCTGCCGTGAATTCAGCATTGTTTTTGTAATGACATTGCTTTCTTATCATCACTTTATTTCATGATTCTACCACCACAGGTTAACCCTTCCTCCCTGTTTTCCTGTTTCTAGGGTTCCGTGGTTCCAAACCACGTATTTCCAACGGTAGATGTCCCAGACTACGCTCACTACACTATCGGTATTGTCATCCTGGTTGTGGGCATCACAGGCATGGTGGGAAACTTCCTGGTCATATATGCTTTCTGCAGGTACTTTTTTGTACAGTTTAGAATGAGCTTCCTTCAAAAAAAACTTGTTCAGCGTCACTGTTTTTTTTCTATGTATCTGTAATAATGAGATCATTAGTTCAATATTAATGACAATATTTCAACAGCTGTATGTGTTTTTGTGCGTGTAGGAGCAGGAGCTTGCGGACACCATCCAACATTTTCATCATTAACCTGGCAGTCACAGACTTTCTCATGTGTATTACTCAGACACCCATCTTCTTCATCACCAGCATGCACAAGCGATGGATTTTTGGAAAGAAAGGTAACACATAGATTTAAACATTTTACACTTTAAATATATTCAAAGATGCTGCACATAGTACCTAATACAACAACAACAACAACAACAACAATAACCTAAACAGACAAATTATATTTTGATCACTCTTTTTAAAATGTATGGACACAGTTTTAATTCCACAGGGACCTGTAATGCTTCCCTACCCATTTGAGTGTGACCTACAGTTCAAGAAAGATTCCGTGCGCAGACACACACGCACGCACGCGCACACACACGCACATGTACGTTTACAAACATAATCAGTTAGTGTTTTTCCAGCTGTTGTTCAGGAGCTGCATGCTCTACTGCCAGAAAAAGGACTTATCCTGATAGTTACAGTCCTTCCTCTCTACTACTTCTTTCACCTCTCCTCCTCTAGCTTGTGAGATGTATGCCTTCTGTGGAGCGCTGTTTGGTATGTGCAGTATGATGACACTGATGGTGATCGCGGTGGACCGTTACATGGTGATCACCAGGCCTCTGGCCTCTCTGGGGATGATGTCTCGCAGGAAAGCTCTGGGCATCCTGGCTGTTGCCTGGGTCTACACAATGGGCTGGAGCCTGCCCCCTTTCTTTGGCTGGAGTGAGTACAACTGCACCTAGACCCTTAAGCTGAGTCATTGTTGATCAGTGTGATCCTCTGAGGGATTTAGTTTTTTCTCAGCTGTCTTTTTGTCAGCTCCATAAAATAATCAGTGTTGTGGTAAGGCTAGGTAAGGCTTGTTTTTAGCCAAGCCTGATTCCTGGAAATGTTTTTTGCTACTGATGCAGTAGTTGATAACTTGCGGCCCCAACCATACGATTAAGAGGAGTGAGGAGTCAGCAGTCAATGACGGCATACATTTTTTTCCAAAATTGTCAATCACCGCAACTGAAAACGTCAAAGGCTTCATGGTGTGGGAAGTAATTACTAAAGTGTGTATGCACTCCCACAGGTGCTTATGTCCCAGAGGGTCTGATGACATCTTGTTCCTGGGACTACATGACGTTTACCCCATCTGTCCGCTGCTACACCATGCTGCTCTTTACCTTCGTCTTTTTCATCCCTCTCTTCATCATCATCTACAGCTATTGCTGCATCTTCAGAGCCATCAGGCACACAACCCGGTTGGTACACGCACACACACTCTACGTTTATTCATGATTCTATCGTGTTCACACTTGCAGCACACAGGCCCACATGCATCGATAAAGACATGGGTGTATGTGTTGATATACTGATGTCTTGTTGATTTACAAAGTGTCAGGGTTTCTCATTAACATTATACTGATGTCTTGCTCAGCCTGGATGCTAATACTGCCTGTGTGGGTGATGCAAATTGTATGTGTGCACGCAAGTACAATACACGTCGTAGTCAATTAATTTAAAACAAACTCTTGGAAAGTGAAAAAGTCAAATTTGATCTACAATTACAAATTATATTGAAACTAAAAGCAAAAATAAGGTTTCATAACTATGGTGCGTCTGTGTTTGACAGAGCGCTAACAAAGATCAGCTGTGAGGGCAACAGGGACTCTGCAAAGAGAAAGAAGTTCAATAAGATGAAGAGTGAATGGAAGATGGCCAAGATCGCACTCATCGTCATCCTGCTATATGTCATCTCCTGGGCCCCTTACTCCTGTGTGGCCCTCACTGCATTCGCTGGGTAGGTGTGTGTGTGTGTGTGTGTGTGTGTGTGTGTGTGTGTGTGTGTGTGTGTGTGTGTGTGTGTGTGTGTGTGTGTGTGTGTGTGTGTGTGTGTGTGTGTGTGTGTGTGTGTGTGTGTGTGCTTTGTCAACGGCCACTAAGGAGATTTTTACAGTCTAGTGATGTCAAATCATCTCAATAAGAACTGAAAACCAGCAAAGCACTATGCTTTGGGGGGATATGGTCCACAATTATTAAGCAGTACTGATAGTTTAGGGTTAAATATGTTATTAAAGATACTCTAGTCAAAGGTCGTCCATTTGGGGTGGCTGTGGCTCAGTGGTAGAGTGGTTTCCTGCCAATCGGAAGGTTGGAGGTTCAATCCCTGGCCCTGCAGTCCCATGTTGAAGTGTCCTTCGGCAAGACACTGAACCCCAAGTTGCCCCCGATGCTGTGCGTTGGAGTGTAAATGTGTGTGAATGTTTATCTGATGAGCAGGTGGCACCTTGTACGGCAGCCTTGGCCACAGTGTGTGAATGGTTCCTGTACTATGTAAAAGCGCTTTGAGTAGTCATTAAGACTAGAAAAGCGCTATATAAATACAGTACATTTAGCACTCCATTTTAACCAGGCAGGGTTTTGATGGCAGCAGATTCAGCAATGCTGTGGATATACTGTAGGAGAGAACATCGCTTTTCATTCTAAAGCAAAACAAAAATTATACCTTAATGGATTACCTGACGTTATCTCAAGCAAGTGAATTGAAACCACATTCTGCCTGGCAGGTGGGACATTAATCCTGATTCAGTCCCTTTTAGTGTAAATGGTTATACAGTTAGATTAGGCAAAAAAAAATGGTCTCTGCTGATTAGGATAGGAGCTCTCAAAGCATCAGAGCAGCAGAGGATTCTGAGAGATATCCATGTCATAACACACATAAACAAGAACAGCATTCAGTAGAACAGATCTATAATCAATATTTTCATAAAAAAGAATGTACAAACAATGTGACTATGTGAAACAATGAAAGGCTGTTTGATTTTATAGGATGAGCAGAAAGGCAAGACTGTTTAAAAATGTGAGATGGCTATATTGATTGGATGTTACCCCTGCTTCTGCAGCATGAATTCAGTAAAAATACACTGTTTTCCAGAAAGTTCAAGTGCCTATGTATGGGATCTTTAAACAATAACATGAATGTGTGTGTGACTGTGTCCGACTCCTTTGTCTCTACACTAATCCTGTACAAGGGAAGACACCCACCACATGAATTTGTCTCATTTCCTTCCCTCATTTGTCTTCCTCTTACTAATATCTCTCCTGTCTCTCAGGTACGCTGACATGTTGACTCCGTATATGAACTCTGTTCCTGCTGTGATCGCCAAGGCCTCTGCAATCTACAACCCCATCATATATGCCATATCACATCCCAAATACAGGTATAGTATGCACGCTCAAGTGTTGAAATGCTCTGGAAATAACACTATGATGAATTTACTATTTACCCAACCATGATCATTCTCACTTCTCTCAAAACCAAGTTTACTGTATTTTTGTGTAAGTACATAGTACATAAGTACAGTATTGCCAAAACAGGTCAAGTAAGGCTACAATGCAAGTATAATACAAATGTGTACACTATACAACTACAATATTAAGATAAATTAAACAAAAGATGCTGCAAACAAATCATTAATACATATAAAGTATCAATAATGATGGTAAAAGTGAAAACCATAGAAGATTTTTTTTTTAAAGTAGCTCAGTAAAGTTTCATGTGTTCTCCCTCAGGCTGTGACATGCTTTGACATATCTTGCTGCTAGCTGCTGGTAGTTTTCTTCCCAAGTAAATATTGAATTTTATTTTGAAAGTGTGTTGAATTCTTGGCATTGCTCTTTCTCTACTTGTTGTTGGCAGAACTGACACTGTTTTCTCCATGTTGCCAGGTGTGTCTATGTCCACCAGTCTCAATAGCTAGGGTGCTCACTTAGTCCATATTTATATCAATGTTGATCAGTTTCTGGTCGTTCACCTTCTGATCAGCACTTAATAGAATTAAAGATTATTTTTTACTTTGTCAGTGGCGTTTTTGGCACTAAAATTGTCCACATATAAGGTCCTCAAAAGAGGAATTAATGTCAAGCAAAAGTTGAATTGGTGGATGTGTAATTTATTCATTTAAGTTTAAGTCCAAACAATAGGTTTTATCTAGTGCGGCCTGCCCCTCATGAATAGACGCTGCTGGTTAGTGTAGTTTTCTTTTTATTTGGGCTGTAATTTGGTCGGCCTAGGTTGTGTGAGGACTGTGCTGAAGTATGTTTGTACTGTTAAGATGAATTTATTCTTGACACTAGTCTAAGTTTTGTGGGATTCACACCCACAAAACACTAGATGTATGTCTTATACCATCAGGCTGTATCATGTCTGATCGCGTTAATTATATTCCCCATAGTAACTACTAATTTACTAAGTGATTTTAATTGCTCTTTCCTATTTAAAGGTCAAATTCAGCTCAGCATCCAGGGATGTCAGAGAGCCCCACATTTCTCTATCAAAACATAAATCGGTTAAATTATGGATTTGAATCTTTCTCTTTATTTCTCCCTTAGGTCAGCGCTCGGTGCGTATATTCCCTACCTCAGGGCATTGCTGTGTATTACTGGCAGAGACCGTTTCAGCAGCAGCAGTTTCCAGTCCACCTGCCGATCAACCCTTACCAGCCAATCGGAGTGCAAACGCCCCAGCAAGCCCCACAGGGCCTCCCTGTCTGAGAGCGAATCAGTGAGTTTACCTCATATCTAATCTGGTATCTGGTCTCTGCCTTACACTTGGCAAATGCTTTGAATTACGAGTTGCTGATTTTAGTCTAGTGTGTGTGTTATTTTGTGTGTTGCCTGAAAGGCCCACTTCTCAGACACAGAAGAGGACTGCTCGTCTCGGACGTCTGCCATTCGTCAGTTGCCCGGTGATGTCAAACAGGTGCGCCCTACCAGCAAGAGGACAAAGGTGAGAGGTCCCAACACTGGAGAGTCTGAGAGAACTGCCGCCCACAACCCCACTGACCCGGCAATATGTCACCTCTCACAGATCACAGTGAGTATTGGGGCCTGGTTTATGTCAACATACTGTTACTTACATACGTTATGGTGCACTAGTATGTGTTAAACTGTAGATGTATGCAATGTGAAGTCATGCATTTCTAACTGTACTACTTTAAGTGTCAAATAGGTGACATCAGACTGATAAAGAGCTTCTCACATTAGTTTCGATGTTTTTGATGGGAGGTTTTGCTTCTGTTTTGTCATTACGTCAAGGCTGATCTTAATCCTTTCCTCCTGAATTTGAGAAGTGAGGTCATGTTGTTTTGGTGTCCTGTTAAAGCCAATATATGTCATGTTTATGTTCAGTATTTCATGGCAAGTAACTAACTCTATGAGGTCATGATGGTTAGAGGTCTTTTTGTAATCCAGGCTTCTTCAGCGTGTAATCTGATGTGGTCATGTTGCTTTGCTCCCCTGTAACTGTATGCTTTAACTGTGTCTCAGTATCACATATCACATGGAGTCTGGTTAACACTCTGAACTGCCCGTTTCTATCTTTGATGAGTTTTTGTTCACTTTTTACTTTTTTATTTTATTTTATTAAGTCACAGAAATGAGGGTTCCAGAAAGAAAACAGTAGCTCCCAGACTAGCGTGATTTTTACATGATTTTCTATAGGCCACGACCATCCCCTAGACTGGAATAACATAATCACCCTTAATGTCCCCGGTTAGATCTATTGGAGGTTATCAGCGTTCATTGCTGTCAGCCACTGTGTATTTGTTTGATACTACCACTAGTAGTTCCACAAAGTTCAAATGCTTTACATACTACACAACCATTTAAAAAGCATTACAATTGTTCATCACATTACATTACACACATTGCATGCATGCACAGCTCAAGAGTTCAACTAGCAAGTAGCGCTGATGGAGTATCTTCGTCTTCCCCGTCATCCAAGTTATATTTAGAAGACGTTGAAGACTTGTCATCTTTTATCCAAAGGGCTTCTTTAGTTCTGATCAAGAGTCAGGTTTTGCTTGTTCCGAATAAAAACTACTTTGTAAGACATTGTCTGACCACTCACAACTGCTCGTCGGAAGGTCAAATAGAAGAGTCTGTATCTGACAATTTCTGTAATTTATTGAAACGGACAATCCAACATTCACACACCCACTTTGCCATGATTGGCTAGCTGTGTGGAGGTGAGGAAGTATGCTTGGTTTGAACTTTGCTCTCAAGATCTCTTTTTTCATTTTTCATTATTTCTAACTATATTTCTGTCACTTTTCATGTATGCAACCAAGTGCAACATTATGAATGCCTACCTCTTTTCGGGCATAACCCGATCCTAACCATAGACCATGTTAGATAAACAGTGCTGTAGATGTCTGGTTCAATGTTTGTGTTGTGGATTATGTGTCAATATGTCTGTACCGCACAACAAATTGCCTCTCGGGGACATTCAAGTCTAAGTCTAAGTAAGACTTGGATTATGAAACTTTCCATAACCGGTGGGCAAATATGCAAGAACGTTGTTAGACAGCAAATGTTCATAATATACTGTATTCTTTGTAAATCTTTACAATCATTCACCGAAAGAACCAAGCAGGCCTGTCTGGTTGCACGATCCAAATCTTTGTCAAATCTTGTGATTTTCAGAGTTGTTTTAGTGTATGTTTATAGCTTGAAGGTTGTTGTTGTTTCACGTAGCGACGGGAATTTTAAAAACGGTAACATGCAAATAGTGGAAGGGGAGGAGGATTCCATCTGAAATAGGTGTCCAGTGGCTTATACACACAGTCTACCTCCTGTGAGTCAGACTAGGTAAAACCCAAAACTTTTCATTTGAACAGTGCTTCTTCTTTGTTCTAAGCATGGTGCTGCCATTCCAATTAAAAAATGACAGGTCATTCTATGTGGGTCA
Organism: Sander vitreus; assembly: GCF_031162955.1. Classification (NCBI taxonomy): domain Eukaryota; kingdom Metazoa; phylum Chordata; class Actinopteri; order Perciformes; family Percidae; genus Sander; species Sander vitreus. The sequence goes on from NC_135875.1 coordinate 8,541,195, forward strand.
TTCAATATATGGAGCATTTTTGTCTCTCTGTAATCATCTTAGTTCACAGAAGTAACCCACATGTTGCAAACACACACTGTACAGCTGTACTGCCATGCAGGACTCCATTACTGAGGGTCCAAAAACTAATCCAATAATCTGGGAGTTTCAGATTTAATCCACAGCTTGCATGACGCAACTCGTGTTTAAGCATACTGCACTTGTTGCAGATGAAGACGACTGATTGTCGAGGAGTCTCTGACCTCCATCTGCTTCTATCGCTGCACAGAGCAGAGGATATACACTTTTACTTTTGTCTATAATCGCAGCTGCTGCTGCTGCTGCTACCTACTTGTACTCTTGCAAACAATGACAATAGTAGCAATGTGGGAAATAACATATTTCCCTTTGTGATTAGTATAACCTTTGCTATATTTTAATTCTTTTATGTGGTCTTCATTTTTACCGAATATTGCCTATTTTTATTTCTTTACAGAAACTTTAGGGTACCTCTGAAGTACTTTTAATACCTGATACTTTTAAATTTGAAAACGTAGTTTGACATTTTGGGAAATATACGCTCATTCACTTTCTTGCAGAGAGTTAGATGAGATCGATACCACTCTCATGTCAGTCCGCTAAATATAAAGCTACAGCCAGCAGTCAGTTAGCTTAGTTTAGCATAAAGAATGGAAGCAGGGTGAAACAGCTAGCCTGTCTCTGTCCAAAGGTAACAAAATCTGCCTACCAGCACTTTTAAAGCTTACTAATTGACATGTATCTTGTTTGTTCAGAGTTGCTGGTTGGACAAATTTTCCAACATTCAAACTATTCCTTTAAGAATGTATTTTAAACAATGCGGGTTTCAAGAAAAAACATGAGATTGTTGGTGCCCCAATTTCCAGTGCTTATACTAATCCTGTTGCTTTTAGCACATGATTGTTACTGTCATAAGCTATGGGAGGAAACAACGTGACATACTTTTAAAGAGAGATGCTCTTTTATTATAAATGTCTGTGTTTAAATGAAGTCTTGGCTTGAAGTCGCTCTGTTTTTAATAAGAATGTGACCTAGTGGCTTAAATAGTACAAAAGAGCTTTTGATCCTAACCAACACTAAATGGCTGTGTTTATGTGCGTACTGTTCAGACTCTGACAGAGCCTGAAGCCATCTCCATGTCGGACATCAGCCTGCAGCCAACCAGTCATCTGCCTGCTACTGTAAGAGTCCACCTCTTGCCCTGAGCAGTAGATGTGTTTTTTATGTATCAAGAAAATCAACAAATCCCATGAAAAAATTTAATCGGCAAAAGATTGTCAATGTAGAAAAAGCCTGGTTTAGCTTATAAAAGCTAAAAAAATAAATTCCTTGTTGGGTTTTTTTAGGGATTTATTTATTATAAAAAGCTGCACCTGTCCGGTGTTTAAGTCATTTGTGTTTTACGGCTATTTAAAGGGGCATGTCACACATTCTTTAACACTGCTCAATGATTCTACAACATTTAAAATAGCTCAGTGAAAATAACTCTGTGCAGCTGAACAAGTGTTTTAAAAGTGTAAAGTAATGTGAAATGGTTTGCATATCTCTTTAGTCCTTCCTATTAAAAAATCTACCTAAACATGCTCAGCTATAGTACTTTGCTCTTCTCGTGTGGAGCTCTTCATTTCAGGGGGTCAACAGTGTGATACAGTCCAACTCCGTCAACTGTAGCACAGCCATTCATCAATCCAACCAATCGATACCTTTAATTAGCTGTGAATGTTTCATGTCTTGCTCCGGCTGGTCAGAACAACAGTTGATGCAACTTAATTCTCTTCCCCACCCTCGCTGCTTTTGTCTTTCACACAAACATCCAACCACCTACTCACATTCGACATGTCGAGTTTCAGTCACAATACCTCAACATCTCTCTCTCTCTCTGTCTCTCTCTCTCTTCATCCCCTTTACACAGGTGGATAAAGTGATGGAGGAGTCTGAGTCAAGGACTTTGTGTAAGACTACGTCATCCGTTATTGTAACCTCCATATCCAGTCCGTCTATACTTCCTAGTCCCCCGGGTTTCCAAGGTAACCTCAAATTGACCAAAACGTATAGCCCGGTTGCCAAGGAGCCCCTTGACATAGCCTAACTGGAGACAACATCTTTACCATAAACAGCTGGACAGAAGTGCAACAGTGTGTATGTGTGTAAGTGTGTGTGTGTGTGTGTGTGTGTGTGTGTGTGTGTGTGTGTGTGTGTCTGTGAGAGTATTTCCCTCCATGGGACCTTTCTGTATCAGCATGCCTTTTTGCTAGTTATGATAACTCAAAACCAGAGCATTCTCTGTTATTCTTTTGCATACTGAGTGTGTGTGCGTGAATACCCAGTACATTTAAATACATGTGTACGTATTTGCACACATATATGTGTTTTACTTTTTCCGACATATCATAGTGGGTGGAGATGGTTTACCTCGGAGCCGCAGGCAACAAATTAGCCTTAAAAACACAATGTGAAAAGTTCAGTCTCAAGGGTTGGGTATTGATTTGATATTTAGTGATTGTTGATTCTGATTCTTGTCATCATATTTGCATAGAAGAAACCAAAATACGTTTTGTCATACATTGCAATGCATTTTCTAAATCTTTTTGGTCTTGGTTTACATTGATGTTGATTACATACAGTATGTGATTAAACATTACCATTAACAAACCATTAGCTGATTGTGGGGCAATATGACTACAACTAAGGGCCATCAAACATGATAAATTAGTTTATCAGCCATATTTTAAACACTACATGTATACTTATCTAGCGAAATAAACCTAAGCGCAGTAGGTTTGTCCATTCTATATTAAAGCATGCTTTTTAACCAATCTCTTTTTCTTAATATGAAATCAGTTTCAACTCAGAACCAATTCTCGATACCCACCTCTATAGTCTTTCTATTGTTTGTGGGGGGTTTTTCAACTATACTTGAGCATTTGAGAATATACTATGAATACTGATGCATTAATCAGTATTTTCTATATTAAAATTAACTTAAATGACTCCTGGAATTGGTGGTAGTACTAATCCCACTGAGAATCAACACTCTGCAGATTTAAGCCACTTTAAACTCGTTCGTTCTCAAAGAAAACTAAAACCATGCTGCTTATTAACTGTGAGCCGTTCCCAGCACAAGAGTTAGCACAAGCTAACTGCTCCTACAAAACGTGAGAGTCAAAGTAAACAAGTAACTAGTAAAGTACACCGTTTTCTAGCACCTTTGTTTCCCATATAGTGAATGTGAAAATATATTTATTTTTTGTGTATATTTGTATATATAATATAATATAATTTAAAAAATAGCCTGCCTGAAAATCTGCTGAAAGTTCAGATTGACTGTATTGTCTTCTCCAGTGGTGCATTTATTTAAAAATGCAAAAACTTTAAAGGATAGTCTTGGCTTGAAGCGCTCTGTTTTTAATAAGAATGTGACCTAGTGGCTTAAATAGTACAAAAGAGCTTTTGATCCTAACCAACACTAAATGGCTGTGTTTATATGCGTACATTTTCAGGTTCATACTTGTATTATGAGTTTCTCTTAGAACATGCTTTAATTAAAAATAAAATAAATACTCATATACTGTCTGTCTGAATATAACTGTATTTACCCTCTGTCTGTCTCTTTAAGCCCCCTCCCGAAAGCGAAGTCTACTCTGATTGGCTTGCAAGAAAAATATGAAAATATTATAGGGGCAGTATGTTCTAATAAACCTGCATGTGAAATAAGAAGGGGAGCCACATTTTTGGCTTGTTGAATGTTTTCTGAACTAGGTACCCACCAGGAAACTTCCTGGGTTGTCTTATTTCACAGTTTGTGGGTTGGTAGGCCCTCCAGATACCCAAATGTTTGTGCACAAGCACTGAGTTTTCACGATATGTCCCTTTTAAAAATGACCTCCCTAATGCAATGCTGCTGCTTCACAGCTGACTTTAAAATTATAGAGTGTCACACTAGCACATAAAACCACCGCTTTAAAATCAAATCAACCTGTGGAAAACACTTCTAATACTGTATGTTAGCCAGGATACATTGACTGCTCATTTCAGTCTCAGTCTCTCATCACTTAATCACACTTAATGCAGCTTTAATATGAGGTGTTTTACTTCTAAACTGGGTAATCAGACACATACTGTATACACACATGCATCAGGACATGAGAGGATACAGTCAGATTGTTTTCCCTCTGGCTCTTTGTCATTGATTTTTCCACTCCTGGTGACATCATGTACCACACTGTAAATCAGTTCACAAATGTGGCACAGCACCATAGTACATCCCAGTACCCAATACTGTGTACCTATTTGAGTCTGTGTGTGTGTGTGTGTGTGTGTGTGTGTGTGTGTGTGTGTGTGTGTGTGTGTGTGTGTGTGTGTGTGTGTGTGTGTGTGTGTGTGTGTGTGTGTGTGTGTGTGTGTGTGTCTGCACTGAAGAACTGGACTCACTACTGTACTTTTGGTTCCATACCTTGCTGTAATGTCTACTTTTAGATATACTGATGACTACATTACTTTACTGTTATTAGAGTGTGGTTTCAGGATTGTTATTATATATCTTATCAAAGACAGTATGTACAGAACACTAACTATGTTTTGACATCCTTATTTTTTTATTTCAAAGCTTTTTCTCCACTTCTGTACATTGCAGTTTCCTTTGGCATTTCTAAGATTGCTGCATTATTGACTATATTTGTAGTAATTGTTTTTTTTTAAAATGATAAACAGTCAAATACAAATTTAAATGTTACTTGAAGGTTGACACATTTCCACCACTGCTCATTTGCTCTGCACTACCCATCAATGAATGTACAAAAACGTTTTTTGACCAAACAAATATATAATATTATATATGAAAAGTTCTGCTTTAATGAATTGATGGTTTCATGTTGATCTTTCTTGTACAAAATGTTTTGTGTTGTTATTTATTTTTCTAAATAAAAATGTTGCTAAATTCTGCACAATTGGTGGCCATGTCTCCATGTCTTAAACTAGCCATGCATTGAACTAAAGGCTGCAACTAATTAGAATTTCCACGTTTAATTAATCTGCCTATTATTTCTTTAATCAATCACTTAGTACACCTTGCACTTATGCATTACAGAGTTATACAACTCTTCTCTAAAGAATCAGTCATGAGTATCTGTTTGGCAACAAAAAAAGCATCTTGCTCTGCTCACACACATATATTCACATGCACGCATTTATGTGCAGCACTATAATGATTGTAGTCACTGCAGCTCCTAATACATCATTTGTTCATCAGTGTCCACTAACCGATTTCTTTGTAAATCATTAGGTCAGTTTCCAAAATGGAAGCGATCCATCCAGCACAGCAGATAACAGCTGGAACATTCCAACGTCAGATAACATAGTGGCATCAGTGTAGGTCATATCTGTCCAATATGTGATGGAAAGTTATCCTGCATGCTGTTTGACCTGGATAGGCGTTCATGCAGAACTATGGCGCCTTGCAGAGGTGAGAGTTGGTACCGGAGTTGCATGAATAGATGATGTAGGTAATGTAATATCCAATTAAGCCCATGTGTGAATTTGCAGGTCATTGTCTGGAGAATTCACAGCGAGTGAGTGGGCGTGTTGATGACGTTTGCACGAAACCAGAAGAAAACAAACATGTGAGGGGGAAGAAGAAGGGTCATTTAATGTACATGAAGAGGCCCGCCATTTGGAAGTATGGACAGGGACAACATTTTCCAAATTGAGCCTCTCGTCAACACCCACCTCCCCCTTGCGAAGATGCCACCAAAAATGTCTAACTGAGGTAGTTTAGATCCACGACGTTCCACTTCCGGGATTGCTCCAGTGCCGCAGGAAATTCCACCGGATGCATATCTTTTCGCCCATGTCCATTTCCTTCCGCTTTCTTTGTGTTGGAATTTTAAACTCCGGTGGATTTATGAGGACTATGGTTAACTGCTCCTCAGATCTCTGCAGGGTAAATCCAGACAGCTAGCTAGACTATCTGTCTAATCTGAGTTTTCTCTCGCACGAGTCTAAACAACTTTTGAATGTACACGTTCCACCAAGTTCTTCCCGAGGCTATTTTGCAGCTGCTCCGTGCAGAGCTTAGCACCGCCGAATGCCAAAAAAACATTACGTTTTTCTCCCATCCCGGAATGCTGGGTGGACTAGCCAGACCCTCCTACGCAGCAGCATTTTTTTTGCCTTTTCCTGTTCACAGTCCATGATGGGAGTGCCACTTTGTGAATGAATGACGTCATTCAAGAGCCGGACCTGATTGGTCCTGGTTAGTCAACCAAACCATTTAAGGCTATGGTTGAGGTGAATGTGTGAATTTACCTGATGAAGGTCTGAGACCGAAACGTTGTATTTTTCTAAATAAATTATTGCTTGCGTAATGGTCAGTGTGCGGGACTCTTCTCTAAGCTTTTGATCTGCTACTTATGATCATATCCTACATACCTGCCCAGACAAAAGAAGTGTGAGGTCTTACGTTGCACTGAGTTAAGGTATTTTACATGAAATTTCCAACAGTGTGTATATTCACTATGGACCAGTAGTCCTAGCTATTGATAAGCGCTGTCTTGAGTGATAGATTTGATATGAATCATTACTGGCTCCTGTTCACTTACTGCTCTACCATCTCTTGTCTTTTAAAATCAGTTGTTTAGTATCACACTAGTGCACAAACTTCACAAACTTCTCAAATTCAAGGTGTGTACGTGTGACTTATATACCAGGACATGATCAAAAAGTAAAGTCAGTCACCACCTATTAAACATTTTCAGATTCATGATTGTGTTCACTTCACAGCTTTAGTTGGTTTCTAACGGAATTGCTCCATATCACACACACAACACAGGACTCAGTCAACTTGGTGGGGGTGTTTCTAGGAAAACGGTGCCAGGTAATTTGTTGTTTCCTTTTCTCGAGCGGAATGAAAGCGAATGACATCAGTGCACAGACACTTATTACAGATAACAGGGTGCTAGCAGCATGAACTGATAGCACTAAGAGAGGGAGAAAGAGAGAGGGAGAATGTGTTGCAGTAAGAGGGGTCTATATTGGCGACGTGAATCGGCAGTGAAGCATTCTGGGGCTTCGTGTTACAGGCCTTATAAGGGCCAGGGCCTCTGTGTCTATGCTCACCTCAGCTATTCTTAGTCTGTCTGCCCCTCGTCCTCAGCAACTCTGCAGGCAAGAAACTCTTCTCTCTTAATATAAAGTTTAAAGTTGACTTTTTAGAGTGTGTACTTAACATTTGAAGTTTGTTTAGGGAGTTTTTGATGAACATGGTATAGTTAGAAAAGGTTTTTTGTGGCTCTAGTCAGAAACAGTTTACTGTTCTGCAGTGGCTCAGCTTAGCTCTGCACTCTTTCTGTGTGTCTATCTACACATATATGTATCTGTGTGCATGAATGTATGCCTATGTGTGTGTGTCACAGAGGTTCCATAGCACCTGACCCAACAGCAGCACCACCACCCCAGGGTGTTTGTCCTGAGAGCTGGGAGCAGACAGGGAGGCCGACGGAGAAGAAGCAACCACCGAAGCCAACAGGGACAAAAGGATAGCAGGGGAGGACGGAGCACACGGGCACAGCAAGCAGGAGGAGAAACCACACAGCCAGCAGGAGTTGTTAGCAGGAGGAGTGCTGACATTTAACCGAAGATGAGTGCGTACACAGTGACTCTGAATGGCCCCGCTCCATGGGGCTTCAGACTACAGGGAGGAAAGGACTTCAACATGCCGCTCACCATCTCCAGGGTAAGGACAGAGTCACCCACACAGGCTGCTGTAACAAAAGCAACTCGCAAATAAAGAATAAGTAACCAGAAATGTGACATTGACAAAGTATCTCACAAACAATAGCAAACTGATAATCCGCTGTGACTAAACACTGCACTGGCAGCGTTACATTATGATATATGATATACAAAATAGTTAATGAATGATTTCAAACTGACTCTGCCAAATTGTTCTACTTAAAAATAATAAAGAGCCAACATGCACAATAATGTAAACACAGAACCCTTTAACTTAAAAACACACACACATTTATTACATTTTCCCTGCGTGAATATCTGAATAAGCACCATTTGGTTATTTGCAGGTGAAAATACAGTATATGTAGGTGTCTCAGTAAAAAACAAATTAGGTTTAAATGTAAAGGTTGTTTAGACGTGTAGGTTACATCTTACTTCTGTTAAATGACTAATTGAAGCAAGTTTATTATAGGACCTCCTACACTATAAAATACAGTCCTTAAAAACAATTAAATGTAACCTAGATGTCTAAAAACTTATTTTCCAAACCAGATTTAACCCTCTTTTCACCTGGAAATCACCTTCTCACTTGGTTTTACATTAACGTGTTGCATGTTCAAACTTCATCAAGCTTGTGTCAATGCATGTGCATACTTTATATGCGTGTGCGCAGATGTGATTTGTGTTTGTGAGCAGTGGCTGAGTGGCGGTTATGTAATGTTGCTGTATGTGATAATGGCAGGGAGGCTCAGATGTAATGTCCAGAGAGATTTCTAGAATAGAGCAGCAGTGGAAAGACTGGAATAGTTTAACTGGAGTAGAGGTGCTGCTACATTGGGTAACTTTTACTGCTGTGAATTTTGAAATTGCTTTTTTTAAAAACAGGTATAACATTTACTTTGATTACATTACATGAAAGCTCAAATGTCAAGTTGATTAATTACAGATTGACTAAAGTGGAACTACTTTTAAGGTCAGCACACTCAAATCATTGTTCAAGATGAGTTATTTTGATGATATTGAGATCAATTGACTTATTTTAACTGTCAAATCTTACAAATTACACGTCAATCCAAAAATTACATTACATCGAGTACATGGTTAGTTAAAGAAGATGATTCATTAAAGAACACAAAAACACAAATACTTGTTATTTTCTTGTATGTACATTAATACATTCTCAACCATTGGTATAAATTAAGCTTATTTGCCTAAACTTATTATTTAGAATTTAAGAAACAGTGGGGGAAGTGTCACTCAAGAAATTAATTAGTTTTAACCTTTGCAGCAGAGAGACTGGGTGTCTCTCTCTGGCAGGACTGCTGGTGTATTTACAGCGTTTCCTTTAAATAGCACTGGAGGAGAGGTGGATGGATGGAGAGGGGTGGGAATGGGGAAGGAAAGAAGAAATGAGAGCAAGGAAGCTAATGGCAGCTTGTGTTACCTTTAGTAAGCTTTATTCCTCGCTTATAGTTCAGTTTCGGTTTCACCTTTTTGGAGCTGCTCCTGAGGGAACAGCATCATTGTGAAGAAGAATGGATGGATGGAGGATTTGAGAGATTCATGAGATGAGAATAAGGTAGTGGAGTTGAGGCTTCCTGGACACTAACAGTGTGTACATTAACTCTGATTGATGCTCAGCTGGTGATCTATATTGATTCACAGCTCCAGACCTCTGTTAGTTCATTGGCTCCTAAACTCTTAACCAGAGGGAGCTTTATTTGTGTCCAGCATAACATTGTATCATTGGATTTGAGTTAATCCTGTGGTGGTGTTGGGCTCTGACAGGTTATTATAAACACAACTTGGGCTGCCATTACAGTTTGACGTAACACTGCTGCGGTTTAGATTTCGGCCCACTTTTGCTAAGATTTATAAAGGAAATTCCAAGTCCAGTCATTTTATATGACTATTAGTGGGGTTGTCATAGTTAACATTCTGAAAAAAGGCTGAAATATATATACATATATATACATTTTTAGATATAAAACATGCAAGGAACATTTTTAAAAAGGGAACTTCAAGGATGAAAATAACAAGACGTGTCGCTCTTTCATTAAAAATGAAAAAAAAAAAAAATCAGTCCTCATATTCATTTCATGTTTGTCATTTGTTAAATTGTATATATATATAGTAGTCTGATGCACATGAAAACATGCGGCGTTATGTGTCTACATGTGTGTTTGATCACACTGTGACAGGCGTGCAGAAATAAGGTTCTTTTCTCCTTGCTTTTTCCACCTACTACCACCTAGTGTAGCTGCTTACACACACACACACACACACACACACACACACACACACACACAGACAAAAAGGAGAAATGTTGACAGGAGGAACAAGGACGAGAGTTACAGTCTAAGAAAAAGCAGAACTGAGGACAATGATGTGAAGTGGTGAAATAATGCAGATAAAGTTTGGATTGTAGAGAGAACAACTTAATGCAAATAGAAAAAAGATAGAATCAAGGAGGTCTTGGATGAATGTCAGTAGCAGGTGTGTGGGAGGAGTGCGGCGTGTGTGTTTGGGGGATGAAGGGGGGCTCAGTAGGGTCAATCATAGTGAAGCTAGAGGCATCAATAGCGTTGCTTATTTTTAACTCTTTAACGAGTTCACTGTAGGCCTAGACCCAATACTGTATGTCCCAGGCCTCTGGGCTCACTTAAACCTCTTCTCTGTGTAGTTTAAGCGCTAAAGTCTGGCTTTGTCGCGGGGCCAGGAGCATGAGGATTCAGCTGAAGGTCAATGTGTGGCTGACAATGGAAAAAAAAAAACATGCTCTTTTGAAAATGAAAATAAAGATTTGCAAGGTTGCAGTTTACATTATCTACAAAATAAAATCATTTTTGAAAAAGATTTCTTGGATTTAACGATCAGTCACTGTCATGCACATCATGCACAGACTGTATCAATAGTTTGAGTCACAGTTCCTGTACCGTGTATCCCTGTCCTGCACACATCATGGCTTTGTTACTAGACATCCTGCTGCTTTTCTAATTATTTATTGTGGTGTCAGACAGTCTTGTTTGCAGCTGTGGCAACCGATTAGTATCTTAGATAAAAATGTGGTTCCACTCTGTTGATAAACCTAAGACAGACATTTTAACCAGCCCTTTATCTGCAGAGTTGATAAATGATTGATTTAGCTTCATCAGCTTTTCTCCTCTCTACCTCTTTAAGGCTTATTTATTGAGTTGCTTGTTTGTTTTTTAAGGAATCTGTGTCAGTGGTGAACTGCTCTCTTGACCCCTCCATAGATAACTCCGGGCAGCAAGGCAGTGGGCGGCAGCCTGGCCCAGGGTGACATCATCTCAGCCATAGATGGGGTCAGCACTGAGGGGATGACGCACATGGAGGCCCAAAACAAGATCAAGTCTGCCACCACCAAACTGTCACTCACTATGCAAAAGTAAACAACCAGTACACTTACACCAAAACACCTGTCTCCATTAAACTTAAGTAGATGATAAAGAAGCCCATTTTCAGGTACTGGATATTACCTGCAGAAAGAACAGGAAAAAGACAAATCAGTGTGGGGGTTTAGGAGGAAGTCAGTGTTATAAATGGCTGGGGCTATATATTAATAACAAGATGTACCTACAAAAGTATACCCCACTTGGTAGTCGTGATTTGCTAATGGCTGATTTTTTTCCTTTTTTGATTGTCAAAAACAAAGTGGCAAAATATGATGTAACAGTATATTTTAAAGTCTATTCTAATCTAATTATTTTGTCATTTAAACTTCAGATCAAAACGTGCTGCAGCATTTTCCACTCCAAGAATGGACTCACCCATGCCAGTCATCCCTCACCAGAAGGTACACACACCCACAACAACAATCAACAAATGGATAAATTAACACAAACAAATTTCAGTTGTACATCTGCATATTTGTACATGTTTGTATGTATGTCTGTCATACGTGTTATGCATTCTTGTCCTGTCTATGAGAATATAATCTTCACAATTCTTTAATGGTGCCATCAGGCAGTTTCCTGCTGCCCTCTAGTGTCAAATATTCACTGTGCAGCTGCAGGGAGGCCTGTGCAGAGGTCAGGGGTCAGCAAACAAAACAGGTTGATGCCTTTACTCTTGTTTGACTTTAAAGCTTTCTTTTCTATATATCTATCTTGATCTCTTCTCATTTTTTTAAGGAGTTAGAAAAAGTTAAAGAGGAGGTCGGACCTAAACATTGTGGAGAGGAAGTTCAAATGGAGCAGCCACTGTCCTATGAATTTTTACAGGATAAAAAGCCATCCAAAGGGAATCTCTTCCAAGGTCCTAAAAAAGATCCAGAGCTTCTCTCGACCCTGGCGAAAGCTCCTGCCTCCTCCACACCATTTTCCGTATCTACACCAGGCCAACGGGGGCAGTACAATTCCCCAGTTGGCCTTTACTCTCCCGAAACTGTCAGAGAAATGATGCTGATGCAAGGCAAGTTAGGACAGGGGTCGGCAGCTTCCCGGGGAGTTTTATCACTGGGGTAGGTTACCATAGAGATTTATAATACTAAGAGAAAAAATTTAACTTCTTGAGTGATAACCCAAAAACCAACCACCAGCTGACGTAACAGAACAAAAGTACTGCTTTTCACTCTGGAGGAATGAAGCAAATGCACATCACACCCTCCTAATTTAATCTCACATTAACAGGACCATGATGTAAAAATATACTCAGAACTTTCCATTGCTATCCCAGCAGTCATTCATCTCTCACATGGCACTATTTCGGGAGTGTACACACAAACATACCTGGCCAGCATCCAGGTAACAGAGTCGCAGGAGATCAGACTACAGGAATGAAACCAGGGAGATGATGTTGCAAAAAATCTTTTTAAAGAACTCTTTTTGTTGCTCCAGCTCCCTGATTTCCATTTGTGAGGCTTTTTTTTATTTTTATCTTAAAGCAAATGTGTCTCCCTTTGTTCTCATTAATCCTGTTTTCCTGGAAAACCAGAGCCTTGCTTGTTAAGTTTTTTTTTTTTTTTTTTTAAATTGCTGGTGAGGTTACAGGAAGGTGCGGATTTGTTGCTACAGCAGTCGGCCCTCAGCCACTAGAGGTATGTTAATATTTAAAAATATAAACTTTCTGTAGGGTCCTTTTTTAATTATTTAAATATTCTAGGGCTGCTACTAACAATGACTTTTATTTCAATGTATCTTTTGATTGATAATTGTTTGGTCTACAGAATAGTTATAAATGCTCATCACGTTCCTGGAGCCCAAAGTGACATCTTCAAATATTTAGTTTTGTCCGACCAACTGTACAAAATCCATTGATTTCATTTACTATCACAGAATACTAACACTTTCAGAAACTATTCACAATCAAAAAGCTGGAACATTTAATGAATTGATTATAAAAAATAGTTGTAGATTAACTTTTTATTTTAGCTCTATAATGCTGTCATAATTAGTTTACCCAACCATATTTTTGTATATTTGGCCATTTGTGGGTCATTCTATATTATGGATTAAAAGAATAAAACATTTGGAGAGGACTATAAGAAACTTTGGAACGTGTGGGCGCTAGAAAAGTACAACACACTGTGGCTGCCTTACAGACTCTTGACATTGGTCAATTAATGGCTATAGCAAACTCTGAAAGCATCAAACGGATGTCAAGACACCGCCAGTTGTTGTCTTACATTGAAAAAAATAGTAACTTTGTGTGCTCTTTATCCATTTGGGATTTTGAGGGCCACTATAGTCAGTTTTGGGGTTTGACGCTGCTATAACAAATCAGAAGACGTGTGTTTTAAAGTATAATGGTGACGATGTTCTACATATTTTATTTCGTGAAAACGGAAAAGAAAAACACCATCATTTCTCAATACTTTCTGACTTCCTTACCTTGTCTGAGCCCAAGACCCATTTTTTCCTACCAAATACGTGAGTCTTCTATTTAACTTTCTAAAAACGTTGGGCACTATAGTTTTTAGTGAACATTATTCAAACAGGGGTAAGTACTGCATTTGTTGGGGACTATTTTTAGTCGGGTATTAATAGACATTTGGTGCTCTAGTGCAGTGGTTCCTAACCTTTTCCCAAAGGGACCCCTTTTCTATCATTGAGTAAACTGACAACCCCTGACTAAGTGAAATATTTTTAATGGATACTTCATATTATATTCAATGCAATAACAGCACAGAACAACTGATAAACTGTACAATTAACCCAAATAGTGAATGCAAATACTGCAGGACGTTTGTGTAAAACGAGTGATTTTGATGGATTTTGAGCAGATTATTTCCTGTTAATATTGCATCAGAAACAAGTTTTTCTATTATTTTTAGGAACTTAAAACACAATTCTCTGTATTTTTATTTTTAACAATCCTACATAATAGGCTTCTAGGAAGTTTGGTTTGGTTGTTTTAACTTTTCTAATGCAGGGCGAGGCAGTATAGCAGAAAGGGAAGGCTCTGTGAATATACTATAGCTTCTGTTCAGGTTTTCGCTGTGCACATCCTGTTAATCAAAACTTTAAAAAATAACAATTTTAGTTAGTTTTCTTTACAGAAATAAATGAAATGCAGAGATATATGCAAACTGTATATTTAAAAAAAAAGAAAAAAGAAAGTTGTCTTACATCTCTTAAAATTAAGAAGGCCTAGCAACCGCCGTGAAGTTTGGCGACCCTCCAGGTAGGGAACCTGTGCTCTAGTGAGGATTTACGGCAGCAGAACAGTGTATGTGAGGTTGACTCAAAATAAACTACAGTGCCCCTGTTCCACGTCATGAAGGTACAGTACATGTCAATTGGTGCAGCAGTGTAGGAATAAGATCAGGCTTTCGTTACACAGACAATACTTGTTATTTGGGGGATTTGTTGACAATAAGAAAAATATATATAATAGAATATCACCTGATTACATTTGCACTTTCTGTTGAAGAATGACAGTCAAAAACAGGTATTAGTTGGTTATTTGTATGAGTACACATTTGCACTGTTGGGTGTCCCAAAAAGGCTGGTGTCGACCCTAGATTATGCCATTTTTGCCAAGTATGTAGGGCCAAATGTGCTGCACTGAGTAGAGTTCAGTGAGAGTTAGTTAAGGCTAATGTTGCACACTGGACCAGTGGATGGCATGAATTTGAGTGAAGCCTCAGTCATGAAATACTTGTAGATGTTAATTAAGGATGCAATCTGCTTTGCCTCTGACATATCACATCCAGATATCAGTCTTCACTAATGTGTTTCCCCTCTGGAGCAGAGCTGCTTTACAGTAAAGGCCAACGGTAAGTCTGGTGTCAGGGAATGTGCTCCAGGCAGACTGCAGGCACGATGACGACAGTATCATACCAGCGACCCCACCTCACTGAGCACATAGAGACTTCTTATTCCATGTGCGCGCGCACACACACACACACACACACACACACACACACACACACAGGAGAGAGCAGCTGTTGGTCAGGGAATGTTCCGCTCTGGTTACACACCATCATCCTGAATCCCCTGGATGCCCCCCTGCCAAACCTGAGATAGCTCCCCCTCTCTGGAGGGAGATGTCCCACGTGTGGGTGAGGTGCTGCTAAGCACGTTCCACTTCCTGTACCCTGAACACATCCATGTACTGTATGGAAGTATCCGCCGGCTGAATTATGTGTTGCACTCCCACACCCGCACAGCCCAGAAAATATGTCTTGTCTGTTAAATCGGAACTACATTTTGTTGAAAATATGGTCTTCAAGTGGCATTAAAATAAGTTATAATCCATTAAACTTTAACTTTCTAACATATAACTGATTCTACAGGATCTGTTGGACAGATTTCTTGGCAAAAATGATTAAAAGTTCATTCCTTTACATACATTGCAGTATTATAAGTGGGTTTACAACTGAGGTGCCAGCCATTGCTGTAATGGCAGCTTGTCTAGTCAGATTTGTCTATATGTAACGGCTGCAGTGCTGACATAAATCATCATGTGGCGTGTGTTGTGTTTGTGTAGTTATTTGTGGCTGTTCTGTGCTAAATGTTTCTCTGCGTAATGTGACTGAGAGGCCAATGCTCTTGTCAGTCACTCCTGATGATGCAGGGGAAGCTGGGAAATATCCCAGTGATGACAAACGGCTGCTATTCTGACCTGTACATGGGATAACAGCATATGCTATAGTTGGATCATTTCCTACAAACACACACACGGTGCCATTGTTATTAAAATAATCTCTGGTGATGTATTACATTCTCTCCTTCTCTGTCTCCTTCTGTCTGTCCGTGCCACTCTGGTGTGTTTCAGGTTATCGCAAACACAGCTGCAAAGTCAGTACCGTTGCATTTTTCAGTAGTAAATGTGCATGAAGTATGCATAGGCGGAGAGTATTCGTTTTTAGGGATTTTTGGTGTGATGTTGTGTCAAACATGCATTCATGTGCGTGAAGTTGAACTAAAGCTTTAGCCTTTAATGTAACTTTAACAGCATATTGAGTGTGCTGATCATTTGTTTCTTCTGGTAACATGTTCTTAACAGCATCTGTTCCCTGGAAGTGGAAGGTAAAAAAGTACATCTACTTAAGTACTGTACTTCAGTACAGTTTTATGGTACTGCTACTTTACTTGAGTAAATTGTGAGACTTTTTCTTCTACTTCTTTTTGATACTTTATTATATTTAGTGCTTTTTCTTAAGTAATCATTTTAATGTTGAACTCATACCCTACTATGATATCTACCTTACTATGATATATATCTATGTTTTCCACCTCTGCTGGTCGTGCTCAGCTTTAATATATTACTGGATTTGCAGTTTCTTGCAAATTCATGTATAAATGCATGTGCGTTAGCAATTTGTGTGCCTGTTATACTTCCATGTTTGGCAGTAGTGTAAAACATAATCTGCGGTGTGTATATTCCACTGTGGAATATGTAGATAATCAGTTTGGTTGTTGTGAAACTTTAGCATGTTTGGATTTTTTTCGACTGTATTCTGGTTTACAGTGGTTGTTTAGCTGCAAGTCGTGATGGATGAAGCCTCTGTCCTAATTCCACATTGCATTAATAAAGGCTATGTACTAATATGTATAGTACTCTGTTTCGAAAGCTAGCATAAAATACATTTTGCTAACAGGTATTGTGCACCTAAGGGACGTCAATGAACTGCAGCTTTGGAATAATACTCCTAATTGAACATAAAGCCACTATGTGGGGATTTTTATGTGATTACATCATCTGTCCAATTATTCTGATGAGTTTTTGTTTGTAGAAATATGAGACAATCCAGGTGAAAGTTGGTGCAGCCCATTCATCTTAGAATCCTTCCTTCCATTAGGGTGTGCAAAGTCAGAAACAAGTTCTACACATAGTGGATTTAAACAAGGAGAAGGCAAATTGTTTTTGTCTCACCAGTCTCGACATTTGAGTGTGAACCCCCTAACAAAAATGCAATTTCTATGTAGTATGGAATTGGGACACAGCTACAGTGAAGTGCAATGTGTATTTGGTGTGTGTGGGTGAGTGTACATATTGGATCTCTAAAACTAATATTAAGTGGTGTAACAGCCCCACCTGTCAGTCAGCTGTATTACTGCATGTTGACCCATGTTCCTCCCTTCACTTTAGTGCTTTCTCTGTAATTTCTTTACTCACAAATTCCCCTCTCCTCCCCCTGTCTGTTAACCTCTCATTTTCACCTCTGCACCTGAAACATCCCCACCTCCTCTTTACTGACCTTTGACCCCCACCCACCTCCTGACACTGACAGTGTTGAGTACACTCCCAGCTTCAACCCCACTGCTCTGAAAGACTCGGCCCTGTCCACCCACAAGCCGATTGAGGTGAGGGGTCCGGGGGGGAAGGCCACCATTGTTCACGCCCAGTACAACACACCAATCAGCATGTACTCACAGGACGCCATCATGGACGCTATCGCAGGACAGTCGCAGGCCAAGGGACACGACAGGTGAGGTCACAAAACCAAACTAATCCCCTCTCCAGTCTTTTATGCTCGCTCTCTACTCATGCACTTTACATCACACTGATTAAACCGACCTGCACGTTGACAAATGAAAGGATCAGTTCACCCGAATTACAAAAAAACATACCCCATAAAATATTTCCCTACTCCATAAAGCTGCAAAGTGGAAGTCAAAGTGGATTTTTTTCAGGGTTTAGCAGCTATGGTGCGTCAAAAATGCAACCGCGAACCCTGATGTAGTACTGAAGGAAAATGAAAATTGAGCGTAAGTATGTAGGAGGGCGGAGCCAGGCTACGTGCTCCTACCACTCAGATACTTTACTGTATGCCCGGGCTTTTCCATGTTGTCTGTGTCCGTGCCACGTATTCCTCCGTGCTTTTCACCCACTTTCCTCTGCTCATTCCACACAAAAAAAACGACCAACCACACCTGTGCTGTCCTCCACCCATCCCTCCCCTTCCTTCCTTCCTTCCTGGTTGTGACCTCAGTGAGGAGGCAGGCTCCCCCTTGTCGTAAGTACAGCAGCGCTCCTTTTCTTTCCCGCCTCTCCTCATACGCGTCTCCTTTGTCTCATTATTTCATAACAGCTTGTGCGTTGCTCTATGTGTTTCATGAACTAATATCCCTGAAATATTATAATATTAATATGATTAGAATTAATATTATAATAAATAATATTCCTGAAAATGTAATGCAAATTGTACAGCATATATATGTCCATTATTTTATGTTTTTTAATGTGTCATACTGTATAATGGTCAAACTCACTAACAAAGAGGTCATTTTATGTGTATCTGGAAGTACTTAGGGGTACTTTTTTTGGAGACGTCCTCTTAAAAAGCAGCCAGTATCATCACAGCCTCGTTAAAATGATGGGATTTCATGGCATGGGAATGTTCTGAGTATCAAATCAAATGTTTTCAAACGACTAGTGCTCGATCAGTATTGACTCACTTTTCTAACACTCATTAAAAAAAATGTTGTTGTGTAATCTCACTTCAGTATCTACTGTACGCCACGGTACAGGCACCTTTTCTGTGGAACTATTGGACAACACAAAGACAGTGTATAACACCAATTACAATTACGACTTAATAACTATTGATCTTAATGTAATAACTGCTCATAATAAAATCCAATTCAACATCTTCATACATCATATGCATTTAATACATTATGCTCATCTATTACATTTTGGGGTTTTACATACAGTACATTCTACACACTTCGAGCTCTAACAGTACTCTCTTCCCTACAGTGGAGCTCTGCCTGTCAAGGACTCTGTGGTAGACTGTGCATCTCCGGTTTACCAGGCAGTGATCAGGCCTGGAGAAACGAATCAGGATATGTCTGAATGGGCTCGTCGTGCTGCAAACCTGCAGTCCAAGAGCTTCAGGATGCTGGCCCACATCACTGGCACTGAATACCGTCAGTACACTGACTCTTCCTTACCCCCTTTTGTCCTGTGCTACCTCCTCTCTTGATCTTCTCAATACTCATCTCTGCTTATCCTCACTTCTTGTTCAGACTCAGTTATCATCTCATTGATGATTATCGTCTCATTAGGTTTTTGTTCATCCCTACCAAATGTCTATTGTGTATTTCCACCCATGCAGTGCAAGACCCAGATGAGGAAGCCCTGTTGAAGTCGAGGTAAGAACAAGATGCAAGGCAGCCAGCGGAGATTTCAGGAGGTTACTGGTCACTGCCAAGAATAGTCCTGCACATACAAAACCACACATCATTTTTAAACTTAAAGTGTTAAATAATTAGCTTCAGAGGTGCTGGTAGTCAGATTTAGTTGTACTAAGTAGTAGTACTTTTGGACAGAGCTAGGCTAGCGGTTTTTCCCTGTGTCCACTCTTCATGCTAAGCTAAGCTAACCAGCTGCTGGCAGTAGCTTCCTATTTACTGCACAAACAATAAGAGTGGTATCAATCTCATATAACTAAATACTGAACTATTGCTTTAAAAATGTGATTAAAAGTGTAAATATCACCTGCCTTCCACACCATCAGAGAGAAGTTTGAGTCAGAGGTGAAAGGGCCCCGCTTTGCCAAGCTGAAGAACTGGCACCACGGACTGTCTGCACAGATCCTCAACGTCCAGGAGTAAAGAGGGGAAAGAGAGATGAGGAGGACATGTAAAGGAAGATATGGACAAGCGCAGGAGTTAACAGGCAAGAAGGGATAAATTATATAGGGATAAAAAAGGAACAGGAGGAGGAGGAAACTCCTCAGGAATGTGAGATAGTGTTGTAGCCTAGATTAGTATGTGAGATACTAACTGTTAGTGTGAGAATGCTATGTGTTCATAAACTCGATTATTACCTGTCAAATGTATCTGTCCGCTGCTAAGACCTGATCTCACATTTGGGTTTTTCTTTCTTTGTTTCCTGTTTGTTTGGGTTCTGTCTCTCTTAAGTGAAAGAGAAATTGTACAAAAAAAAATAAGTATTCAAATGAAAATGCAGCGCTGATGATGTTTCTTTTATCACATTTAGCACATTCACAAACATAGGAGTTGTAAGACTAAGCATGCTTGTTAGAAGGCACACAAGGACAAATGCACACAGAGATTTACCTACATGCACAAAAACAGTATGTAAAAAAATGCACTCAAAAATGTACTTATATCAATGTGAATAAATGTTTTCTTAAAACCATACGGCTGAGTGAACTGTTATAAACTCAAACAAATTGAATAAACATTTCACTCTCTATTTTGGGACTCAAAAACTGAAGGCATGGTGTTGTGTCATAATTGATAAGGACATTCCTAATCAGTATCATTTCCTGTCATTTTTTAGTGCCGTTGGTATGGCACAAGGGGTGTTTTGACTTTGCAGGGAAGAACATAATTCAGAAAGAGCATCTGATGGGTTTTGACAGAATAATATGATTGTTTATTAGCTGGTGGCGACAGAGACAATGACACAACTATGGTAGCAGAGTTGAGAGCTGAATATTACTGCGGCTGCATTCTCAAAGTTTGGTTTTCTATAATGAATATATGACAAAAGAGAAACATTTTGTGATTGAACATTCAGCCTCAGCATGAATTCTAAAGAACATTTGTAATATACAGAGATGATAATACAAAAGATCTGTGTAAATGTAATGCAATGTGTATTTCGCCGCAATGTAAAGCGTAACTCTCGCCAAAATGCAATCTAGGGTCTTTTTGTGAATGTACCCGAGTCAAACTTTCATTTAAAAGCATATTTAGGACGGAAGCGCCACTTTTAAGATGTACCGTATTTTCGTTTTTCGGTCAAATGGCCTTTTGAATGGGAGTGCTAGGGGCACTTTTATGCTAGCCTCAAAATAGCTATTTTTAAAACACTAAGAAGGCTCGACACAACACAACACAAGAGATATACTAAATCTGTGGCTACTTGTTTGTTGTTCAAAACCTTTCTTTTTAGTAAACTCTGGGTACACAAACAATGTTGTCAATGCTTTCGTTAAGGTGTAGAGCCCCTGGTGATACTTCGAGCAAAGTTTCATGTTGTGTCGAGCCTTCTTAGTGTTTTCAAAATAGCTATTTGGAGGCTAGCATAAAAGTGCCCCTAGCACTCCCATTCAAAAGGCCATTTGACCGAAAAACGAAAATACGGTACATCTTAAAAGTAGCGCTTCCATCCTAAATATGCTTTTAAACGAAAGTTTGACTCGGGTACAGTCACAAAAAGACCCTAGGTTGCATTTTGGCGAGAGTTACGCTTTAAGTCGCATCTGTTACAGAGTAAAAACAAAAGTCACATGGAAAAAGTCCTGATAAACTGTGTGAGAATAAAATAAAAAAGGCAATAAATTAGCATCACTCTGGAAAACATATAGGTTTTCATGTTCTAAATGCACAAGTTCATTGGTCCAGTGTCAAGTACAACAATGCAATACAATGAATACGTCATTGTGGGTTAATGTTGTTCAGGTGCCGCCAGAAATTCCGCTGGATGTATCTCTTTTTAGGCTGGTTGTCCCACACCTTCCACGTTCAGACCCTCCTCCACAGCGCTGTGAAGGAAGGTCTGGCAATGCAAGACTAAAACAGGTTACTTAAATCAAGCATCTGATTGGTTCATAGCTGTGATATCATAACCGTATAGGCCTACAACGGCTATGATTCAAATTATTTTGCACAATGAGTAACACTCCACATCTGAGAAAAAACCTGCACACACAAAAAAAAAGGAAACGTAAAAAAATCTGCCAAGTATCCCTTTAACTGTACGCTATATTTAGAATATTTTCACCGCTGTAACTTGCCGTCAGACAGCCCTTTTCGACAGGCAACTCAAGCCATTATATACGCTCTTTTCAAAGCTACCAGACTCCATTGATAAAAACAATTACCTTGTAAAAACAGGAGTTGCTTTTCTACTGCTACCTTGATCGGTAGTAGTTTGTTGTGTTATTGTGTGCCTTTCTTTAGCATTAAGCAAAATAAAAAGTCTGTGCTAGCTGCTAGTGTAGGCTAACGTTACCTGCGCTGCATTTTATAGCAACCGCTGGTATGTGTGGCCAGGCTAGGAAGGCCATTTTATTGTGAACATGATTATTTTTTTAACAAAAATCTATTTAAATTGGAATGTGACTATAACTTTCATATTGTCATACTTGATGACCGTTTTATAAAAGCAATAGCTCACTTTAGTCTAACCTAAATTACTACATTTCTATTTCAACTAAGTAGGCCCTACATGAAAAATGGCAACATGTGGATTGTTAATTTTTTTCATATTGTTTTATCAACTAGAGACTCAAAAGCTTAAGTTGTCGATTAAATAGTCTTTTGCATGTCTAAAGAGAACCATCAGTCAACAATAATGCTATGTCATGATGTCGTATGTGTCAAGGCCACCAGAGGGCAGTGGGATTCTGTACAGCCAGATTGAAAATATGAGATGTCCTCCTCTCTGCAAACTGCACTGCTCCATATATATCATGTTACTCCTCTCATCTTCGTTTTATCAGATATCGGTATGGACAGAATGCAAAAAGAAATAGAGTTGCAGCATCTTATTTTTATTTGTGTTGCCAATTATTTTACTCAGCGTGCCTGGTTTTTTATTTATTATATAAATGAAACAAAAATGGAGCTGTTGTCTTATCAAAACTATCCCTGGAATTTCTCTGCTGCCAAGTTGGCATGTATGGGAGAAATGGGATGATGGAGGAGGAGGAAGAGGATGAAGAGGGCAGTTGTGACTCATTCAGAAGGAGATGACAAAGCATTTTCTCTCCTCCATACAAGAATACAAATGGCTGTAGGTGCTCTCTTTTTCATTTTTTATTCAATCCAATTTAATTAAATACATAGAAAATGTGATATACAGTACATGTAGTCGGTATCAGAAAAAAGGATGAAGGAATCATACTTTGGTGATTAGCTGTTTGATTACAGACCATGTGACAAAATCTCATATGATATAAAAAATAAATAAAAACTTAGAACTTAGAACTGAAGCTCTGCTGGTTATGTAACAGTGCTCACAAGCTCAGCATCTAGAAAGGTGTGTCAAGAGCAATCTGCCAATCAAAATACGCAGCAAACAGCAAGCCGGTGGCTGCATTGAGCATGAGTGAGAATCATCAGGAGAAAGATGGATGACAGGTGGAGGTGTGGCTGAGGCGCGGGGTTGCAGCATGACTTGAAAATGCTGCAGCATCCGGCCGTCTCTACTCCTCCTCTTCTCTCCATCTTGTGCATACCGGCTGTTTCCTCCCCCCTCTTTCTCTCAGTCTGCGTGCTGTAGCCCTGCTGTGCAGTCCTCATAGCCCTCTGTTGTAGCACCAAAGGGAGGAGGAGCCATCGGCACACACACACCAGACACTCACACAGACATACACACTCTCACATCTCACATCATCTCTTCTGCACACTCACTGTAAGCACCAGCCAGGCCCGTTTGGAGCAGGGGAGCCCAGCCGTCTCATCACCCAAGATGGATGTACTGATGAAGGGGTTCTCCATGGCCAAGGATGGTGTGGTGGCCGCCGCAGAGAAGACCAAAGCCGGCATGGAGGAGGCAGCTGCCAAGACCAAGGAAGGGGTGATGTATGTAGGTATGTAACACATCTTGTCTGTGGAGCTGCACCGAGTTGTATTAAAAAAGGAAAGTGGGTAAGTTTTGGGGGCGATGCACTCGTCTTTTTGTTGTTGGGGTTGCATTATGTGCTTTTTCACCATTTGAGGTGGGGTCCTATTGGTGCCAATATCTGGAACACTTGTGAGAAGCGTCAGAACCGGAGGCAGGAGGAGGAGAAGGAAGAACAAAAGTGGGGATGGACAGAGCACTGGAAGGATACTGCTGCATGACTGGTGCAGGGCTAGAGGGTGGGGGTCTGAAAGAGTGAAGGATAGACGGGAGTGTGGAGGGGGAGTTAGATGGAAATGGAAATAGTTGTAATTGGGTAGCAGGAAAAAAGCTGTTTTAGGGAAAAAAAGAATAAAAGAGAAAGAAGAGGACAGAAGCGAGAGAGGGATTCTGCAGGATCATGTGATGGAGCTGCCTCAAGCTTATATCACCTTTCCTATTTTATTGAATGATTTGTAGAGCAGGTTGCAGAGGGACGTCCGGTGATGGACTTAATGCAGCGATGAAGTCTCCAGGGACTTATTTTATCTGTCCTTTTTAATTTACAGAATAGAGTTGGCCTACATTTAATAGGCTATGCATTGCCATGCATTTTTTGAGGTATATTCACAGATATTTTAGATAAATAAATAGGTAAGATACATGTATAAATTCACAATAAAGATGCAGGTATGAGGACAGACAGAGATTTAAAATTTTTAAAATGCTTCAGATGCTTTGTAGTCACGCTGGGGTTTCCTGTACTTTTATATTAGCTCAAGCAGCGAATGCGTCACATCTCAAGGTTACCTCGAGTACCAGGCTTTTAGGCCGCCTGAGAGGGGAGGGACATTGTAAAAGTGGTAGGGTGGGTGAGGAGTTAGCAGAGTGGAAGTCTTTATCGTCGTCTACAGTCGGTCCCTTTCAGCACTCTGACTGACCGTCACACAGCAGCTTCAAAATCTTAATCATAATGATGAAAATGGGGGAAAAAATAGTGTGGGAGGGAGGTGAGGAAGACAGGGCAAGAATCACTTGAGCACTGCAGCAATTTGCTCTCCCATCACCCCCCTCCACCCTATCCTCATGTTGATGCAAGAGTGTGTTTGTGGCGTTGCAGCAGCAGGATTTGCCTGCCAGTGTGTGTTGCTTTGATGACTAACCACCTTCCTCCCCCCGCAGCTCTTAAAACAACCCCACCGCCAACCCATCCCAGGGAACGATGGTGGGATGCAGTGGGAGAGACAGAGAGAGAAAACAGGGAGAGAGAAGGGAGGGGTATTATGTCAGAAAAAGCTTTGAGCTTCTAGTCTCATGGCTCCTGTATGAACAGATGGAGAGGCAGAAAGAGAGAGGCAGTTGACATGTAGTGATGGAGGGATGATGGAGGTGGAGGGATGATGGCACTCACTGGAAAATGAATGTGGGGGGACTGAAAGATGGAGAGAAAAGTAAGCGAGGGGGAAAGAAAATGGACATGCAGATCATAGGGGGAGGGACAGAAGAGGGAGAGAAGATGTGATCGCTGAAGTGAGGAGGGTCGATGGCGCCAATAAACCACTGTATCTGCCTGCAGCAGAGTGCATACGTCAGCATGTGAATGTGGGTACACACTGTATCAAGGTCTGCACGCCCGCTTTCACAAACAGGACAAACCTGGACTGACAGCTGTGCTCTGTGATTAAATTAAAAAAACACGAGTCAGTGAACACAAGCTGCCACAAAACTTATTTTTATATATTTTATTATGGAATTTAGTTTTGTGTTTGTATCAATGGTTTAATTTCTGGTCATCAGCAGAAATGTACGTAATTGCCCACACCCCTTATTAATTACAATTTATGTTTTCTACGTATTTGTGGGTATATGTAGTAAGTCAGTATGCATGTGAATGTCTCAGTGCATATGTGACATCTTTTACATTGGTAAAAACATGTAAAAAATACAACCATTGACAGGATTTTTTACAGGATGTCTGAGCTTTTATCATATAAGGACTCCTTAAAGCACAAATCCTCCTTTAAAAAAAAAGACTAAAGCCATATATTTGCACATCATTTCATAATTGGGAAAAGCATTCACACACTGTAATCCGTGCAATCTTCATTTATTGAGACAAGCTTTTTTATCTGGATTGTCATTTCCTATCAGGATTATTTTAAAATGGCTTTCGTGTTCTGGGTTTATGCTCAGCAATGTCCTGTGCATCACCTGGACAATTGCATCTGCTTCTGTCCAAATCTTATTTGATAATTTAATTTACACGTTTATACATGTACACACACACACACACACACACACACACAACAATCACCACAGGCTCACATGCAGATATTCACAGTGACACTCAGGTGGCTCCCTCTGTTGACTGGGAGAAAGAAGCTGTGTCATTCCTGTGTGTGTGTGTGTTAGGCTGTACTGCAGTACTGCTCAGTACTCAGGCACGTGGCTCATGTAGCACAGGGAGCGTGAGGAGAGATGGAGGGAAGCAGGAGACAGAGAGGATGGGTGGATGCAGGATACTGTTAATGGCAGCATCCGTGCAAAAGAGGGAACAGTCAGTGTGCACGAAATCATGTGATTCCGCAGATTTATTCTGCCTTTCCTTACTTAGTTTCTACCATCCTCCCATTATTCCCTCTCATCTCTTAGAGCAGACATTTCCCTCCTTCTACCCCTTACTCTAGCAGATTATATAACCACAATTTAATCTGCTTGGGATCATACTATTTTGAGCACAGTTCTAGTGAGCAGAGAGGGAAATGCAGAGAGGCACTGCTATTCACAGGATGTTTTCCATAAAATTATGAATTCAACTAAGCTTTATAGAGCTCTTATACACCAAACACTGAGTTCTCATGTTGAAAGGGAAAGATATTAAACAATATAAGCAGACAAAGAAAAAGGACCACGTTCTCTTTTAAAAACTAGGGAAACACATCAGTCACACTGAAAGGACGCTGAGTCTTTAAATGTATTTTTAGAAAGAGCAATGGATACTGCCAGCCCGACACGCTCAAAAGGATATGTGAAAGTCTTGGGGGGGAGCAGCAGCTAAGAAATGTTTTTTTTTAAAAGAAGGATAAATATGTGTTAGGAGCACTTCAACTTGATGATGAAGTGTGATGTGACAACTATGATGTTTCTACAACTTTGTGGCAATTAAACTGTACAAAAATGCATATCTAAAAATGTGTTTTTCAAAGTGAAAGTAAATTAAATGGGTGAAACCTTAAAACATGTTAATGTCATAAGCAACATCCCATTATTACATTGATCTAATAGCCTAGAAGTGAAGCCCTTTTATGATGTTTAGTATTAATATCAGTTAATAAGCATTACGTTTATTCTCACAACTACAAGATGAGTTACTACATTTAGGCTATTTAATCATCAATGAGCCTAGGTGTAACGGTATAAAATTATACATGTCATGATCATATCCTAATCATCGCTCACTGATTATAAGACAAAAAATAAATACAAAATAAATCAATCAATAAAAACATAAGAATTGTAAAATATGTCATTTTTCTATTAAGTAGGAAACAGTGAGTGATTAATAGATATGAATTTGATTGTATCTCTTTGATCCTCAGGCAATAAGACAAAGGAGGGAGTTGTGTCATCAGTAAACACAGGTAAGTAAAGCTGTGTACCTGCTAGCCCTATTAATGACTTCCTTACTCATAAATAGGGAAATATACGTGTTTTATCATAGTACAAAATTTGAGTGTGTTTCAGTTTCACTAACAGTCCCCCACTCTGCGTCTCAGTGGCCAACAGGACCGTAGATCAGACCAACATCGTTGGAGACGCAGCGGCGGCCGGGGCCAACGAAGTGTCACAGGCGAGCGGGGAGGGGGTCGAGAACGTCGGCGCGTCGACTGGGATGATCAACCAGGTCAGTTACCATTGTAACGCAACAACAGTTACACCCATAGACTGTATAATTAAACTATGTTACACTATACTAGACCATCAACGGCCTCCACAGATACATGTCAGTGTGCAGCACCGTGAAAAGATCTGAACTATAATCAATGTCTCTCTAGTCTCACTCAGTGCTGCTGCGGAGGGTCTGACTAGTACACACAGCCTTCCCGGGATGGAAATAAAACATGCTTTGGTTTATTGGCATTTCTTTAAACCAATCACAATAGTCTTGGTCGGTGCTATGCGCCGAGCAGAGCCACGGTGCCTCTGCAAAATAGCCTCAGGAAGGAACTTGTTTTGGTGGAACGTGTACGTTCAAAGGTTGTTTTAGTCGTTCAACAGCAAACTCAGATTGGACAGATAGTCTAGCTAGCTGTTTCGATTTACCTGCAGAGATCTGAGGAGCAGTTAACCATAGTCCTCATAAATCGATCAGAGTTTAAAATTCCAATACAAAGAAAGTGTAAGGTAACGGACATCCGCCGTCAGCGCAATCCCAGAAGTGGAACGTCGTGGATAAAGACTAATGTCTCTCCAACAAGCTCAAACAGACTCGTAGGTCCAGACCATAGTCAGATTCAAGTTAAATTCTGCCTGACACTAATATTGAATGATCTTTAAGACAGTTGGTCTAATGTCAGCCAGTATATAGAGCTGTTTCACCATATTAAACACAGAGAGCTGCAGTGTGTAAAAAAAAAGAAAGTCCTTTAACAAACTGCTATATCAAAGCAGTGCTAAAATTGAAATAAACATGCAATGGTTCTGCTCTTATTTTTTAGGATGCATTTATTTACTTACAGAAATTATAGATGAATAGAATAGAGCTGCAATCAATATCAATTAATTATTCTTTTTATTTTGATTCATTCATTATTTCATCTCTAAAATATTGACAAAATGTAGATATTCTTTTTGTCATTCTCTCTTTTTTTATCAACAGTCCAAAACCCAAATATATTCAGTTTACAATGATATTGATTTCTGAGACTGATATTGATATTTTGCTGTTTTTTGGATATATAAGCCGATGTTTAAAAAAAAAAAAAAAAACAATCTTGATACAGATCCCTTAGATTTGCATTTCTGTAACAATGTTTTTGTTACTTTATTATTAGCTTGGCCAATTTTATCAGTCTAGCTTTGCCTAAATGATTCATTATCAGCATTGTAATGATTTATCAGTTATTATTTTTACTAAAAGGACCAACACAAACATGAGGATGTAAACCAGTATGTATTAACACTGTATAAGTGTATTATATACTGTTTTTAACCAGATCTAATACCATGCCACATCCATTAAAGCTCAGATTTACCCAAAGTTACATTGAACATTTTTTTAAACATTTTTCCTGAAATATTTGTTTAATTTGTGACAGTTAACACTGATTGCCCTTCTTCTGCTCGTATGCTTTGTTGTCCTTTTGTCAGATTTTAGATGGCCTTACATCTAACTTTTGTGTCTTTCATGCATGTCTTGTCTTGTGTGTCGCTTCTTCTGTTATAATTCTGTGTCAGTGCTCCTGTCTTGTGTGTTGTTCTGTGTCGCTGTTATTCTTACCTTTTGTTGTTTGTGTTGTTTGTGTGTCTCATCTGTGTTTCCTTGATAGGAGGAGCCTGTATACGAGGTGCCTATTGGACAGAGCAGTGTGGGGTCATAGGTCATGTTGGGGTGGTCTGGGGTGAAGGAGAGACAGAGTGGGGATGCTCTGCATGCTACATGCTACATGCACCAAGTTTATTATGGATGCCTGTACAATCTAATCCAATACACCTAATAAAACTGGCTTTTCATGCAGAATTATCATGTTTTAAGATAGGATTAACTGCAGGATTTTTGTATTGGATTACATTAAATGACACAAGTGTACCCAATAAACTGGTAACTCTATTTATATTAGCTAACAGCCCACAACAGACTAAGTGAGCGTCAAGAGGGAAAAGAAAAAACAGAAGCTGCTGTGATGCTTCCTAAATTAAAATGGACAATTCCTGCAGTATTTGGGGCTTTGAATAAAAGCTTCCATTGACTGTATAAAACATAGACACACACAATGTCTTTGTGAGTAATTCACAATTTTCAACCTGAATATTGCAAACATTTTCTTTTGACCTTTCATATGCTCACTCATTTGTGTGGTTTAGGCAACAATGATACTAAAAGTCTCCATTTCTAACCATGTAGCTCCCCTGTTTAGTGTAAAGTGACATACAAGCGCTCAGCCACATCTCCAGCACGTCAGATAAGCCAGTAAATATATTCATGGCATGCACCAAAGTTACTCTGCACTGCTCATGCTGAACAAGGCCTGTGCACATGGAGTCCGTCACTTTTACATGCTGTATAGCTCTAATCAACTAATTGAACCCCCTGGGAAGTCCTGAGCATGATGGTAAGAGTTGAGTCAACCCTGCAGCATGGTCTTTGTAGTCTTAACTGCTTTATTTTATCAGAGCTGGAGAAAAACAAAGCCATTGGTGCTTGAGGCTCTCCACCCTGCCATCAGCTCATTCTTTCATCCTCTCTACTCCACCTCTTTTGTGTCAAATGTGTTCTCACTCTTCTTGTTTCCTCTGGCAGGGAGAATATGGAGGAATGGAGCAGGGTGGGGATGGAGGAGAGGTGAGAGAACAAGTTAGAAATTTCATCTAATGGCTGCAGAAAATGATTACTTTAATTCATATTTTACATGCAAAATTAGGATGAGCTTATAAATGCAATACATTGCTACAGGTGAAATAGTGTATGCATTAATTTAGACTTGAAAGAGTACAATGTTAGCATTGCTGACATTGTCAGAGTCAACAATGGATAGTTGAAAAAAGTCTGATCATAGGACAAAAACACTAAATAATGATTTTTTTCACGCTCTAATCTAGTCAAATGTTAATTATATAAGTGAATACGTGAACTTTTATTTATGGACAAAATGTAGTGACTGTTCCTTTAACATTGAAGCAAATTTTGCTGCCAATATATTTTTTTGTTTTTACTTTTTAGGATTAATTAATTTTTAGGCTTAATGAAGTACAGTTTGGGATGCAGGACTTAAAAGGGGTACACCAGCAACTTACAAAACATATAGTTATACTATTTCCTTTACCAATTAAGATTTTTTTAAATAAAAAATAAAATCACATATTTGTCCTTCTTATCAAGTTGTTTTAATCTATGATTGAGTCCCATCCCTTTAATTTCACAGAATATAAAAAAATCCACAAGTGCACAAAGAATATATCTATCTTTATCATCTTTAACATTTGCTGTATTTTATAAGCAAATCATATATTTTTTAAATGTAAAATGTTAATCTGAGTAACTACAGCTGTCAGATAAAAGTAGTGGAGTAAAAAAGTACAATATTTCCATAAAAGTACCCGGAAATTGTACTCAAGTGCAGTACTTTAGTAAATGTATACTTATTTACTTTCCACCACTGCTTATGATAAGTGAACGGATCTTGATGGGTATAATATTTGTGGAGTGCCCCTTTAACTTGTAATGTCTTTTTATTTTGTGGTATATATACTCTCAAATAAAGGATCTAAATATGTATTCAACCACCGACATCATCTTCCTCCTTTCCTTCCTTTCTTCCAGGGGTATTAGTCGTCTTTAGGACCTCCCCTCCCGTGCTCTCCAGTGGTTCCTCGCTCCCCTCGCCTCGCTGTACCAGACTCCAGATGTTCAACATATTTTTTTGTGACTTTACAGAACCAAAATCAACTAAAACAGACTCTTCCGGATGCCGAACCTCAGCACCTATCTCCCCCTCTGCCTCCCCCCCAGCAGCAGCCCTCTGCCACCTGTCCTCACCCCATCTCCTCCCTTCTGATTTTCTGCAGCCTGTAGCTTTTCCTCCACTGCCGTCTTACCCTCGCCAAACCTGTGTGTTAGTGTCGTCCTGATATGAACCCTGGTGTTGTTACAGTCCCCCACGCCTACCAACCAATAGAGAAACCTCACACACAAACACACATGTACACACAAACAAAAAGAGACACCTTTATTCCACACATGCATGAAACACACACATACAGTACATACCACAAATGCCAGCACAGACACACACACACACACACACACACTGGGCAAACATGTTAACTAGAGGACATTTTTGGGTGTGTAAGCTATACCTCTGCAGTCCACAACAATAGCTCACTGAGTGACTGAGGCACAGTATGAAAGGGTGTGTGATCTGCTGTTTGTGTGTGTGTGTGTGTGTGTGTGTGTGTGTGTGTGTGTGTGTGCATGTGTAGCTGCTGGTGTATAAAATAAATCAACCAGAGGCTTGTGCAAAGAATTGTGCATTGATGACAGATATCATTCTGTTTTGTGTGCAGTAGTTAGTTAGCTGCAGTAGACTGCATGAACAGATGTGTAGAATGACTTGTGTCGTGTTGTAACTATAGAGTAGCAGCTGTTCGGTGTAGCTTTGTATGGCTTAGTGTGTGTTTGGCTTTGACATTTAGAAACATGGTTATTTACCAGTAAGCAATAAACAAATGCTCATTTTTCTCAGCAGTTAAGAGTGAAACCTTGAATTGTGTTCATGCGATGCATGAGAAAACAAGAGCAGTTGTTCCACAAGTTGCTACTTATTACTTAAGATTTTGATTCTTAGATTCTGATTGGTTCATGGAAATCCCTGACAACTCCTTTTCCACCAGTGTTGCTCTAACTTTGGCAGAAAATAATGTATTCATGTATGCAGGACCCCTTCATTTATAGTATTTAAAATGCTGATTAATGTCTTCAACCCCACAGGTGGGTCTGTCATTACAAACTGGTTGAATTGCTGGGGGAATGTGCTTAAATGTTGCACAATACAATTAAAATAATTCCAAAATAAACATGTTAGATTTGAACCATTTCTCTCAATGTAAACATCAAATAGCTTTGATGAAGAGTTAAGCTGATACAGAATATATGTCAGAAATCTTTTCCAATTTAAATCTACTGAAGAGGAAATATGAGCAGCTGATACTGATCACATGTTGTTATTGTGTACCGTAGTTGCTTTTTAGTCTTTGTGAAACTGGTTTGCATGCTACCAGGAGAAACATGCAGTGTGGACATTAGTCAGTTATTCTGATTTCTGTGATGAAAACATTGATTCAGTGAGAGAATCGGTCAGCTAGGAGAACAGCATGGTTTGGGTTTTATCATGGATCAGCTTTATGTGTAGTTCTGTGTACAGCTTGAATTCTGGGATGCATAGTTGTTTTTAAGGTAGTTTTGTATTTCACGAGTCTGAACCTTGGTTGTTCTGAAGCTCCCACCCATCAACTGTCTCAGCCAATCAGATAATTCCCTTCTCCTATCAGTCAGTGTGATGCCACCTTTCACAGCTTTTCTGCCCGGCATCCGTGTGTGTCTGTATGCACTGTGTGTGTATGTGTGTGTGTGTGTGTGTGTGTGTGTGTGTGTGTGTGTGTGTGTGTGTGTGTGTGTGTGTTAACATAGAACCGGTCCAGCCAGCAAAGTGTGTGTGTGTGTGTGTGTGTGTGTGTGTGTGTGTGTGTGTGTGTGTGTGTGTGTGTGTGTGTGTGTGTGTGTGTGTGTGGAGCAGGTTTGTGTGTTTTTACTTTGAGGTCAATGGAAAACTGATGACTGCATGTTGCCTTATAAGCATTCTCTGACATTCACATGCATATAGATTACACTCTACACTACACTTGTACCAACACACGCAGCACACTCTAAACAACACACAATCACAATTCCCACCTTAAATACACAAACACAAAATCACACACCATGTTTAAGTTGGCATCAAAGCAAACTCGCTGATTTTATAAAAAGTACCAGTGAAATTAAAAAGGTTTTGGTTGAAATCAAGCAACTGTGTCAAGAGTTTCTTTGAAGATGTGGAAGATCGGGAGTTGAGTTTTTATTTTGATTTCATATTTGGGGCTAGATTATCCCAGTAAGGGACCACAGGGAATAAATAAGATGTGGACTCCAGCTAAATTTGCTTGTTTGTTTGCTTTCTTACCGAGAGTTACAAATAGAAAATTGATAGCACTTTCATGTCTGTTCGTAAAGTAGAGCTGGGAGCTGGTTAGCTGATGACATTTTTATGACATACTGCATATGAGTTTTTATTGAATTTTTATGACTTAGTAGTCTATGACTTTGTATAACTTTTTACTTTGTTATGGCTTTAATGGCATTAGTATGGATAAACATAACAATTGTGCATTTTATGAGAAAAGCATAACATTTCTAATAATTGCATACCATAAGGTATTATCCGCTCAATTACATACTGTACTATATACTATAAAAATGATATACTATTAGATAGACGGGTGAGGGGGGGGATTCACATGTCATGGCAACACAATAAATATCAAAAACACAAACACTAAGAGTTGAAAGTAAAAAGTATGCCCTTTAAATAATATGCAAATTCCTGTATAGTGTGGGAAATGAATTGCAGTTTGCCAGAGTGACAGTAAAGGTAATTGTGATCCATACTGAGTGAGTTGATGGTGGATCTCCTGGGCAGTTCTGTGGAACATCTTGGGGCTATAAGTCTTTGGCTCAAGACTCTCCTCTTCTCAACCAGCATGTCATGGAGGTGTTGGTTGTTCAGGATAATAACCAACTTGGACAGAAAGCTCTTCTATACCAGTGCCTCCATATAGTCCAGCTTAACTTCTCCTCGAATATGTATATATATATATATATATATATATATATATATATATATATATATATATATATATCTATACTATGACTTTTTTTAGATTTTTTTTCGATATACTATGGCCTTTTTTCTAAATACTATACTCTGACTTTTTTTCCGACTTTCTTTGACATACTATTCAATCAGGAGAGACTTTGTTGCAGATATGCAAAGATTTATTGTATGCATAATATGAAATGTACAGTGTACACACAGTACAAACGTACTGTGACTTTTTCTTGACTTTTTTCCACATACTATACTATGACTTTTTAAAACTTTTTTCCACATATTATAGTATGACTTTTTAAAGCTTTTTTCGACATACTATGACTTTTTTTTTACTTTTTTCGAACATACTATACTATGACTTTTTCGACATACCATACTGTGACTTTTTTCAATTTTTTTCCACATACTATACTATGACTTTTTAAAACTTTTTTCCACATACTATAGTATGACTTTTTAAAGCTTTTTTCCACATACTATACTATGACTTTTTCTGACTTTTTCGACATACTATACTATGACTTTTTTCTAATTTTTTCAACATACTATACTATGACTTTTTTATGACTTTTTTTCCACATAATGTAATATTACCTTTTCGGCCGATTATACTATGACTTTTCTACTACTTTTTTCGACATACTATACTATGACTTTTTAAAACTGTTTTCGACCTATTATACTACGACTTTTTTTCGACATACTACACTCTGACCTTTTCTCTACTATTTTCGACATACTATACTATGACGTTTTTTCCAAACAGTTTTTTCAACATACTATACTATGACTTTTTTTAAAAAAAGTTTTTTCAACATACTATACTAAGACTTTTATATGACTTTTTTCGACTTGCTATACTATGACTTTTTCGACATACCATACTGTGACTGTTTCTCGACTTTTTTCGACATTTTTTGACATATTATACTATGACTTTTTTTTGACTTTTTTCGGCATACTATACTATGACTTTTTTTCGACTTTTTTGGACATACCGGTACTATACTATGACTTTTTTGTAACTTTTTTTCGACATACTATACTATGACTTTTTTGTAACTTTTTTCGACATACTATACTAGTACTTTTTATGACTTTTTTCGGTCTATTATACTATGACTTTTTTATGACTTTTTTCGGCCTATTATACTATGACTTTTCTTCGACTTTTTTCGACCTTTTTTTTTTTTACTTTTTTCGACATGCTATACTATGACTTTTTTCAGACTTTTTTAACATACCATACTATGACTTTTTTTCAACTTTTTTCCACATACTATACTATTACTTTTTAAAACTGTTTTCGACCTATTATACTATGACTCTTTTTCGACATACTACACTCTGACTTTTTCTCTACTCTTTTCGACATACTATACTATGACTTTTTTTTTTACTTTTATTGACTATTATACTATGACTTTTTTTCGACATACTACACTATGACGTTTTCTCTACTTTTTTCAACATATTATACTATGACGTTTTTTCGACATACTATTCTATAACTTTTTTTATATATATTATACTATGACTTTTTTTTTAAACTGTTTTCGACATACCATACTGTGACTTTTTTCTAATTTTTTCAACATACTATACTATGACTTTTTTCGACTTTTTTGGACATACCGGTACTATACTATGACTTTTTTGTAACTTTTTTCGACATACTATTCTATGACTTTTTTATGACTTTTTTTGACATGCTATACTATGACTATTTTCGGCCTATTATACTATGACTTTTTTCCACATACCATACTGTGACTTTTTCTCAACTTTTTTCGACATACTATTCTATGACTTTTTTATAACTTTTTTTGACATACAATACTATGACATTTTTTCGACTTTTTTGGACATGCAGGTACAATACTATGACTTTTTTGTAACTTTTTTCAGCCTATTATACTATGACTTTTTTATGACTTTTTCGACATATCATACTATGACTTTTTTCCACATACTGTACTATGACTTTGTTTTTTACTTTTTTTGACTATTGTACTATGACTTTTTTTCGACATACTACACTATGACTTTTTAAAACTTTTTTCGACCTATTATACTATGACTTTTTTTCTACATTCTACACTATGACGTTTTCTCTACTTTTTTCAACATACTATACAATGACGTTTTTTCGACATACTATTCTATAACTTTTTTTATATATATTATACTATGACTTTTTTTTTAAACTGTTTTCGACATACTATACTATGACATTTCTTCGACATACTATACTATGACTTTTTTATGACTTTTTTTGACATGCTATACTGTGACTATTTTCGGCCTATTATACTATGACTTTTTTCAGACTTTTTCGACATACTATACTATGACTTTTTAAAACGTTTTTCAACCTATTATACTATGACTTTTTTTCAACATGCTACACTATGACTTTTTTTCGACTTTTTTCGACATACTATACTATGACATTTTTCGACATACCATACTGTGACTTTTTCTCAACTTTTTTCAACATACTATACTATGACGTTGCTTCGACATACTATACTATGACATTTCTTCGACATACTATACTATGACTTTTTTCGACTTTTTTGGACATACCGCTACTATACTATGACTTTCTTTTTTCGACATACTATACTATGACTTTTTTATGACTTTTTTTGACATGCTATACTGTGACTATTTTCGGCCTATTATACTATGACTTTTTTCAGACTTTTTCGACATACTATACTATGACTTTTTTTCAACATGCTACACTATGACTTTTTTTCGACTTTTTTCAACATACTATACTATGACTTTTTTTGGCATACTATACTATGACTTTTTTAAAACTTTTTTTGAGATACTATATGACTTATTTTCAACTTTTATCGACATGCTATACTATGACTTATCATCAGACTTGCTGATTTTATAAAACAGTACCAGTGAAGAAGAAGAAGAAGAAGAAGAAGAAGAAGAAGAAGAAGAAGACCAGTGAAATTAAAAAGGTTTTGTTGAAATCAAGCAACTGTGTCAAGAATTTATTTGCAGATGTGGAAGATCGGGAGTTGAGTTTTTATTTTTGATTTCACATTTCAAAATTACCACATTACCACATTACCAGTGCATACCATAAGGTATTATCCGCTCTACTACATACTGTACTACATACTATAAAAATGTCATAAAAGTTGTCTTTAGATAGACAGGTGGGGTGGATTCACGTGTCACGGCAACACAACAAATATCAAAAACACAAACACTAAGAGTTAAATGCAAAAACGTATGCCCTTTAAATGTGCATTCATATAATGTGCAAATTCCTGTATGGTGTGGGAAATGTATGTAATTATGAGTTCAGAAATGAATTGCAGTTTGCCAGATCTACAGTAAAGGTAATTGCGATCCATACTGAGTGTACTGAGTATACAGAGTGGTGACACAATTGAAAAGTTTGATGGTGGATCTCCTGGGCAGTTCTGTGGAACATCTTGGGGCTATAAGTCTTTGGCTCAAGACTCTCCTCTTCTCAACCAGCATGTCATGGAGGTGTTGGTTGTTCAGGATAATAACCAACTTGGACAGAAAGCTCTTCATATGCCAGCGCCTCCATAGAGTCCAGCTTAACTTCTCCTCGAATCACTGCGCCGGCCTTTCCAAGTAGCTTGAGTTTATTAGGGTCTCACTCTCCGTCCCCAGCAGGAGGCAGCATAGAAGATTGCGGTGGGTCGACATACTATACCATGACTTTTTTTTACGACTTTATTCAACATACTAGACTAGAACTTTGTTCAACATACTATACTCTGACTTTTTTTAAAAACTTTATGACATACATTGAATTATTTTTTGTTTTTTTTCGGCATACTACTGTATACTATGACTTTTTTTCGACTTTTTTCTCAACTTTCTTCGGTATACTATACTATGACTTTTTTCGACTTTTGTCGACATACTATACTATGCCTTTTTTTTAAACTTTTTTCAACATACTATGCTATTTTCTTTTACTTTTTATGACATAATATACTATCACTTTTTTACAACTTTTTCGACATACTATACTATGACTTCTTTCGTCATACTATAATGACTTTTTTCGACATAGTACACTATGACTTTTTATGCGTTTTTTTGACATACTATACTAGGATTTTTCATGACTTTTTCAAACATACTGTACTATGACTTTTTCATGACATACTATGCTATGACTTTTTATGAGTTTTTTTGGAATACTATAGTAGGACTTTTTTCGACATGCTACATTGACTTTTTCATGACTTTTTTCCCATACTACACTATGTCTCCACCATGGTTTGCTGTCATATGAGCACACCTAGAGGTTTGCACTAAGTATCCAGGCTTCTTTCCTTTCGCTTATCCTCTTCTGACGACCATTCATAATTTAACTCAAATGTTATTTATAGAAATATGTTCATCTTTCTGGTGCAGTTTGTTACATCCACGAAAGATGGGCTAACGAACCCTAATGGAATGAACAGTTAGAAGACTTATAAAGCAGAGTGATACATGCAGTTAAAAGTCACATTGATGTTTTACTGTATATCAGCACTCATGGAATGTGTGGTTTGTAGCAGTATAGTATGAAATAAACCGATGCAACACACTGACTCTTCTGCTGAACATTTTATTGGTTTCAAAAAAATGAATACAAATAAAAAGTAATTTCCTCCAAAATAATTTTAATGTTGAGGAACTGGACGATTAAAACTGAAGAAAATTCAACCAGGGGACGGGCAGTCACAGTGACACCTCCCGCCCTCCCTGCTCCCCTTTCTTGGCCAGCGGAGGAGTCGGAGAGAAGCGGCTTTTAATATATGAGATGAAGCGATGAGAAAGCAGGTAAAAAGAGGGGGGGGGGG
Organism: Sander vitreus; assembly: GCF_031162955.1. Taxonomy (NCBI): domain Eukaryota; kingdom Metazoa; phylum Chordata; class Actinopteri; order Perciformes; family Percidae; genus Sander; species Sander vitreus. The sequence continues at coordinate 8,580,448 of NC_135875.1, forward strand.
AAAGCATCTTTTGAATCTTCAACAGTAAAAAAGAAATCCAAATGGAATCTTTAACCTTGGCAACTTTGCTACTAACCTTTACACCTGAATAGTGAGGACAAACTCAAGAGTAATAAAATTACTATTCTCTTTTATTCACATGAAGTTAAATCTAAATTAAAGTTTAATTTAAGTGAGCATCTCCCTTTTAGAGCAGATCTCTTTCTGAAATAAGGCATCTGTAGTGCTGTCAAATAAACAGTTGTAGCAGAGGGTCACGGGTGCATCAGCGATCACAAAATGGGCATTCTCAACATGTTCGCCATACAACAATATCATCAACATTTATATTAGGGCTGCCGGAGAGACAGGATGTTACTCGCTCTCTCTCTGCTTTTTCTTAATACAACCTCAGGCAAAAACAAGAAGAGAGCAACATTTAAAACATAGATGCAGATACAGTATAATGGCAGCATAATAGATCACAGGATAAATACCAGGCTAGCCAATGTCTCACACTGTGTGTGTGTGTACGTGTGTGTGTGTAGAAGAGCCAAAGAGCAGCGGTAAACTGATATGTTCTGAAGGCTGTTTAGAGGGTGGAACAAGGCAAGAGAGGGTGATCAATAGCAGGAAGCTGGGGTGTGGGTGGGGGGGTGGTGTGTGATTGGCCATTTATGTGAAGGTAAGCCCAGCCTCGTTGTAGACCTTGAAGACCTTCTCGATGGCGTTGACGTAGGCGGCCGTCCGAAGGTCCAGACCCAGGTTGTACTTGGTTGCTGTGCGCATGATTTGCTAGAAAAAGGCAGAAGAGAACATATGTTATACAATGTTGGCTAACAGCAATTCCAACAACTGAAACCTAGCCAAGCTTTTGATTATGAATAGTTCATAGAACTTTACATACTTTTATTCACTGTTTTTTAATTATTAATACAGGTTTTTTCTCTTTTTAATAGATTTAATAATTTTTTGTCCAACTATTTCATTATTATTACCATCATAATTTTATTGTCTTGTGAGCATTGGTCTCAAATTGTTTGTCTTCTGTTTTTCCAGTCTATACTTGTTTGTATATTGTCTCATAATTGGCTCGTCAGTCATCTGTAAACACTTTGAACTGCACTAGCCTGTATGAAAGGTGCTATAAAAATAAAGTTTGATTGTCGATCAATTAATTAATCAGACAACTCAGATGTTAGATAACTAAAATTTCAAAAAGGTCAAATTATGACTTATGGAAAACTTGGTTTCTGCAGTGTTAGACTTTTCTAAAGACCTTTTCAAATTACCTCATATAATGCAGTTAGATATCTTATTTATGTCACATCAAGACTTACAAATGTTTTTTTTTTTTTTTACATTTAAAAATCACCTTTCTGCCAGTACTTTCCATCTGTATATAACACTAATTCCTAGCAAAGTAATTAATCAACATCATCTGGACACAGATAAATTAAGTTTTTGTCTACATTGACAGTTGCCTAGCTACTGTGGCCAGCAGTAACAGTGTTTACTACAGGTGTGATGCCACTGAATGAAAGAATTTACTAGCCTCCTGCAGCACAATCCACTGTCTAACCGGTCTTGCCTGTAGTAGCCTGAGATCTAACATTTTCATTGCCAAAGACTGCGTCTCTGTAATTGCTGTGCACATGACAATAGAGAACTTGAACTATTGTGTTTTGTTGGTAGTGTGATGTCCTCTTGCTACCGGTCTCTGAGCTATCTTTACAAAGGCGTGGAAGTCTTGAAATTATTCAACGGCTCACTTTCAGCAGTTGTCTTTGTGTCAAAAATTCTGTCTGTCTGACTTCTCATTTGCACGATAAAAAAACAACGTTGGAACATGACAGAAAAAGTCTGAGAACCACTTCCGATGCTAACATTTCCAAAGTCGTAGTTTTCATCTCAGTTTATTTACACTAGATATGATGGTGACTGCTGACAAAAACAGGTTGGACTGTGTTATGTACCATACGATCACTTACCCGGGCAGATCTCTCCATGGTGTAGGCCAACCCAGAGTGAACAATATCCTTCTCAGAGGCACCCTACAAAGGAAGATGAATGTTAACCAAACAGTCATCTCAAGAAAGACGTGCAAAGTAGTCCTGACATGATTCATCACTTAGTCAAACAACAGAAAATAGATCATTATTAAACAAAACAACAAGAATAATAATAATAATAATAATAATAATAATAATAATAATAATAAGTATTAGCTTGGTTGCATGCTTTTACATTTGAGAATTCTGTGCTTTCCACTTTTTCATACGTATGCAAATTGAATACTTTGACTTTTTTTAAAGGCTCTGTAACTTGTAATGGACATTGTTTGGCCTCTGTGATGGAAATTAGTTAGAGTTAGTTACAGTGCTGATACGATAGATGTGTGTGTGGGGACCTTTGTTGCATGTCATTCTTATGATAACGGCTTGTTATTCCAAGTGGGAAGGGGCATATTTGGCACATTTGTTCTCTTGTTCAGAGCACACTTTGCATCTTCATTGTCCAATCTTTTCAAGCTGATGGCTTATTTGGATAGTAGAGCATACAATAGACTCATTTTTGTGGACCAAAAGGAAGTATTATAGTATTATATATAAAGAAAGAATTGCATCTACGCAGGATGATGTAAAAGGACTTGACTTTCTGTAGGGACGTGTTTATATTAGCGTATTTGGTTTACGCCTAGAGCGTAACTTGTTTTTTCCCCACATTTTCCCATTAATAGTATTGGTTATTGGGCTGCAGCATGTACTTGGAAGTGTCAAGGGCAGGAGGTATGTACGAGAGCTGGTATCAGCAGCAACATCAACAGGTTTGTAGTACTGAACAACTTCAGCAGCGAGCGTATACAGCTATGGTTTAAAAAAATATATATAAATTAAATGTCACCAGCACAAGTCTCTGCTTGAATAAGTGTGTGTCAGCAGATGTTACTTACAGCAACTCTGGCCTGGAAGTCAGCAGTAGGTACGACGGGGATGGGTCCTCCCTGCTTGCCAAACTTCCTCTCTAAACTTTCCTGCACAGACACTAGAAGGGATAACAGAGTGTTGGGAATTGGTAAGGGTACATATTCAGTTATTGGCAATTTATCAAAGATGTTTTATCAATATTAATAAAGTTATGAATGTGTATTAATAACTTTACCAAATTGACAAACAAACAAACAAACAAACAAAATGGGGCACCATCCTGGAATCAGGGACCAATAACTGAACTGTGAAAACAGTCACATAAGTGGTGTTCTTTGAAAATATAGATCTTATTAATTGGATTAATTTAGCTCATATTTATAAAGTGAACAGGAAGGGTGAAATTCGAGCACTGACATGTTCAACCAGCTGTTACTACAACATATACACAAATAATTACAAACAACTGCTCTTTAAAGTATAATATAATTTAACTTCCAAATCAATAGTTCTTCAATCAATAAACCTGTATACTTGTTACAAACAAAACAAGCAGACATGTGGGCAACGTGTGAGAGAGAGAGAGAGAGAGAGAGAGAGAGAGAGAGAGAGAGAGAGAGAGAGAGAGAGAGAGAGAGAGAGAGATATGATAAGGCCATGTGAGTAGCTAAGCCACGCAATCAAGATGGCGGATGAAACACCACGAGATCCCAGATGGATGAAATACCGCGAGATGTGAGGCTCTTTGTAGTTTTAGTACAAAGACACCAAAAATGGTTACTCCTGGTGCCGAAATGGCGGTTGTGAAGCTTTGTTACTTCTCACGTGACTATAGTCGCGGGCAAGGCCAGCTGTTCAAAATGGTGTGCGTATGTGTGTGCGTTAGGTTAGCCAAAGAGGAAAACAAAGCACATTTAGAGAAAGAAGAGACATGGGATCTTGATTTTCGAGGTTCTGATAATAACCACTACTCTCGTTCACTCAGGACTTTGGCCCAACGAGACGTTACGGCAGGGGCCTGAGAAGTTGTCTGACAAGTTGTTTTCTCTTATGCAGGGATGAAACACTAGGTGCATGTTTCTTCAGGATCCAGGATGTTCACCAGAACACCAAAAATAATCCACTCGTCCGGAAAATGAACTATTTAAAGTACAAACATTTGCGCGCACTCTGTAGCGGCGTTAGCTCACATTGGATGACAAAGTTTCGTGGGTGTCAGATTCTTATAGGCTTGGTCACCTGATCACGGCCCCCTGGTGCTTTCCGTTTCCCCCAGCCAATGGGAAATCAGGCTCTTTGACCCCCAGCCATTTTGAGACCCCCTTTGCTTCGTGGGGTAACGTACTTTCGACCATTTTAAAAACTCTTTCACATAGAGGTGTGAAGTTTTAGGCTTTAGGTTTAAGTTCCCTTTAGGCCACAATCTCTTTGTTTAAGAGAGCGCTCAGGCCTGTATGTGGGACATGTGGTTCCCTTTGTCTCGGGGCTTATGCTCCGAGGCCTTTGTCCACAAGATAGTGTTCAACCACACTGCACGGTCCCAACAAGACGATTAAGATCTAGTTAGTTTCTGCAACAACAAATACCATTCATGGCACACCCTGGTAGTTATCTAGTTTGACATATGACCATACATGGTAAAAAGGATTGTGCCATTTCATGATTTGCTGTGTGGGAAGAAGACCGAGTATAAATACAACTGGAAAGAAGTTGCCCAGGAGTCTTTTCTCTTGGACAAAGACGTCACATCAACCAACACCAGCTTACCCAAATTTACACAGCAAGCACAAACGCTGCCTGAACCGCCAGATTCAGTAAGAATACATCTATTTGTTATTTGAATACTTGCTGACTGAATTGTTGTTTAGATTTTTCCAACTTCTTGCAGTTAAATGACAACAAATTTAAGTCGCATTTCAAAAATTAAAAAAATTAGCAGCCTTGTCAGTGATGTATAACAGCCAGGTAACTTGTACAGCAAGGCAAGGATTAAAAGTTGTCCTATTTCAGCAACCAAAGAGTGTATTGAAACAACTCGAAACATGTGTTGCTACAGTATAAGATTTTCACACAGGACAGAGTGAAGAAAGGGAAGTAGACTTGATATATTATGGGTATGTTGGATTTTATAATTCCTGTATAAGATGCAAATCCTGATCTGAATCTACAAAAAATAATGTTTTTTTGTTGTTGTTTAAATACAGATGGCTACTGGTGGTACTCCTCGTGAATTTGAATACCCTGAAGGAGCTAGTGATAAAAAAAAAGGAATCGATAAGAGACAAAGAACTGAAAAGAACAAAAGACACACTATTGTGCAAGGAGAGAGGATGAGATATGGAGCCTCATGTTTGGGAGCACACTTATGAGAGAATGGCTGAGTGCAATAAAGGAAAAGTATCCTGAAGTTAAGGAAAGTCAACAGGACAATTTAATCAAACTCAAGTCTAACGAAGGTACCATATCTTTCTATACGACTGTAAAGGTTATAGTACATGGCAAACAACTACAAAAGAGGTTCGCGGAAGATTTTACACAAATTAAAATCATGGCCCAGGACCGCATGTTAACAGAAGGAATGGCCAGAATGAGCATCAACAGTGGGGAAGGACATCCTGATGAACCAGCGGTTGAGGGCACCCTCTCCACCCCAACCAACCCGACTAATGAACATTAGATTGTCTACTGGAATTGTTGGGTCTTTGTAAATTATAGAGTGTGGTCTAGACTTGGTCTATCCGTAAAGTGTCTTGACTCTTAACTCTTGTTATGATTTGATACTATAAATAAAATGTAATTGATAAATAAGGACAGAAAAAATGAAAAAGAAAATGGATCATTATAAATAACTGATTATTAAAGTGTTATCCTACCAATATATTTGATGAATAGTTAACTGGGTGTAAAATCAGTCATATACATATTTTTCTGATTTGCAATACATTTGTCATGTACAATTTCTGGTTCTGATGTTTATACATTGTTTTAGATTTGTGCCACAAGACTTAGAAATGTAATGATAATGTATCTATTGATTGTGTTTTATGACCTGAGAACACAGAGTCTGTCTGCAGGTTATGGAGGAAGTAAAGGGCGGTCTTGTACTCACTGAGCAGGTGGTAGTTTGAGTCTCTCTCATATTTGAAGGTCAGTCTTCCATAGCTGACATGGTTGAGATTCTTCAGCCACTCGAAATAAGACACTGTCACACCGCCAGCATTCAGGTACATATCCTGCAGGTCGAAACATCACAAACTCAGACATCGGACTGTTTGGTCTTCACTTCTCTGTGTGTAAAACCATTTGACTAAATTTCCTTGGTGCCGTTTTGGGATTTGATTTGGTAAAAAGAGTGAAAATGTTTTCTGTAAAATAAAGACACTGGAATAAACTGTAATGCTTTTGTGAAATAAATATTTTGACAAGCTTGAGGAAACGTGTAAAAACAACCAAAAGACCCTTTGAATCGGTTGTTTACGCAATAAAGGCCAGATTATAGTTTACATGACTACTGCTTCTTGTTTTCAGAATAATTTACTCTGTTTATTGTTTGAGTTTAACCTTTATGGTTTAGGTATATTGCTATAACGTTACATATTCATGACTAAAAAAGAAACACCACAATTTAAAAGTGTGATTAACTCAACAAAACTCAGTTAATCTGCTCCATACGGACTGAGTGGGTGTGGTTTGATTCGATATCGATACAAACATTTGGTGATTTAAAAATCCGATATCGGCCGAAAGATTTTTTTTTTTAATCCAGAAACGCGTAACAAAACATAAACAGATTTCCCTAACAGTTATTTGTAGTTATTTATGAGTCCTAAAATAATATGATAATGCAGGTTAAAGAATAAATGTGTTTGTTTTAATGTCACAACAAAACAGAGGAACATCAAAATATATTAAAGTTGTGATAAATAAAATGTATAAAAATATAAACTTAAGATATGAAACTTAAAGGGTTAAACATGAACAACAGGGACATTGTAGAGCGCTCTCTGGTGGACGAATTATGCAACGCCAACACTCATAACATGGTGGAAGGGTGTTTTGTCCGTTTTTATTTAATTTTTTAAATATTCATTTATCGGCCATTATTAAATGCCGATACTGATAGTTTGGAAAATGCCTAATATCGGCCCGCCGATATCTCGGTCTGGCTCTAACTGAAAGTGCTGGAAACAAAAGCAAACAGCTCCACAAAGGTCATCAGACTTTGATTCAAATGCTGCTATGGCATCGCATTTTCACTTCACCTTCAAACCAGCAAAAAGAGCTCACACTAAAAGAGAAATGAGAAATCTTGATTGTGAAATAACCAACACTGGTCCAAATCTGACAAGAAAAAGGATGACAGGTAAGAACCAAATGATGCCATGTAGGAACCCATCACTCATAGTATGACGTTGATTGGGTCTTCACTGAACTTAAAAATGTTTTAGAGACTCTGCTTTATATCTGAATGGAGAAAAGTCTTTCCAAATACTGCAAAATTGTATAGTTTGCTGTGTGTTTGTGTGTGTGTGTTCTTACAGGAATAACCATGACATTGTTTTCCAGGAAGACCTTGTCAGCATCTGGGGTGGTGGGACCGTTGGCACCTTCAGCAATGATCTGAAACCGACAAAATACAAACACGCACTTTACATGACTGCAACTTGGTAGCCTTGTCCTTACTCATGTAGAGTCAAATGACAACTTGAGGCAAAGCACCTAGGATTAATTAAGTTGAGTGTTTACCTTGGCCTTGATCCTGGGGGCGTTGACACGTGTGAGCTGCTTTTCTCCGGCAGCAGGGATCAGGATGTGGCAGTCGGCTTCCAAAATATTCCCTTCGTAGGGTTTGGCTCCTGGGAAGCCCACAATGGTGCCATGTTGCTGCAGAAAGTGCAGAGATACACACAGGAGAAAAATGTTTGAATGTTTCAGTGGGGGTTAAATTTAAAAAAAAACTTGTATTTCCAGGAGCAGAAAAGTCATCCGACAGTCACGTAAAGTGAGAATGAATTAGTCAGATAAAAAAAGAGAACTTGTGTATTTCCTGATCAGAAAACAGAAAAAAAAGAACAACTTCAGATGAAAAAGATACAAGAGAGAATCAAAGAAAGAAGACAAAAGTGAGGGGAAGACTGCTGTGCTGGTACCAGTTTGTAGTCCTCCAGCTGTTTGGGGTCAATGCCCGCTGGGTTGTAGATGGCTCCATCAATCTCACCGATGCCCACACACTTGGCCCCAAACCTGTGCAGGTACCTCATGGAGTGGAGGCCCACATTACCAAAGCCCTGTGAAAAGTCACAGCAAGTTCATCATCACCACTGTCCAACATCACTATGACAATCACTTTAAAATCTTTAACTACTATCAGTAGTAAACATTCTTAGTGGTTATACCCAGTTTTACTCAACCATAAGGTATGGTTCAGTTCCATTGAAAAAGGCACTGTGGTGCCACCATGTGGCCAGTTTCGGTTATAACATTCATCATCATCACTATTTTTTTTTTACTCTATCTTGACCTGAAATAAGACCTCAGACAGGTGCCATATGTTTTATAAAATATTTGTGTAAACATGTGAGAAATGAGAAGACAAACCAAAACAAGCACAGATGGACAGAAGGGCTGTCTGGAGATAATTATTATGTTGCCTGGTTACAATCTAAAATGTATGTGAATGAATGAAAGAAAAGAATCAGGATACTTCATTACAGATTCCAAGCTCCTCTAAACACAATGTGGCCATGAAACAGTCCAGGACTGCCAGAGAGATTAAAGGATAGCAAACTCCAACTGCAGGGTTTCCTCAATTTTGTTTTATGGTACATTCAGTACAGTATGGTCATATCACACCCCCCCCCCCTAAATTAGATGTAACTGCAGGAAAACAATGAGTTGACTTCACAACTGATTTTGTTTTAATTTAAGTGCAATAGAGTAAAATCATGCCCTTGTTTTGATCTTGATACCACACTAGAGATCTGTCTCTCCTCTCTCACTAATACATCTAAGAAAATCTAATCTCAGCACAACAAAATCCTCAAACACAAACGCAGAGGGATTAGCTTTTTCAACATCCACGTCATGATTCAGCTGCCGTCACCACTTCTTTACCTCCTCAATGCCGCCCTTCTCATTCCTCACACAAATACCCCCTCTGCAAATGTCATCCCCTTTCCCATCTCTAATCGTTTCCTTTATTGTCGCTGAAAAAAATCTGCCTCTTTGCAAATCTCTATAAAAGCAAGGAAATTATGTTTATGTGTGTCATATCAATCCTGTAAGAAAAAAAAACTAAGAGCAGTTTCTCCTTTATGTGTCAAAATGTTACACACACATTTTTGTTGAGTGAAATGCATCTAAACATACAGGGTTGTCATCAAGAATACCAGATTACATGGTTGTCATTTAAACGTAAAGTAAAAAGGTAAATATAGAAAGCATTCTAGGAAAGCAGTGGAGTCCCGTGCCTAGGGGCTCCCTACCCATGTGTCAGTGTCAGTGTCAGGGTGTGTGTGTGTGTGTGTGTGTGTGTGTGTGTGTGTGTGTGTGTGTGTGTGTGAGTGAGAGACACACGTGAGGAGCTGGCATGTGACACATGGAAGTGAAACAGCTAAGGAGAAACCTGTTCTGACTTTTCGTCCCCACAGATGCACTTCTCTGATGCACGTCTCTTTTTACCCATTAAATCAGAAGTATCCTTATAGAATAATGACTTTAATGTTGAATGTTACCAACCTCTATACTAACTGCCCTGTGTCTTTCATTGTATCTTTATTCAAGACTTTTATGACTTGTGTTAGTTTATTTTCATCATATTTCCTAATAAATATTTCTTTGATTACATTTAATCCCAAACACTAGAAAAAACAACAACATTGAGCTCAATAACCTAACCAACTCACAAAGCTGGTATGCAGGAATTAGAGGAATAGAACAGTTTCCACCAAAAGACTTAATTGCTCCTACTCTCTCATTCCTCATAAACAAAGAAGCGAACCTCCTTCAGTTCACTGACGTCAGCTCGGTATGAGAAGATCAGAGCCAGGCTAAAACAGATGGCATTGCTCTGATTGAGGTTCTAAAACCCCTCATCATGATTTCAAATGGAAACTTAAATCCTGTGAGTATCTGTGAGCAAAGATCTGCAGTACAGTTAGGGTCTCAGCTTCCCTTTCTCCATCTAAAATGTTTCTATGATCATACTACATTTGTGTGTACCTGGATGACGAAGGTCTTGTCCTGGAAGCCAGGTGTCAGGCCCAGCATGCTCATGTAGGACGCCTCGTTGATGAAGTTCTCAATGCCGTGGAAAACTCCACGACCAGTGGCTGAGATACGTCCATGGATTCCTCCCTGGCTGATGGGCTTTCCTGTCACACATGCATGGGCGTTGATGTCCTGCACACACATATGGAAGAGATCAAGCCAAATAGACCCTAGAAGATCATGTACCCAGCATTGGTAACGATGCCCATAGGAGATTTTGGAAGCTTCAATTTGGGTTTGCAAAGCACTGTGAGAGCAAACAGCAACCAGCACGGCTGTGTGTGATTGGATGAGACCACAACCCAATACTTCATGTCTCCGATGAGCCTCAAAATAGCAACTAAGATTAGGCTGCATTCACACCAAATCAGACGTTGCGGCACTTAGCGCAGGGTTGTGCAGCAGTGTGATAATGTCACTTAATGGGCCATTTGTGTCTCAATGGTTAGTGATTGGCCACTGTCGGTTGCACTTCAACTTTTCGCCGCAGGGATACTGCGTTCTTTTCCAGAATCCACTACGGTCCCCACCCCTGCAGCCTAAACGCATTACCCACATTCAAATGAATGGCAGTACTAGTCAGTCATTTTTTACCGCAATGTATGATTTGGTATGAATGCAGCCCTAGAAGCTGCAAAACCAGCACTGAGACAATAACACTTTTTGCAGAATAAAATCTGCTACCTTTTGAAGGAAATTCAATACAGTCTGAGATTTTTGGAACCAGTCTTTAGTGGCCATAGTGGTACTGCATTTTTACTTTCTGTATCAGCTTTCGGCCATGGAGTCAACTGCTGGACATAGAGGTTGTGTAGTGCCACAGTACCAGGCAGTGCTGCAGCTGACTGAACGTCAGTACCAACTACCCATAATCCTCTGCCCTCAGATACCCAGAGCAAGAATGTGTCACCCATTCCAAAGCCCTGCCAGGAGTATCTGGAAAAGGGGGCACATGACGAGGTAAGATGAGAGGAAAGGGGAAAATTAGTATCAGGGAGAAAGTAGGGGATGAAATGTGTAATAATAATAATAATAATAATAATAATAATAATAATAATAATACATGAAATTCAAAAATGCGTTCCGTTATTAGTAGAAAAAAAATTACATTATTGTGTAGTCTCATTTTAATGGCACAGGTATAGTAGAGTGCCTGGTGTTTATTGATTCTACATGGATCACAGTACCCTCTGTGTGATTGTGAGCCAAAATAATTACTGCAAAACACTTGGTAGCCATTCAGAAACCTGTTGAAAACAGATATCTTACACCAGACTCTACGGCAGTCTACTGACACCTTGTTTATGGGTTGCCTGAATGGTTAACAAGCCTAATCTTAGATTGAATGTAACAATAGATTCCACGTAGGAAAAAAACAACATAAAAACAGCTGGTAAAGAAATTTTTTATAAAATGTTAATTTAGCTGCTCACATTTGCTTGTCTTTACAACGATAGTATAGTGTTAATACAGTAACTTGCAGTTTTTGCCAAATACTTTTGTCCATCGACAAATCCCTTGAGTTTTAATAATCACTCACCTCTAGTCTAAACACTGCAGCTGGCTTTTCACAAATCCTTCTGAATTCGCAATTACACTTTTCCTTGACTTTAATATGGTTAAAATCAAGGTCAAGACGAGTATTTGACTATTACAGGGTTCATAAGTATTTTAACCAATACTTTTCCATGACCTTTTGGCAAATTTCTATGACTATGTATTCCTGAAAATGTCAGTCGACATTATACAATAAGAATAAAAATCTGTGTTAAAGTTTACCCTCAGAGGTTTAACAATAAAATGAATGACTAATTTATGTGGTTCATAGTGGGAGTCGTAATGTCGCGCCCGACTAGAACGGTGAGGTTAGGACAACGTGAAATACATTTATTAATCACATATTATTATACTGTGTTAAAAAAAAAAAAAATTCCATGACTTTTCCAAAACTTTCCCAGGCCTGGAATTTTCAAATTCCATAACTTTTCCAGGTTTTTTCAAAACGTATGAACCCTGTATTATCATTTTTTACTATTTACTATTCAGATCAAACCTAAGATCAGCTGTAATATAAACATGAACACTCGGGTAAATATTTTCCAACTTTAGTCAAATAAGCCCTGTTTGACAGGTTTAGATACTAGAATGATTAACTGATAACACAAAAACACACAGGCCTCAGTTTGTAAAGCTGCTTTTAAGAGAGCAGGAATGTCTTAGTGGTCGGGTGGGAAGGGAGAGGCAGGAAACCACTGCTCGTGCTTTACGTGTGACTCATTCCTTGCTTCGTACTAAAAACCGGCCAAGTCATACAGTTTGGTTGTGTGTGCCTGAGAACTCACAGTGTGTGCAATGGTGTTGGCGTATGTGTCGGCGATCCAGGACATTTCCCTCTCTCCTGTGCTCATGTCTGGGGCCGGGACATCGATGCCAGGTCCTGGTAAAGGGAGACGGGTAGGAGAGGGAAAAGTGGGACAGTTAATCAAGCACGAATGTACAGTGCAGGAATGCACACCAGTACAAAACTTCACACAATGAATTTCTCTCACAAACCAGGTTTCAGTCTTGATAACTAAGTACTGCTTTGGATACTAAAAGCTTAAATGAGCATTATGTCACTGGTAATATAAATTTGGATGACAGGGGAAATGTGAGGGCTGTGTCCTATATATAAACAGAAGCATGCATGCATGAATGCAGAGAGGGGGGGGGGGGTCTACTGAGAGAGAGAAAAGGGTGACTTTCTCAATAGGGACAGTTTGAGCATATTAAGCACTGACAGAACAGGGCAGTGATGTGTGCAGTGGATACTGCTTTGCCTCCAGGGTGGATAAACAATGACTATTGAAGGCGCTTGATAAAACGTCACTAAATGATACAACTATTGCATTCCACAAGCAGATAACAGACCATGTTATATTTCTCTTTGCTGTCTATGAATACATCATAAACATTAACATGCATCCAGGCTGCAGTAAACTGTGTAGGGGCTGTTAACCTGCTGAACCACTGTATGTTTATGTGGGGCCCTGCTCAACATAGTTAACACTAATGTTGCAACTTTATTTTAAGAACTAATTGTTAAAACATTTTGTTTTCTGTACTAGATATTATTATTATTTTCTGTCATAGTAAGTGTTAACTTAGTTTAGGGGAATTAAGTTCCCCATTTGAACAAGGTGACATGTAAATATCTTCTCAAGGTATGCAAGTTGCCTTGTTTTGACCATGTCCATCAGCTATGGCTGAAATACTTCCAACAAACACACATATATATATATATATATATATATATATATATATATATATATATATATATATATATATATATATATATATATATACATATATACATATATACATATATACATATATACATATATACATATATACATATATACATATATACATATATACATACATACATACATACATACATTACATACATACATACATACATACATACATACATACTATACATATTATACATATATATATATATATATATATATATATATATATATATATATATATATATATATATAAGTATAAGTATGATAGATATCTTAGTGTCTATATATATATAGACACTAAGAGATTTGTATCCCTTTTCAGTTGACACAGGCACACCCTGAACTACCCAAACTGAATAGGCGCTGGAAAACAGGAAATGTTTACTCTTCTGAGTGGAAACATTCACCACAGCCTTTTCTAACCGAGTCAAATAACACAAGACAAGAACACTGGCATGCACAAAATGCCAAGCAGTGTAACCAATACTCATAGTACTACTTATAGTTATAAAATAACTTTTAAATTGTTAGAGTAATAAGTTCTGAATTTAAACAACTGTTAAAATTCACACACAAAAACTCACCAATAAACCCCTTCTTGGCCAGCTCAATAGTGAATCTCCTGGTAATCTTCTCCAGCTCATTATCCTGCAACAGACAGACATAGTATAGAGTTTAAGAAAAACATGTTGTTGCTTGGTTCCAATTATAATGAAACATTCAACGAAGGACAGTTATTAAGCAAAATAGGCTAAAGACAAGCAGTGTCTCGTCCATATAAAGCAATTGTTTATATTTAGAAAGACGTTTCAGGGATTTTGACAAAATGTTGAGGTTTTTGTTGAGTTTCTTTGCATATAACTCTTCCAGGCAACAGCCAATGACCGTCATTTCAATTTATTTCCCAGTATCCACCAATGGATGCACTAAAATGCCTATCATAGTCCAAAAAAGGCAAGGCAGGTACCATTAGTTTGAAGAAAATGCAACTTATAGACCTGGTCATCTACTGACAATACAGTTCCTGCAGCCTTCAAACTAAAATTAAATCTAAAGAATGATACAAAGAAACATTTGATTATCTGCTTTAAAGGGGTGATAAAATGCAAAACCGATTTTACCTTGTCATAGTTGAATAACGACAGTTTGGTGGGTAAATAGGACATACATAGGACCTCAAAATCCCATTGACACCCCTTTCCTCTGCAAATCTCACAATTTGAAACTGCCTCTTAAACCGGGCAAATCTCAACTAACCACTGAGTTGACATCAACTCTGGGAAATAAACACCTCCTGTCCGCGAGTCTCATTGATAGAGCCTGTGGCTGGATGGATCTCTATCAATGAGAGCTAGCTAGCCTCCTCCTAGACCTCTGAAATTCACAAAAATACATTAAATTGAAATCGGACACAATTGTTAGCTTTATAAGACCTTGGGGTAGCTGTAATATAAGTGGCGTGGAGAAATTCAAACTGTAAATATACTCTAGTTATGCCGAAAGTGTAGCTAACTAGCCGTGATCCGTACACATAGGATTGAAGGGACTAGCTAGCAGCTAACGAAACCCCTCATGTTCACAAAAATGCATTAAATTGAAATCGGACACAATTGTTAGCTTTATAAGACCTTGGGGTAGCTGTAATATAAGTGGCGTGACGAATTCAAACTGTAAATATACTCTAGTTATGCCTGCAGCCGGCCAGCTCCGCGGAGCCCCAGTAGTCCAGTAACTGAGAAACGGTGACTTTCACTGGGTATGGAGGTTGCCGCTTTCTCGTCAGACTGTGAGGAGCTCCTAAAGTCCATCTTACCAAATTTGCAATTAGCCATCAATTTTCATAAAACGGCCCATATTTGAGCTTTATATAGTCGATTTCTCGGATAAAAAAAGTCTCAGAAGTGAATTTAATAACGAAATAGTAGACAAACAATGTATAACTTTGCAGTGCCTGAAATACGAGACCTGCTGTCTCGTCTCCAATGTATGTGTATGTGGTTCGCTCAAAGCAATCAGCGCGCAGCTCATCTAAATATTCATGAGCATACCATATTTGGAAGAAAAGCTCTTATTACAAATAGGGCCATGTTCACAGGGTATTTAAGGGCCCATAAAATAGCATTCGGGCAATTTTCAAACCCAAACGATGTTACATACCCTATTAGGAGACCTTAAGGAACAATGTGAAATACCCTATATAATCATTCTATCACCCCTTTAACAGTTGAACTTAAACATGTCCCGTTTTCTCCTTTTTTTCATGTCTCACTCAGTGTTATTCCGTTATTAATCAAAAAGTACAAAATGAAAGGATAAGTCCGGTAGCCCTGCCTTTTGCATTCCAGTGTGATTGAAGAATCATTCGTTTGTTTGAATGTGAGAAAGAGACAGAGAAACGCATTAAACTTGATATCCCTCCAAAGGCTTTGTTGCTTTCCTATACGCATTACAGCACACAGTTGAACATGTCTGTTCTCTACATGTGCACGTGAGAGTGGGGGAGGAGGATTGGCATTAGAGGGCTTACGGAGTAATTCTTGGTGTTGATCTTGACTCCAGCTTTGGCTCCCCCAAATGGCACATCTGGAGAAGAATACAGCTTAAAAACCACAGGAACATTCACATGCTTGTGCCAAACGCATGACATTACGATACACATGTAGATTCACATTTCTTAATGTGCAAGTACAATACGAAGCAAAATAAAAGATGGCTAACTATTCTCTGGCACTGTCGCATGGCATCCTGGCAATAGAACTGCCCTGGTATCTTTTGAATATTAAATATGAGGTGGATAAATGAAAAGAACTTGGTAAGACAAAAGTATCAATACGTATGTGGCGATCAGGGGATAACCAAAAGGAGGCTTCGTGGAAGGCTAAGACTTGAATACTTACCGACAACAGCACACTTGTAGGTCATCAGAGAAGCCAGGGCTTTGACCTCATCCACAGACACATCTGTACTGTAACGGATACCTGAAGGAAACACACACGATTTTATAACTTGGCCACCATACAAAAGAAAAAACAAATGATAACATTAAAATAACAATTTATACTTTATTAATCCCAAAAGGGAAATTATGTTTTCACTCTGTTGTTAGAACACACATTACACACATGCTCAGTACCTATACACAAATGCAAAAATGTCAGAGTGAGGGGGCTGCAGCTGTTGATGGACAGGCGCCCCAAGCAGTTGGGGGTTTGGTGCGAGCACCATGGCAATGCCCAGGAGGTGAAGGGGCACCTCTGCACCAAACAAGCAAAAATGTACAAAAAGTTCCTCAAATTGACTTTTTTTTTTTTTATATGATAAAACAAAGTTGTGCTATTTTTTTTTTAACCCAAAATGAATGTACTGTTTTTTTATCATATATGCTATCATATGCTAGTTTAAGAGTTTAAGTGTCTCCTATAATTGATTAAGTGTTCAGACTGCAACACGGGGAAATCATTAGCCTACACTGACTCCACTACTTGTGCAGCTCAACAACAGAGAAATGAATAGCAGAGATAAAACATTCTCAAAGACTGTACTGGACCATTAATAACAGTATTTCTCCACAACCACACACAAGACCACATGAACAGGTCAGAGATCACGATTATTCCTGGCAGTCACAGCATTGGGCGGGTGGAGAGGCTCTAAGAACCAATCCCAGCTCCCCCATTCTGACCCCCGCCCCCGAGCTACAGTCATTCCTTCCTGTTTTCTGGGGTTTACTACCATCGCCACGGTAACATGTGTGAGTCAGCCTGTGTGCGGTGATACATGAGACCATACAGCCAGGCAGCCCAAGTACCACACTACTACATCTTACTGGTACAGTGTGCGAGTGAGATTGTCCGGCAGCACCAAATATAGCTCATCCAGAGTTAGCTTCTATAGAGAAACTCAAGGGCAAACAGCACAAGGAGGAGACGGCAGATTGCTTTAGGGAGACAAAAGTGCTGTGTGTGTCATTTTTAATGTGTTCGATTGGAAGCAAAAAAAACAGAAAGCACAAGTAAAAGCCTACCCACTACAATGCCATCTTTAAGTGCCACTTAATGACATGATATCACATACACACCTACTTCCATTTGTGTTAATGCAGTAAGAGAAAGATCAAACCTCCCACAACAAAGCTCCATCTTTAAGAGTGCTGCTGTGGTTCTCCCCTTCTCTCTTTATTTCCAATCATCCAAAGATCAGCTGAGTTACCTCAGGGCTGACATAAGACAATCTGACTCACTGATCAAATTAAAAACGAAGGAAAGCCATGGTGCCTACCCATACCCTATCCAACCCTCCATTTATCCACCCAACCAAAATCTCAACACTGCAACCAGAGCCCAAACATATCTGTAAACACATTCCTCTGAAATGGAGGACAGATTTTTTGTAAATAAACTCAGCCCACGCTAGAATGTAGAGTTCCTGCAGCAGTCAGACCATTTAATGTCAACAGTCTGGCCTAAAGGCCTGACAAAGCGATTTACTTATAGTTGTGGTAAGGTCTCTCAAACAACAGGACACTGAATATATCCAATAAAGCTGAAGAAAGATATTATTGTCTTTAACTTTCATAGAGTATGGGGGTGTCCCTCCATACTTTTTGGTTTCCATGTAACAGTGACATGTAATATCCCACTTCTGCAAAGAAAGGAGAAGGATGTTGACAATTTAGCAAACTATGTTCCAGGGGTGTGCAAACAACCATACATACACACCACATGATATTCCAGAGTTCATTCAGTAGTCAGTGAAGAGCAGTGTGATCAAAATCCAGCAGCTGTTGTGTTGTGTCGCTATTGGGAGGGGGGTTATGAGCAAAACACATGCACACAAAACAGCCTTTGCACTTTGATCCAAACACAGCCAAGGTTCTATGCATTATATCAACAATTAAACATACTGAAAAATAACTGCTCTTACTCCTATCCCACCCCCATTATGCATGGGTTAGGCATACAGGACAATCAGACTTGTTTCGAGGGCCACTAGAATGAATCAATTGGCAATTTTACCACTTGTCAAAAACAAAACACTTGCTGGGATTTGTGACTATTGGTTAACTGTAACTTGGATCTGGATTAGGCAACATGAGAGCGAGGAAGATATAGTAATACTAAACACTGTAGAGGACTGGTAATGCCAAGCTGGATTTAGCTTTTGATCTAGGCGACGCGCTGCTCTCCTCAGGCTTTGATGAGATGGATAGAGGCAATCACGCTCTTGCAATGTTATTCATTTTACATATATGGCTACTGCGAGTGATCTCTCACTGATCACTGGCTGGGCAGCCTGGAGATTCATAAATAGTTGAACTAATTGTTCCATTACTCTGGTTTGGGGGAAAATCTGTAATAGATATTAGAGCCAGACCGATATATCGGCGGGCCGATATTACCGGCCGATATTAGGCATTTTCCAAACTATCGGTATTTATAATGGCCGATAAATGAATATTTAAACAATAAAATTAAAACGGACGAAACACCCTTCAACCATGTTATGAGTGTTGGCGTTGCATAGTTTGTCCACCAGAGGGCACTCTACAACATCCCTGTTGGCAACTGATTTTTTTTTGTTATTGTTTTTGTTCAAAAGGACTTTAAGTTTCATGTCTTAAGTTTGTATTTTTATACATTTTATGTATCAGAACTTTAATATATTTTGATGTTCCTCTGTTCTGTTGTGACAATAAAACAAGTTTATTTTTTGCATTATTATATTATTTTAGTGAGGACTCATAAATAACTACAAATAACTAATGTTAGGGAAATCGGTTTGTTTTGTAATGCCTTTCTGGAATTAAAAAAGAGTGCCATAAATGAGGCCAGGCCAATGTCCGCACCACACCATTCAAACATGCCCTTTGACTGAATGGCATGTCTCTTTCTACTAAGAAAGCCTCCTCTCCACAGCACCCTCCCCCACCTGTCACACCACTGACAAATAGGAGTGCCTGAAACACAACCACCCCTCTCATACCTCCTGGCTTCCTATACATCGTATTCTTCTATTCACAAAACTACCCAGAGTGCACTGCAGCAGTAGCCCACAATGCCTCTGCTTTGAACCTTGAACTTTGAGCTAACTAAGTCACTTTGCCATATTAGACATCATACTCTGTCTAAGGTTGACACATTGCACATGAAGCAGTGGATTCAAGTATTTGTCTACAGAATGAGTGAGGACACATTGTGTGCATTTGACCTGCCTTTCACACTTGATTGTATATGAATTAACTGACAGAACAGTGCATGAACAGTTACGTCTTCATTGGTCAACCATGTGTTTTGTGCAGCTCATGCAGAGATGGCCAAGGCCTGACATGCTCAATGACATAACACCTGATGCCTTCAGGGTTTCCCTCTCCCATCACACCATACATCTGACACACAAATCATAATAAAAAGGAGACCACATCAGTGATAACAAGAAACAAACTGGTGCATCCATCCAGTTTTGTACCAGATCAAGTCACTGGAACGTGATAAACTGGCAAAATTATTGTTAGTTTGGTGGCTTAACACTGCCCACAAAGTGTGGGGAATTAACGGTTAATTTCCTGCTAGCCTGCAAGCTAACAAACTACAGTATCATTATACCGTCAGGTGATAAGGAAGGTCAATGTAAACTGCACAAAAAGTATCATGCGAGCAGTGCAATACAGGAAACAAACCGAACGAATTATAAAAATAAAAAAATAAAAATAAAAACAAGGGTGTGGTTAAGTGTAACGTTAGGGTTAGCTACGGATTAAACTGAGAAGCTATGTGTAACGGTAACCAGTAATGTTAGCTGCCTTATGTTGTATGCTTTTAATTAGCTGATGGTACTGTAGTGCCTGAGCACATAAAACCTTTCAGACCTGACAAACCTTTCAGACCTGACAACGCCACCTCCTATTGAGGGTCAGGAGGAACCCTTTGTACCCTTACTTATGTTAAATAGTAACTGATGCTAAGTAGTTAGCTAGAGCTAGCTGTCATAGGGGCCAGTCGGGGCGGTTTGGCTCAATTCTTACCCCCTTTGCAGGGTGTCCTGTGCTGGCTGTGCTGGGCGCGGTAGCCCTCAATCACCTCCCACTCTCCGTTATCCCTCCTGATGGGGAAAGACACGCTCAGGACGTGATTACAGGGCTTGATGATGCGCAGGATGCCACGCACACGGTTCCTCTTCTGCTCGAGGGTCTCCCTCGTCCTCAGATCCTCCACCAGCTTGTCCTCCACGATGCTGGCGCCACGGTCGAAGAAGCCCTCGACCATCCTGAAGAAGTTGGGGTCGTCAGGCTTGTCCGCTGCGTCGGCATAGCTACGGACCCGCATCAGGGACGAGGACACTGGGAGAGCGGAGTCAACGCACCCCGAGGCCAGGGCACTACCCGCAGAGCGGCTCAGCAGCTCCCCGAAATACCGATACATGATTGAAACTAGCTAACCGTGTAAACGAACTAATAAAAAGGCAACTAAACAACAATGGCAATGGAGGTGACGACAGGAAAGGGGGTAGAATGTGCGACACAGCAACTCTTCACCGTGTCCCGTCCTCTGGCCGAGTGGGTAATGACATACTGTTTCCGTTTGCTTTAAAAGGAAGCACGAGCCAGGAGGGCAGTGGGGGCTCCTCGGGAGTCGGAACCGGAACGCACGCGGAAGAGGAAGACAACGGAGGCGCGCCCCCGTGCGACGCAATCAGGAAGCAATTGACAGCGCGCGTTCCCAATGTTGTACGATTAATAGAAAATAAAAATATATGATAATTGTGGATAATTTCATGTGATCACAGTTAGTAATATGTTAATGGGAACTAGTCTCAACAAAATTGGTGATATGATATGCGTTGTAAAGAAAACATAAATCATTGGCGATATCATCATTATTTAACACAATCTTGCGTTGCCTATGATGTCAGGTGATTGTTTTGTTAAAATTTGTTTCACTGAAAGATACTTAATTTACAGTGCAATTGCATTGTAAACATTTCCATTCGTGCATGAGTAAATTAGATTTAAACAAAGGAAAAGGAAAAATACACACACAGGCTACTGCAACCGACCAAGAAATATTCCAGCACACATCTTTAATTTAGTTATAATACAACATAAAAACAATTACAACATATAATAATAACAAATTAAAAACAAAAACAACATTTCCCTACAGCGCTTATTTTCTTTCTCCAATGCCATTTTAATAAACAAGACACTCTAGTTACAATAGTAGTTGGTAAGTAGTAATACATACATATATATATATATATATATATATACAGTATATCACAAAAGTGAGTACACCCCTCACATTTTAGTAAATATTTCATTATATCTTTTAATGGGACAACACTGAAGAAATTACACTTTGCTACAATGTAAAGTATTAAGTGTTGCCCCACATCATCACATACCATTCACCATACCTAGAGATTGGCATGGTTTTATTTCAGGTAGCCTAATAGCTGGTTTGATTTGCATTGAGAGATGATTTTATGGAAAGTACCCCATCACTCCAACTTTATCAGGATACATAGTATCCTGGATCCATGAAATAACTTGCCCTAAAAAATAAAAATCTGCCAGCGGTTTAGACATTAATGGCTGTGTGTTGAGTTATTTTGAGGGGACAGCACATTTACACTGTTATACAAGCTGTACACTTAATACTTTACATTGTAGCAAAGTGTAATTTCTTCAGTGTTGTCCCATTAAAAGATATAATGAAATATTTACTAAAATGTGAGGGGTGTACTCACTTTTGTGAGATACTGTATATATATATATATATATATATATATATATATATATATATATATATATATATATATATATGGGAATGAGAAACACTTAAAAACAAATACATGCTATATAATATATATATCAATATTTCATTAAATTTGTAGGAACATAAACTGGCAGAAATTAAGTGCATCAGCTTGGTCATTCATTAGCTTTTGTACAGTGACCAGAGTGTTACAGATTTGTACTTTGTGGTTTGTTGAAAGGATCTCTGTGAGTCCTGCTGTAATCAGCAGTTCCCTGATCTCTCGAGTGAGTGAAAGAGATGTGGCAAATGCCCATTGTGTTTGCACCAGTCATTACCACCCTCATGGGCAAACAATTAATGAGAGGGTTGATCTGATGATGTACAGTTTGTAACTATCGGCACAAATAATTGACAGTTTCCTTTAAAAAACAAAACAACAACCATGCATTAGTTTTGCAGGTATTTGGTCTTAACAAAGTTTTGGACAAACTGAAACTTTGACCTAATGATGACGCTAGATAAAAAGATAAGGGATAATCAAAGTTATTACAGTTCATCTTGTGTGGGAGAATAATGTCTGTACCAAGTTTCATACCAGTTCATCAGATAGTTGAGACATTTCACTTAAAACCCAATGTGAACATTATGGTGGGACTAAAGGAAAAGTCAGGGGATCACAAAAGTCAGTATGATGTATCCTCTGAGTAGCATGAATGTCTACAAAATGTTGTGTCAATCCATTTAGTAGATGTTGAGATGTTTTACTGAATACGTGAAAAATCAGGAGGTGATGCTGATTATCTTCTTGTTGAGCTGAAACACTAACCAATGCCTTGTAGTGCACTATTGAGGTATTGTCTTCCACTGAGCTGCGATATCTTGACTCAGCATAGCATAGGGGCAATGTATCATGGGTACCACCTACAGATCAGCCAATCAGCAGAGTGTTGGTTAATGACCAAAAACCTGCAAAACTAATGCATTCAAATCAACCTCACCAGTATTTGGTATTTAGTCCAAAATAGCTAATGTTAGCACTTAAACATTCTTAGCTATGATGGTGAACGTGATAAACATTAGGGGTGTAGGACTGGGGGTGGAAAAGGGACTGAGTACAAGATGCTAGAATGAATAGCTGTAGATGTGGGGAGGGGCCCATAGAGAATGCCTTTCTACAGGGCCCAGAATTTTGTGCTACGCCACTGATTAAACCTGCTACACATCAGCGTATTAGTATTGTCATTGTGAGCATGTTTGCATGCTGATGTTATCATTTAGCTCAAGGCACTGCAGTGCCTACAGTGAGTCATTTTCTTTTCCCAGGATACGGCAGAGTAGGGCAGGAGATGCCTTCGCCATTCTGGGAAAAAAATACTCGCCTACAATAAGCACAGCCTCACAGAGCTGCTAGCATGGCTATAGACTCCAAGTATTCCTATACTGTTCACTGCAGACACTGTAGGATTGATTCGATACATTCCTATTAGAACAGGGCTTTAATCCTCTCAGGATGAGCATGCACAACACTCTCATGAGACAGTGACTATGTTTGTGCGTGTTATATGTTTATGGCATCTGCTACCATTGACTGAGAACAGATAGCGTGGCTCTTATGTAACAATGCATTTATTGCATGTCCCCATTATTTGTGTGTGTGAACATTTTCTGCCGCTCTACAATGCACAGAGACAGAATCTTAGTGCTGAGCTCATCTGAATGAAGGCCCTGACCTGGGCTTACACCTGTGGACTCTGCACAGAAGATAAGATTAGATCATGCCCCCGGGCGCAGGTACAATATGCTTAAACAGTGGTACAAACACATGATTACACAATATGAAAAGCAAGTTGAATTATGGTTCAATTAGGTGTGTTTTTACACATATGTAAAATATATAAATAATTGCACAGAGGTTTGTTGCAGATTTGGTTGGTGTAAATCTAAATGTCACTCTGATGTCAGTTAGGCAAAGTATTTATAGTAACCCATGTTGCTCATTGCAACAGGCACAAGTGAAGGAAAGGTTTAACTATTACTAATGCAGTAATGGTAGTGCTTATCTCCTCATTGTTCTATCTGTGTACTATAGGGCCATAGACCTTTATTGTCTCTTAAAAGTTGATATCCAGTGATAAAACTGCACAATTTTACTTTATTAAAGCAAACAAATAGAGAAAATGGGTATATTATCTCTGTTATATTCATGCCTGTTTGTTCATTGCATCATCATACAAAAATCCTGTATGAGGTTCTTAAACTGGATCTCAAGCAAGCAAAAATGAGATCCAGTTAAAGGACTTTGAACTCTGCACCAGAGGTCACTTCCATTTTTTCACTTTTTCTTCATCTCGATACCCTTATATCAATTCTACAATAAAACATATGCCCAATAAAAGGCAATTAATATTCAACTAAACATGATGAACTAGTACTCTATTTTTCCTTTGATTATAACTACACAATCTCTCCTTCATGACTCCACCACTATTTCTCTGCTTGTGTGCCTCTGTTTATCCTCAATCATATCCTTATCCTTAACCTATCTCTGCCTCTCTGTGTTTTCCTCAATGCACTGACACACATTCATTTATCATGCTTGTGTTTCAAAGGGTGAGCACTGGCATGTCATTGGCTGACAGCCTGACAACACCCACCCAACCATAGGAGTGTGACTGAGGGAGGGGAGGAGGGTACAAGGAGAGGGAATTGGGGATAGGCTTAAACAGGGGCCTGTTCAGTCAGGTTACTTGGGGCTTTTCTATGGAAATGCATGAGACCAACTTCCTGCTTGTTTTTTGTGTCCGTTGTGCTCCTTTAAAATGGTCGCTCATTCTAGTTAGAAATTAAACCCACCACCATGACTTCCACCACCTCTTATCTCCGCCCCTCTTGTGCCTCAGACTCGGTTATACTGGAGTGATCAGGCTTTTGAAACAACGTGCAGGGACACGAATTCCCTCAACAACAGCCAGGGTCACCTTGAAAACCGGCATAGTCACAACCAACCAGAACATGTCTGTTCGGCAAACTAATCCAACTTTGTTGTAAAATATATCCTTGAGAAAAGAAAACACTTTGAACTCAGAGAACAAAACGTGCATCATACGTGTTTGTCTTCTTTCATTTTCCTTGGCCAAGTAAAGACTCAAAATCTGCTGTGACGTCATGAATATATATTTTTTAGGCGATCACGAGGTTGGATAAACTGATTATTGATAAAAAAAAACATCTTTTATTCCCTTGAAGCAAAGAGAGACCGAGCAGGGAGTTAACCATTATTGTAAATGATCAAAAGAGACGAAGGATGGACTCAGAGATATTCAAGGACAGGATAATAAACTTAATTACCAGATTATATGTATTTGGGTAATTTGTATCTAGAAAGATTTAACTTTTGATTACCAGTTTTCATACACACATGTACATATTTTGTGTGTTAAAACTGACATTCCGTATGATTAATATCATCTTTATCATCTAGTATACACATTTATTTTTCCAAACTGAATCATCATAATTACGATAACGTCTCAAATCAGGTCAAGCTATTAAAATACCTCCAATAAGCAACAAAAAAGAATGATTAACTGTCAGGCTATTTTTGACTGCAGTTATGCCAAATATTCACATTCCTCTACGAGTTAAAACAGCTGGTAGAAGATTTTTTTCTTCTTCTTTTTCTTGCAAAGGTTTCATTTCAGGTTGTTTGGTTTTTTAAGTAAGTTCCTGATTATATTTTATAAATACTATACCTTTTTATTTTATTCATTACCTGTTTTGCTAAAACTTTCACTTACTTTTATTTACATGTTGTAGTAATTTTATTTTCTCCTGAAGAGAAGCTGTAACAGCTAATGTATCCAAATCCTTGCTTAAACAAATAACAAATAAATAAACAATAAACAAGTGAGTTATGGCTAGGTAAAAGTTAAATCCACATTTCAAGTGATGTGATTTTATTTTACTATATCTGTTAAATGGGATACCTGAGTAGTTGCTTTTGCAGAGCACATTTTGCACCAGTGTTTGTTTTGAAGTTAAATGTGCTCTCTGAAATATCTGTTAAGAAAAACTAGGAGTGGTCTGATATTTCTTTAAGAATATACAAGAATGTCTTTTGAATCATTTTCAGCCTACATAGTGACTGCTTGTGAGACATACAGGACATAACACTGTCCTAGGTAAGGAATATGGCCACCTTGCAGAAGATGCAGACTGTAACTGACGACAGTTAAACACTAGATGGAGCAAGAGTCTTTCCCTACATGCTGTAGTGTGATTGCAATAATGTGAGGGTGAGAACCATACCTGAGAACACAAATCCACTAACGTCCACAGCTTTTATACCAAACTGAGCAAAAAAACCTTAAATACAAAATATCATTACACATGTATGTCTTTAAAGGACAATTCCGGCACAAAACGAACCTAGGGGATAATAACGGATGTGTACCCACTCTGTCGTTCTCTGGGACATGTTTTCATGCTAATTGATTGTGTTTGTAGCTTGAACGAAGCTAGCGCGGACCGCTGGTTAGCTTACAACGCTAGTATTCGGGGCACAGGGAAAGTAAAAACAAATCAAATATCACCAAACTTCAACGGTAGCATAGTGAGGGTCCCTGCATGTTAACCGAAGCATTGAGAACTTTGTAAGTTTACCGACAGTTTATTGAACGAAGAGCTGCGGGAGCTCCGTGAAAGGGCTATGAGAGAGAGAGCTACGCCACAACAGAGCCTCATACTTCGGGAAACTGGTGGTGTATCTGCGGACATTGTGAAGCTATGGCCACCAAACAGGAGTATCTGTGTTGCACGGAGTGGGACCTGTTGCGTCGCAACACCCAAGAGACGCAGTGTTTTGTACAGTCTGAAGATTCCCTCTCTCTGATGAACAGGGAAACTTTTTTCCATGCCCCGAAAATAAATTGGAGAACGCGACCCAGACCGGAGGGACAAGATGGACAGTTATCCACTGAGTAAGTAAACTAGACAAGTTATGTTTTACATCGGTGCGATTATTTCAGATATTTTGTGCAAATTGCTTTTGATTTTAGTTGGCATCGCCAGCTGTAAGTCATGACTGGTTTCCCGAAGTACGAGGCTCATAACTCTCTCTCTCTCTCGTAGCCCTTTCACGGAGCTCCCGCAGCTCTTCGTTCAATAAACTGTCGGTACACTAACAAAGTTCTCAATGCTTCGGTTAACATGTAGGGACCCTCACTATGCTACCATTGAAGTTTGGTGATATTTTGAACCTTTTTAGTGGTATAAATAGCAATTTGTTTTTACTTTCCCTGTGCCCCAAATACTAGCGTTGTAAGCTAACCAGCGGTCCGCGCTAGCTTCGTTCAAGCTACAAACACAATCAATTAGCATGAAAACATGTCCCAGAGAACGACAGAGTGGGTACACATCCGTTATTAACCCCTAGGTTCGTTTTACGCCGGAATTGTCCTTTAAGTATGAGATCCAGAAGTGACATTGATGTCTGTCTTACCGTAAGGTCCATAACAACGGCATTTTAAAACAAAGACAAATTAAACGGCTGGTTGACCCAAATTACTAAAAAATATATTTTAGTTATTTTGCCATAGAGATAGATTTTGATGTATTTGCCCAGTAGTAGTAAAAGTATAAAGACATGGAAATTCTCAACTAAAGTACAAGTACCTCAAATTTGTACTTGCATTCCAATACAGCTTTTTTATTTAGGTCCTAACTCCTAACTACACATGGATTGAAACACATTAGAATTACCTAAATACTTTACTTTTTTTTTTTACACGTTAAACGTTGAAATTTCGGTACCTGAGAGCGCGTAAGCTTAAGCTTATCTGTCCTCTCTGAAAATTGACAGAGAGCGGAGCTCTGACACAAACACACACACTCGCACACACACGCATAGCTGCGGACGTTGCAAACTACGTCGGCTCTGCAGTTTTGTGATAAATAAATAATAAAGTGGATTCAAGTGTGGTTACAGTTTTTCAAAACTTCACGCAGACAGCGTTTGCTGCGATATGATATTAATGGAGAGCCGAAAGCGGTCGCAGTGCTGTTGACGTTACACTTCCTAAGCAGGCACAACAGTGGTTCTGTGCCGTGGTGACTGACTGACAGGCTGAGGTTGTAAGGCAAGGCAACTTTATTTCTACAGCACCTTTCAGCAACAAGGCAATTCAAGGTGCTTTACATGAAACATTAAAGAGCAATTAAAAACGGTCATGAAAATAAAACAGGCTAAAAAAGAATATACAAACACAAGAATAAAGTTACAGTGAGTAAGAAATTAATAATTATTAAATTTAATATGTTATAGGGATGGGTTTGGGAGGAGAGAGGGAGGGGTTTTATTTTTATTTTTGTTTAATTTCTTTAGAGTGTTATTTCTAACAAAATAACAATGTTCTAAGTACATAGGATAAATAGGTTTGACAATCATTTTTACAACTGAAATAATTGTTTTGTAATTATAGAGGGAAAGGTACTAAAAGATACCGTTGGGTAACGGAACCGAATTTCAGGTATCGATACCAATATTGGTTCAGTAGTAGCCTAAACAATGCATGTTTAATTTTAAGTTGAATTCATTTAAATTGTAGACTAGAGCTGGTATATATTTTTTGGTGCTGTCGGTTAACCTTCTATGTTGCATCTTTAAAAGTGACACTGAATTTGAAACAGCACATTGCAATTCCTGCATCTGTTATCAAAGTATTTATTAGTAATAAGTGGAAATTAGTAGAAATGTGAATATTTGGTTAGCATGTTGATTTACGGTGTGTGCCCCTAAATTTTCTGGTTGCGCCCCTAAAATTTTCAGTTGGAAGGCCACTGTGCTCCTAGTGAAAAAAGTTAGTCTGGAGCCCTGACATCACTGAGCCACTGTTACAGTACAGGAGGAGGTGAGGAATACGTTTTTTCAACAAGCGATGAGGAGACTGATTGTTGCAACACACAGTGCTAAAAGAAACCATGTAATATTGTCTGCCGTTTCACACCAGTAAAGCGTGTGTGTGTGTGTGTGTGTGTGTGTGTGTGTGTGTGTGTGTGTATTTAGAAGCTGAGAGGTAAAAAGTTGAAAAAGTTCCCACGAGAACTTTCCTATCGAGTTTCTCTATTCAGGAAGTTGTGGCTTTGACTTGCGTCTGCTCATGTCTCCTCATCAGCACAATGCATATCTCTCTATATATACTCTGTGTGTGTGTGTGTGTGTGTGTGTGTGTGTGTGTGTGTGTGTGTGTGTGTGTGTGTGTGTGTGTGTGTGTGTGTATACTGACAGTCAGATGTCACCCATGTGTCAGGTGGCACAGAAGGAAACCCCACAGGAAGTAAGGTCAGGCCCAGAGAGGTCAGGAAAAAGTCAAACTGCCTGCTTTCATCAACAATTTATAACTCACTACGCCCCGTCAACTGCCTGTCAACCACAATCTACACCTAAAGCTTTCAGTTTCCTTAATTTGAAGAAAGAAGTCAAGCTACTGCAACGATTATGCAAAAACTTTGAAGCGTAGTTATCTGCCTGATCTATCAAAACCTGATGCTACAACCTGCTTAAAATGTACAATATTTTCCCAAGGTTTGGTTTAATTGTCTCGTGGTTGTCAACGGTTCTGACAGTTCAAATATTTGGAGCTATATCCAAATACTATAGGCTACATCAGAAACATCAGTGGTTCACAAAACCACACAGCAAGTTGTTATGAATTAGAAAGTTTAATATTTAATAAAAGTTAGATCAACGAAAATAACTACTAAGAATTCACGGACTGATTGTTGTTGTTTCTTTGAGGATGAGGGTTTTGCAGACTTTTCTCCAGACTCAAGTTTCATCTCAAACATCTGTGGACAGTCTGGTCCAAAGAGAGCTGCAGAGACGGCTCCTCCACTCCACTGTGAGACACACATGAATACAGCATTAAACCATTTGGTCTGGTTATTGTTTGGTTAGGTTAAGGACAATATCATGGTTTGGGTGCAAATGACTACTTTGTAAAGTTTAGGGGACCTTCATCATCATGGACACAAGTCTCGCAAAAGGATAGCGTACAGTAAACATGGCACATTTCTTATGTTGAGCAGGTGTTTGTTTGGCAGCTGACTCTCAAATCTTGTACGTCAGTACACACCAACAAAGAAAGTTTTACCAAACAGTCCACGCTTGAAACAACAAGACTAAGAGACTAGAGCCATGCTAGCGGCTCTGTGAGGCTGTAATGCATTGAGCTTAATGCTAACATGCAGGTGTTTAGCAGGTATAATGTTTACCATATTCACAATGCTAGTCTAGCGTGTTAGCATGCTAACATTTGCTATTTAGCACTAAACACAAAGTAAAGCTGAGGCTGATGAGAATGTGATTGCAGGTATTTGGTCATAAACCAAAATAATGGACAAATTGAAATGTTGGCGTGATGATGTGGCTTAATGGAAGGTCAGGAGATCACCAAACTGATTTTAATTAATCTTGAGGGAAACATGAATGTTTGAGCCAAATGGCATGGCCATCCATCCAAAAGTTGAATAGAAATTTCACAGAAAACCAGAATGTGAATCTCATGGAGGCGCTGGAGGAAAAAATCAGGGGATCGACAAAAGTCAGTAGGATTCATCCTCCTGTGAACATGATTGTCTATACAAAGCTTAATCCGTCAGTTTTTTTCTGTCTGGACTAACGTGGTGGACCAACCAACATTGCCATCCTCCATAAAACGTTCAATGAGATGGACTAAGCTTTACACACACACCTGAGGACATAGGTAACACAGAGGATGCAGAGCGGCTGGTGGGTCCCAGGCCTGAACTTGGAGGATCGTACGCTGGGGATGACAGCACTGTGACTCTCCACCCAGACGTAACCACCACCTCTCACCAGCATCCTGTACTGACCACTGACTGACTGACTCTTTAAACACACTGCAGAAAGTGAGAGAGATGTGAAATTAGATATTAACAGATGTGTAATATGTGTATGTGTGCATCACTACTTACAGTTGAGATGGTTTTTGGTCAAACAGTTTGTGTCCAGTATGTGACAGAGATCATAGATGGAACGGCCCAGCAGCTCCTCTGTACTGTAACCTAAAAGCAGAGTCATTCTGCAAAAACACAAACCCACAAAGACGTGACAATATGAATTTATCTTACAAAAATACTGCCTGATAAAGGCAGTCTTTAAGCATGAACTAATGTTTATGACTTAGTTACTGTTCAAACTTCGTCCCACCAATTGACTTAGTTTTACTTATTAAGCAGCAGCCACAAACAAGTTTAAGGTTCACTGATATTATGCATACGCAGCTCTGAAATTAAAAAAAGGGGAAGGTAAAAAGGGAACAGTTAAAGCTCTTAAAGATTTTTTTTCATTTTTCTCATGCTAAATTAACCCCTTAAAATCCAGTTTTCTTTTAGCAGCTTGAATGACGTTAAAATCGTCTTATTTCACACTCATTCTGTATCAGCTTGTTTCAGATCTTCAAGGAAACTATAATGTTTATACTGAGAGAAAGATTCAACCTCAATATTTTTAACAGCTGCATCAATCCATCAAACGGATACATTCTAGGCGTCTTGTGCATGATTCTACACTTTTCGTCAAAATTTAGCCTGACATATTGGTATCTTCGGAAACTTTGAGATCACCACTAAAATAAAGTTTGAGTGGGCTGGAGTAATGTTTGGCTTAACAGCACAAGATACACAAGATGCTTCTTTGTGTAGTAAATATACATTACCGTGTATAAAACTATAAGTTATGATATTTATTTCAATTTCATTTCGGCAGTAACTAATCAAAACTATGACTCATGCCAGAAAGAGAACATTTTTGAAAAGCATATGCATCAAACATTACTTTACATTCATTTAGCTGATGCCTTTATCCAAAGTGACTTACAATAAGTGCATTTAAAGATGTTTTATTCATGTCAAACACAAGCACTGACACTGGAACCTGTGAATCTGTCAGTGCAGCACAGATTAGTCATAAAAGGAATGAGCATTACGTTTAAGAATTCCCCTTCCTTTTTCTTAATAGTTTCATAACGTACATTGCCAAATGACCTAACAACGCTTCCATGCTACATGATGTGGAAATAAAAGACATTGTAGAGTGCTTTTTAAAGGCTTCTTCTAAAACACTTACACCACTTTGTTGAAGTAAAAAATGAGCAGGGTAACACTACTTCCATTTGGGTTTTTGCAATCAGCTGTTGCTTTACTCAAATAATATAACATTTTATCCTATTCACAAGAACTAAGGATACACGATGGTTGGTAACTGCACCAAGGCTGCCTATTTAAATAAGTATTAAGTTGTATATGCGTGTGTACTGTCAAATGTGTATGTATACATTTGTGTAAATCACCTCTGGTCACAGTAAGTGAACCTCATGTCCATGCTGTGCTGGCTGGTAAAGGTGTGTGTGCTGAAAAGTGTGTGTGAGAGGGGCAGAGGCTGGCAGGTCAGCAGCAGGCAGGAAACTGATGATGGGGCGACACACACCTTTGCTCGACCCTGACAGTGGAGAACCTTAAACCAGAGAGAGAGAGTGGGATTCAAACTAAGCCAAATACATATTATCAGAAACTGTTAGCTGCTTGACAATGTTGTGGATTTGCTTCACACCAACCTTCCACGTAGCTGACTTGAGGTTAGAGCTTCTTCCTCTGTGTGTCAGAGCACCTTTTATCCTCATGACAAAGTCCCTCTTTGCACCGCACCAAACTTCTTCTAAAAAAACAAGCGATTTAATAAGCTACAGGGATAAATCTTTTCAAATCTGTATGATCTCTTAAAAAAAAAAACACACAACCACAGGATATACAACCAAAACTGAACATAGATTCTTGCTGCCAACCATCCTCGATGCTCACATACGCACACACACACACACACACACACACACACACACACACACACACACACACCTGCTGTTAGACGTAGGTTATTTCTGATTTCTTCATGGTCACAAGGGTGAGTAAACTCGAAAATATTGTGTCCCATCAGCTCAGTCTGTCAGAAAAAATGAAATTCATATTCATCTTCAAATCCCACATCCTAAATGTATACCATTACATCATTTGTGTAGAAATGTGTGTGTGTGTGTGTGTGTGTGTGTGTGTGTGTGTGTGTGTGTGTGTGTGTGTACCTGTGTCAAGCCCATGTACTTGCTGACGTTGTCAGACAGGTAGATCATGTCTCCCTCAGTGGACAGGACCATCAGAAATCCCTCCAGGATCTTCAGGAACATGTTCATCTCCTCCGAGGCCTCCACATTATCAGTTTTTTTCTCCTCATCGTCACGTCCTCTGTCACACCCTCGCCATTCCTGTCCACTTTCCATTACTTGTCCACATTTTACTGCGTGACTGGCCTCCTCTTTTGTCCCAGTCTTCCCTAAAACAGTGCAAAAAAGGAAGTTGTTTTATTGGTTGTGCTGTCTGTTTTTTTAACAGTAAATAGTTCCTTTCATGAAACTACTCGGTGCATTGTGGATGTTGTAGACTACAGACTGTGTGTGTGTGTGTGTGTGTGTGTGTGTGTGTGTGTGTCTGTGTGTGTCTGTCTGTGTGTGTCTGTCTGTGTGTGTGCGTGTGTGTGTGTGTGCGTGCGTGCGTGCGTGCGTTAACACCTTTCCCAAACCCACCACTCTTGCGATTAAAGTTTACCACAATAAACTGATTGTTTTTTTTCTGAAGCAGTAGATACCATTCTGAAAAAAAGTACATTTCAATTATACTTCAGAGTACTTTGATGCCTATATCTTATTTTTAAAGTTCGTTGCACAGATACATTCAAAGGTTCAATTTAAAATACAAAACATGTTGGACACTTTACCATAAATTCCTTTAAAGTTGTATGTATTGTACAACTCTTGAAAAATGATGGGAACCTGCCATATTTTAACATCTGTAAATTCCCAAACTTTCAGCAAACCTAATGGATCTTTATAAGGTATTGATTGGTATTGACTGAGCATGCAGACATCACATCATTGTGACTTAACCAAATATTCAAAGTCCCTCGTAAGTGAAAAATATGTTATTTTGTTTAACTTACTTCATTTCTGTTTGCGTTAATAAGTATAGTAAGATCGGTTTTGGGTTGCTATTTTATTTGTTGTCATTATATGCATATTACTATTCTGAATGGATACGATAAATGTGCTCAATGACAGATAGATTCGTTTTGACACATGCCCTTAACCATGAGGCTGAAAGTATTTTTTGATCTTTTGACCAATTATGGTGTTAGATGGTTACCTATGTTCAAAGCAAGCTCCCCCCCCCCCCCCAACATGTGTGATGACCGTTTGTACCTTTGAGCAGTGTGTGCATGCGTATGTAGCTGAGGGTGAGGCGAATGACTGAGGGCTTGTCCAGGTGATCTTGGACAGACTGTTGGAGCGGCAGGAGGCGAGACAACTCTACAAACACCTCAGACTCCACCTGTCGTCTCCTTCTGGCTGCGTCGCGGCTGAGCACCCTGCAGAGGACACAGGTCAGGAGAAAAATCATCATGACTCAAATCATCTCAATAACATTGAAATGGATTTCTTTATGGAATGAAAATGACATTAAATACAATAAAGTCAATATAAACTCACACTGCATTGCCACTGACACTACATGTCCCTATATGAATACAGAAGAAACACAACATTATGATGCCGTGGTTAAAATTGTAACTTTACTTTTGTTGTACTAAACATAATAACAGGTTTGTTTTTTGTTTTGTTTTTTTTGTTAAAGATTACTTAAATGATTTCCAAAGTCCAGAGTTCCAGAGTCAAAGAGAGAATTGCAAAAGGTGCAAGATAGCAAGATGCATTTACTCAAAGACTCTTTGAGGTACTACATTTCAGAAAGAAATACTCTTTACTGTACATTTTGCTCACTATACAACTGTAACTTTGCAGATTCAGATTCTACCTTCAACATGAACTAAAACTGATAAAACTTTGCAGGAACTCTGAAAAAAATTCATGTTTCAGCTGTTTCAGCTTGATGACACAAGGACTTTTTGATATTATCTGATGAGATTGTAGATCATTTGTCAACATGAAGAGAAGCATGTTATACGTCAACTAAGATAACACTGGTGAGTTACAAAATCTCCAATTTTAGGTTTTCATGCTTCCATGAGCATGCTTACTTTTACTTTTGATAGAATACTTTTTTTACTTTTACTTGCAGGGGTTTTACTTGCATTATTTTATTGTGGTATTGTTACTTTTACTTTTCTTTAAAGGATTTGAGTAGTTATTCCACCACTGATGAACAGATGGGGAAGGGCAATAGTGCATTCTGGTCAAGATTGAACTCTAGATGCCCAGCGTGGCCACACCACCAGCTTTGGGCTCATCACCAACTGTCATAGAAACAATTCAATTAAAGCCAAAAAAATATTTTTTTTTGCAAAACATATCAGATACACTGTGAAGATGGTTATCAAAATATTCCAAAGCAACATGCAGCTTTACCTTCTCTTCTCCTTGTCGGCCGTCATCGTGTCCAACAGGCATCTCTACCCGGTACCATGGTGAACGTTGATTCAGGACACAAAAAGAGATGGAGGCAGCAGTTCACAGCACAGCAGGGAATCTCCCTGCTACAATTTGCACCATCACAGGTAGTCTAATTAATCAGAGAGGCAATTAGTGGTGCCAAATGTCACAAGGCAAGTGGTCCTCTGCAGCACAGATGACTTCAACAGCGAGTGTCTCCTCTCCCCTCCGCATGTGCACAGGGCCTCCAAAACTGAGCATGATGATAGGTCAGCTGGCCAGGAAAAGCATCACCCTCCCCTCCCCTTCCTCCCTTCTCTCCACTCCCCCCTCCCCTTCTCTCACACAAACTTTGAAGCATCCCACAGAACAGATCTGCCTCTGAACAGCAGCAGGTGAGAATCGATAGAAACGAGGAAGGAAAGACAACACAGATGAGTCTGAAAGGGATGTAGACAGCTCAGTGTTTTATTGGAATCAGACCAGACAGGAATAGCCTGGCTGTTGCACTACATTTTGGCACAGAGTAAGATAGTGTGACCAGGAACAGCCCTACCCCTGGGTGCACAAAGCTTCACTACACACCGATTTTACTGCACACAGAGCAACCAGCTCGCCTTCAGATCACTGTACAGTACAAGCAACAACAGTCCTTCACTGTGAGTGCATGTATGTGTGTTTGAAAGAAAGAGAAGAAGAGGAAGGAGGCAAAGGAGAGAGTCTGTATGTGGTGTTTTGTTTGTGTGTGTGTTGGAAATGAGAGGTAATTCAGCTGCTGGTTTTCCACATTTCTTTTTCGCCCGACTGTAACAGACCTATTATAGTATAGTTATAGTTTTATACACAAAGATTTCCTCCAGATACACTTTACAATAATAATAATAATAATAATAATAATAATAATAACTATAATAAAAAAGAAAGAGCAATAAGAAAGAAAAGCCATTCTTGAAAAATAATAGCAAAAGTCAGAAAAGCAAGTGGTTTTGGCTGAGTGACGGCTGCTGGAGGCAGGAAAAGGGAATTGGTGCTTTGGAGAAGAGGGGAAGGATGGGGGGGGCTGAAAACACTGATGGTAACTATAGAAACAAAAATGCTGAGGATAAAAAGTCACACACCGAAAGGGAGAAAGAAAATTCAAGCATTCACTTACGAATATGTACATTCACGACAAAAAAAACCGCCCATGGGCCAGTACATTCACACCGGCAGGATAGACACAGACTCTGAAACTAGCAGATGGATGAAATAGCTGGAAATTGGGCTTTATGCTGCTACACAGGCCGCCTGTAACACTCTGCGCCACATAATTAGTTCTATAGCCTGTAACCTGTAAGCTCGACATTCTCGTTATACACGAAACAGGAGGATGATGAGCGCAAGATTTCAATCATACACAAAAACACATTTTGAGGAGAAAAAAAGACAAAAATAACACATGAAAAAACAAATAAAATATATAGATAGTCAGCATATTGCACAAAGGGTATTTAGCCCTAACTGGTCCACAATAAGGACAGTAATAACACAGGTAGGGTGCTTGTCCATGCGCCACAACTCTCCTTTACTAGCAGACAATACCAACACGATACAGCCACTCAACACAGGCTATATACAGGCCTCTGCACCCAGCACCCACTGTACAGTCCTGGTGCTGGGGAGAGAAGCAGTGTAAGTGTGTGTGCGTGTGTGTTTTGGTTGTCTGAGCATGTGCAGTGAGCATGTTTGTGTTTGTGAGTAAAACTTCGGATTGTCGTGTTTGTTTGTGTGTAAATCTGCATTAAAAGTGTGCAGTGTGGGAATGTTTGTGAGAGCATGTGCAAGTGTGTAAATCTATATTCATAGTCATATTTATAGTCATAATAAACCCCAGGCAACAAGAACAACACAATGCAAGTAAAGAATATTCCAAAAAGTAACAACAACCAATAGCTTCAAAGTAAAGGATTGACTGTGTGCACGTGCGTGTATGTGTGTGTGTGTGTGTGTGTGTGTGTGTGTGTGTGTGTTTTGTAAAGGGATTCATGGTTCTACACATGTATGAGTGTCAGCAATGTGTGCATCCGTGCGTGCCAGGTTTAGTGTTTAGTGTTTGATCAGTGTGTGTGTTTGTGTGTGTTAGGTCTGCGCCTCCTCGGGGGCGCAGTAGGAGAAGTCTTTGAACTCCTCCTGGTTGATCTGTCGAATGATGGCCTCGTCCGTGGGGGTCAACACAGGGTCCTCCTTGGTGAAGTCCTGGTCAAAGTTATTCACATCTCGCTTGGTCTTCTGCAGAGACACACACACACACACACACACGGAGAAAGGGACGTCAGAGGAAGAAACTTCACAACAAGCTAGTGCTTTAAAGGTGACATTAGAGCGACACCTTCTGACTGCTGAGACTTACTGCCTTTTCTGTGAAGATAACACACATGCATATTGTTACTGTACCTACATGTAAGGCAACCAATTCTACAACAGTGGTTTCCAACATGGGGATGGGCACCACATTCAGGGGTTTGCGAGATAAATATCAGGGGTCATAAGCTAACTAACAGTATGGAAACATGCATTTTTACTGCATTGAATAATTTAATTATTCATCTTTATTTACTTTAAATACATTTTTTTTGGAGACTTTCCTCTTATCTTTGCTTTTGCATTTTATTGTGAAATATTGTAATGTTGTACTTTCCTGCTTCCTCAGACATTAAGTTCTGTATTGTTGTTTAAAATATTTCAATACCAGTGGCAAAACCTACAGTAATACCTGATACGATAACAAAACAATTTGAGGAATGTAAATATGTTTTTTCACAATATATTTTCAATATTTAACAAAATATTTAACACATTTCCTGAATGCATCAGGGTTTAATTTAGTCTTTACACAAAGCAACCATACATTCATTTTACTAAAATGAAATATAGCCTAAAAAGAGCAAATGTATGATTCAAAGTGAGGCTATATAACTAACTGCTACATGAGTAGTGACTAATTTGCATTTTTTTCTCTCTTTTTTCCATCACTATAAAGGTTTTGTGAGCTGTTTTTGCCACAAGAGGACCTCGTTTTACTGTAAACCGGGTGTTCTTGCAACAGGACACAACTTTTGTTTTACTAAAAGTTCGTAAAAAACTAAATAAATAGCCTTAAATGAGGATACATGCATCTATAAGTAAATGAAAACCAATAGATCGTCACAGTTCACAGATTTAGAGGTAATAAAACATTAGTGTGTGCTTGTGTATGTGTGTGCTGTGTGTGTTTCTTACAATCCGCGGTTTAAAGGGTGGTTTGACTTTTCTCTGCTCCAGCAGGACCCAGTCGATCTCTCTGAAGAAGGCATGGGTCTTGATGGCCTCCTCACAGCCCTGGCTCACCACGCAGCCCAGACGCTTGGCCGGGTTCTTGGTCATGAACTACACACAATAAATCCATAAAGTGACTAGGACAGAAGTAGAACGAGGGGTTCAGCAAAAAGCATTTCAGTGCTAATAATAGAGCGGAGGCATTAATGGCTCTGTGGTACAAACAGAGAGGCGTAGTGGCAGAGTGATGGAACAGGTCAGCAGCGTGCTGGTGTTATTAACTGTGACTGAAAGCTGCGTCTCTTTTGTTATGTTGTCTGTTCGGTATTGTAGATGCACTTTGTGATCGTTGTGGTTTTATGATTGCATTGTTATTACTTTAAACTCTTTGACTGACTTTTTTGAAAACGATGAACGCCTGAAAATCTCGAGTGAAATATTTTTGCATGAAATTAAATCTTTTCAAAGTAAAGTTTTAGAGGTCATAGAAATCCATTTCATAATGACGCACAGTGATTTGAAGGTGAAAACATCTGGTTACATCCGGCTGAAAGGTGAGCTTCTAGGTTACATATAACCATTGTTCCAATAGCATTTAAACGTTAAAATCTAGCCCTTTCAATCCTGTTGAAACAAGTTATATGCAACCAAGTCCCAGTTAGTGCCTCTTGTGTGTTAACATTAGATTCAAGTCAAAGGTGCAAGCATCCTATTTTCTGAAAAATAAATACTCAATACGTTCTGAAGGTATTTCAAGAATCCTCAAAAACTTTTTTGATCATCTGGATAAAACTGATGCATCATAAAAAAGATCTTTAGAAGAGTTTTTAATGATTCTGGAAATACCTTCAGAAGAGAAGAGAGGTAAATGTTGAACAACAAGTTTTTTCAAATTGCCGGGAATTTATTTTTCATAAAATTAGATAAGATTAGATCTTTGACTCGAGTGTATACTCACGTACTACCATTACACTTGAATCACAAACTAAGGCTGTAAGTAACCAAGATGTCCAGAAACTGCCAGGTTTCAACCAAATTCAGTCAATTACTTCTGACCTCCAAACCACAAACATAAAGGTTTTGTCTAAAGACCTTCTCACATAAAGATTATGTTGATTTAAAAAAGTGAAAAGTCTTAAAAGTACATGGATAAAATCAAAAAGCCAAACAGGCCACTTTCATACAGTACATGATTTGATTGAAATGAAATGATTAAAAATTAAACAATTCTTAATTTTGCCATGGATGCCTTTGAATGCCTGGTGAAGACGAGGAGATGCACTCTTGAAGATAATTTAATCGCTCTTTAATCTCTTATTAATAATAAAATAGAGAAAATATTAAAGTGGTGTCTCATGGTGGGGAATTGACACGTACCGCTCTAAGGATAGAAACAGCTTCTTTGCTGAGCCACACGGGGTAGAGGACATCGTCATGGAGAATCGACTCAAACAAGTCGTCTTCGTTATCAGCTTCGAACGGAGGCTGTCCGGCCATCATCTCATACATCAGCACCCCCAAGGCCCACCAGTCCACGGAGGCTCCGTACTCCAGCTCCTGCAGGATCTAAATCCAACAACATGACACAGTTTAATATGGAGGACAGGAAATACAAAATACTGCAACACAGTAGAGGATTTGATTTAGAGATGGTCCGATACCATTTTTTGCTTCCCGATACCGATTCCGATACCTGAACTTGCGTATCGGCCGATACCGAGTACCGATCAGATACCAGTGTGTCATATATTTTATTATGTTTTAACAACTGTATACTACTATCCCTGTATGGATGTGATATTATTTCTATCTTTGTTGTCAGTCTGGCTCAGGTTAAACTCTTTGTGAAACATGAATGCCACAGAACGTTCTTTTATTATCCAGTTTGACAGTCAGTTATAACGGAAAAAGAACATAAATAAACCACTTTAACGTATTTTTTCTTTAGGGCTTTATTACGTGGTATCGGATCGGTGCATAAACTCCAGTACTTCCTGATACCGATACCAGCGTTTTAGGCAGTATCGGAGCCGATACCGATACTGGTATCTCTAATTTGATCATAAAACTACAGACTCCCAGTCCACATTTCACTGATGACCAACAAGCAGGAAATATGTCACCCTTTTTCCCCACATCTTAATAGTAAACAACTGTTAACTACAATGTTTGTGCACAAGAAATCAAAGACTCAGCTGGCATTTGAACTTTTTATCACCTTTTGGTAGCTTAAAACAAAAGGCTATTCACAGATTCCTTTAAGGGCAAAATAAAACATGTAATGGCAGAATAACTGAAATTATTAAAGAACAACATCAGCATGCATTCAACATTTTGTTTACTAAAAGTGAATAAAGGTTTGCAGTAAAATGTGCACAATCATCACGTGTATCAAAACTTAACTCTATAACAAAAATAATGAATCTATTAATTGATGATTTTTAAAGCAAAAAAGCCCTACATGATCTGGTTCCAGTTCCTCAAATAGGAAAAGTTACTGGTTTTAAGGTAACTAAGTGTTATGTAATCCATCATTTTAATATCTTAATTTTTTACTATTTTCTGACATTTTATGGACCAAATGATTAATCCATTAGTCGATAATGTAAATAATTGTAACAGGGGCAATTCTAGGATCAGACCATTCTGATGAGAATGTGACACGAATACTTCTTCTCTTTCTCTGGGGACTACTAACGTTAAACTTCACAACCGCACTCCTGCTCTCCCTCTGACAGATCAGATAGAGACTCAGCCAAAGGCGGAAGTCTCCCACAACCTCCTCCGATTGGCCAACACTACGTTTCTGTTAACCCTTTCCTTGACGAGGTAACAGGTGCATAGCATCGGAGACAGACACTCGGGATATTAAACCTGTTTCAAGCCCTTTGAACCTGTAATTGTTTGTCCTCTGTCACTAACAGACAAGTTCGCAAATTCTCACTTGAAGCACCAAAATTGATTTATTTTATTAGATAACTTTTTGGGGGGCTGGGATGAAATTTAAAAAGGGTCTAAAATCGCCCATGAATTATAACTTGCAGCTCTACCAGTAAAATAAAACTGCACTTTAAGTAGGGGTGACCCAGAATAGTCAAATATTAGATGCTTCGATGGAAAGAGCCTGATTCGACTGCCAATCTCAAAAGATTGGCGACGAGACGAGTTGAAACTTGCAACTACTTGCAACGCGTCGGTCTGCAACATTCTGAAACCTGCCAGTTCACACCAATGAGACGAGACGGTGTATCATCTTCACAGGAACGACTCTTGGTTCTATCTTCCCACTTTTAGGCTTTTTTGTACCTGAATATAATTTGTAGCATCTTAAAATCTGAATGTGGATAACATTAGTGATAGTGAGATACTTGCTAAAGCTACATTACTAGTGATGAACTGGTGAAAACGTTTCATGTATGCGATTCACAGCTTTGTTGTAATGACGCTCTCTCTCTTCAGTCACTCTCTATCTCGCTCAACCACATTACCGTGTTCGCGGGCGCTCGTTGAGCCTCAGTCCAAAACTCTGACATTTCCACCAGCTGACAATTTGTAACATAGAAATAACATGTACTATGGATAATTTCATTCAGTTATGAAATAAGGATCACACCATCGATCAGTCGGCGATTTGCAAGACTGGACAAATCTGATTCGACTTTGTAAATTCTTAGTCGGGGACACCCTTAACTTTAAGTATAGCACTTGAGTAAACGTACTTAGCTCCATATCTAATCAACAGTAAAACTAAGGGAAAATATAGCACAGTGCAGAACGTCCTGTGGACGGCTCAGCTCACCTCAGGGGCGATGTAGTCAGGCGTGCCACAGAAGGTGGTGGTGGTCACTCCGTTCTTGATGCCCTCTTTGCACATGCCGAAGTCTGCCAGCTTACAGTGTCCCTCTGCATCCAACAGGATGTTATCCAGCTTCAGATCCCTGAGAGAGAAACACAGACAGACAGACAGAGAGACAGACAGACAGACAGAATTAGCACCATCGGGTTTCCATAACAGTTGGACTCGCTGCAAGAAGGGAGCTTGTGATGTAACAAAAAAAAGTGAGAATCACCACATAATGCAATTAGTGTGGAATATATATTCACACAATATATGAAGTGTGAAACATGTTGTCATGATGATGCACTTTCTGGTATGTTCCTGGTAAGATATCCATTTGTGAAATTCCCTAATAGTCCTTGAGTTCTTCAAATAATGAATCAAATTCTCTGGACTTTCCAATCAGAATTCACCTCTAAACCAAGATAGAATATTTTGAAGAACATATTAGATATTTCTAGATTCTGAGTTTCCTTAAATCATTTCAGGGTTTCTCTGGCTGAAAAATATAAAAATAAGAGGGTGTTTACCTGTAGATGACTCCGTTGCGGTGCAGGAACATGAGGGCTGAGGTGACCTCGGCGGCATAGAAACGAGAGCGAGCCTCGTCAAACTTTCTGGATCGCTGAATCTGGAACATCAGGTCTCCTCCATTCACATATTCCATTACAAAAAACAAACGGTCCTGCAGAGAGAAAGATAGAGAGAGAGAGAGAGAGAGAGAGAGAGAGAGAGAGAGAGAGAGAGAGAGAGACAGAGACATATGAGATAGAGAAACAGATCATCTATAGAACATTAGAACAAAAGACCATATATTGCTGTCTGGTGCTCCGACCCGTGTCTGGAAGCAGCAGTAGAGCTGGGTGAGGTAGGGGTGTCTGCGAGCAAGCGCCAGGATGCGCTTCTCTGTCATGGTGCAGTCCACGTCGTCGTCCTGCAGGATCACGTCCTTCTTTAAAACTTTGACAGCGTAAACCTCCTCTGTCCCCTTCAGCTCCGCCAACATCACCTTGATTACAGATAAAAGACAGGGAGGAAATTACGGTCATGTATGAATTCAGCATTATAAAATCATTGTAAAATCTGCAGAGTGAAAAATGTGTTCTGAAAACAACTATTGAACTGAAAGTGGTGTGGTTTTAGACTGTTGGTCAGACAAAAACAAGACATCTGAATATGTTGATTTGGACTTAGGAAACTTTAGGGGTTGACATGATGGTTTAAAATATATGTATTGGAACTTAAATATGCAATATGCACTATCCTTTTAGCTCTGCTTTGGTCTCAAAGTCTAGCTAGTCACTAACTGCTGTTCAGCTAGTGTTTATCAATTAATCAGAACGTTTTTGGCTGAAAACAGCTGCCTGCTGCGAGAAAAACAACACCAATTATAGCTGCTCCGGGGCGATGGTCGGGGCCGAGCATTTTTAACTCGCAGGGAAGGTGTCCAAAGCACAATGGTTGATTTTGTATAAGACGTGGCATTGTGACAGTTGAGCTTTGAACTCATGGACAATAAGCACACAAATCACACTAATTAAGTTTAGCAGGAACTTTAGGACTGGACTTATGTGCAAAGTTTGGTGCGTTTTCGTGCATGGGACCCGGATTTCTTAGGAAGAAGAAGAAGAAGAAGAATACAGGCAAATACAACAGGGTCCACGCAGCTTCGCTGCTC
The DNA here is from genome assembly GCF_031162955.1 of Sander vitreus. Classification (NCBI taxonomy): domain Eukaryota; kingdom Metazoa; phylum Chordata; class Actinopteri; order Perciformes; family Percidae; genus Sander; species Sander vitreus. The sequence continues at coordinate 8,624,993 of NC_135875.1, forward strand.
AGCCCCTAATGAGAGCAGTGAGAGTAAACCAAAACACCATTTGCGAGCATAAAATCAAAACAATGAGCTGAAAGATGCAAAAAGATTGCAGAGTCAATTGATAACTTTCTGTCTCTTAGTCATTTGAGCAGCTGTGAATATAAGAACACTGACGATTAGTGCAGCTTTAATGCTATCCATAACTGCTTGTCAGACAGATTTTTCAGTTAAGAACAGGAAAAAGTTTGGTTTACTGTTTGGTATGGTACATAGTCAAATGTAATGTCTAAAAAAAAAACAGCTGCCTCCATACAATGTTATTGACATGTGTATTGTTCTATTCTGGTCCCTTATATCCCGGACATCTCTTATGAATAACGGCAACCATGAAGAACAAAACAAAAACTCTTTCAATTATGAACATAATGCGCAGCAAACAAACAAGCATCCCCCTCAAACGCCTCCTCTGTGTCGTCGCACCTTGCCGAAGCTGCCTTTGCCGAGAACCTTGATAAAGTTGAAATCCTTGAGGCTCCTCCTCAGGATCTGTCCGTTCTCCTTCCCTGCCGAGGAGGACGAGGACGAAGAGGAGGTGGTGGAGGAGGAGGAAGAGGAGGAGTGTTGGGGTCCCTGCTGGTCGAGTGACAGCACGTCCTGCAGGCGATCTAACTGTGCCAAGTCTGTGGGTGTCAGCGGAAAAGCAGATCAGACATCAGCGAAAACAGGCCAACTGCCTTTTTCTGTCGTTTCTTTTTTTTTTTTTTAAATGTTGCTCATTATTTGTTCATGATTACTTTTCAATACACTTTCAACATTGATGATCACATCCTTTTCTGAAACATGAGATGACTCAGTTACAGTATCTCTGACAAGGGTGATTAAATAGCAGCAGTGGCCGGTGTTATTGTTCTTTAACATTTGGCTCCATAAAAACAAAAATGGGAATCTTTCCATAAAAAGTTAACTTTTATTTCTCCGCTTGTATTAGTGTGAGAGGACGATGACTAACTGTGACAACCAAATGGTGGTGGGCGGTTAGATAATGCGAGTTTAGTCTTATATATACAAGGACAATAACACATTCAACAACTTATTTCTTAAAAGGAGAAACAATATTATTACTGAAATGGAAATACTACCTCTTACTGGTAAAATTAATACATTAAAACCGCATGCTGCTTAGAACGCATCTCAAAGTGCTTTGAAATGTCTGACTGTTATCAAATCTGTGTTTTTTGATGGTGTGAGTGCTGTGTTCAGTGTTACCCTGCTGTGAGGGGGAGGTGGGAACAGATGGCTGGCTGAAGCTGTTCTCCTCAGTCTGGGAGAGCTCAGGAGGAGACTGGGGAGGGTCCTGCCCTGGAGTCAACTGGAGAGAGAGCGAGAGAGACGACATGATCATTTCTTTGGGCTGCACTCTTAAAATCGTTTACTTGAATCATGAGTCAGGGAGTTGAATCTCAGTTTCTCAGTTGAAGCGTTGAAAGCCACAGAAATACACAGAATAAAAAAAACCTTGAGCATGCTAAAAACAGTTTCAAATCATACCATGTAAAATATGATTTGTATCTGAGATTTAAGCTCGGGTAAAAAAAATTTGCCGTAATTAGGCAGAAATTCCATCATAACCTTTCAGCATTTCGTAAATCCTTTCATCGTTAAGTGGTCTGAGAGAAAACTAGACTTCTGCACCCCCTCTTGGCTCTGTTTTCAGGCTTTAAAAAGTCTAGCGGGGCTTTGGCCAATCACAGGTCATTTAAGCAAGAGAGCAGTCCTATTGGCTGTTCTACAAATGCAAATGCACCTGCACGTCCCTTCAGGCGGTGAAAGACTGATTCAGTGGCGGATAATCTTCCCAGAAAAAGTTGCTATTGCAATATCGGCAAAGGTTTTAGAGATGGAGAGAAAATGTTGCTAATAGTTGGCTACAGTTAACTTTCTGCTAACCGCTGCAACTAATTCAAGTTTATGTAGCTATGACCTCGAAGCACAGTATGTCAACTTAAAGGGCGTTACAGTACGGTAATTCTCGTAGAATTGCCACTATATAACGGGATCAGCATCACATGAATTACAATGAATGACTGGTACTTGTAGAAGTTACAGTATGAAGCATGTGCATATGCCTGTGGAGAGGGAGGGGCTGAGGACAGAGAGGGGAGAGCTGCAGCTGTATTTTCAAAGTCTGTTTTTGTTGCCTTTTCCAAAAAACTGCCTACCCCAACTTTAATTGACTTCTAAATGCTGAAGAAATTGCAAACAAATCATCCATATCATACCAAGCAATGAAGAAGAACCCAATCCCCCTCTAAATAGTCAAATTGATGGTTTGAACTGCAGAATCAAATTCGACAGGTGCAGTTCTGTGTTTCCTGCTTGTATGTTTCCAATGTTCAAATAAAACCTTAATAATGGAAATGTCTCTATTTGTGAGAATGACTTGTCCCTCGTACCTTCCTCCTGCGCTGTGCGGTGTTGCAGATCTTGTCCGGCGTGACTCCCAAATCAGACAGGACCTTTGCGATTCCTCGGGCGTCCACACCGCAGTTAGGAGCCACATTGGTCTCACACCGTCTGTGCACATTCATCTTACACACTGCATAACAACAAAAACACATGAAAATGGTTAAGGTTAAACCCAGGAAGCTTTATAAAATAATAATATATTATAAAATAATTATACAGAATTTTTAATGGAACGTTTGTTTTCCATTCATCGATTAATCTAATATAACCCTGCGAGACCTTTTACATCACAGCTGAGTGGGCGGCTAGTGGAGCCTAGGGCAAAATCTAAAAGAGGAGAAGTGGCTCTTCGTCATTATGCAGCACAGCGCTGGAACCAACTGCCTCATGGTCTTAGGACTGCCCCAACCATTGCAGTTCTTAAATCCAGCCTAAAACATTGTTGTTCTTGTTAAAGTGCTTTTAGCTAATTCTTTCAAAAGCCCAATACCTTATTGTCATTGTATTATTATGTTGTTTTTTTTTAAATCTTTTACTCTTTTTTTTAATTTCGATATACTGTAGCTTTATAGATTATCTCTTTTGCTCTTTTAAATTGCATTGTTTTAACTTTGAATTGTTTTGTTTTAACTTTTCCGCTATTGTGTTGTTTTAACTACATTTAAAATAGGAAAAAGCTCACATTTAAGAGGCTGCAGGTTCCTATAATCAGCAAATATTTATTAATTAATTAATTAAAGAAAATGTTTATACACCCAGACAGATATTCATGGGATACACATGGGGGATTTTGTGCACTTATTTTCTCAAAAGTATTAACTTTTTTGGCCCATGCCCCTAACACTTCATTAAATGGCTTTTAAATCTGTTCACCAGTTTTTGATCCTACTAAGTAAGAAACAAGCAGGATGAAAAACATATCCTCCTCGGCAAAGATCCAAACGTGTGTGTTTTTATCATTTATTATCCAACTGTAATGAAAATGGAATTGTACACTTCATTGTGCCTTAAAGTTATTTGTATACAAATTAATTACGTTTATATAAACATTTATCTTTTTTATTTACAGCCTTATTTAAGCTCCAAGGAGATCAGAAAACACGAGCACCTCTATATGCATCCCATTTGCGCTGATGCTGTGAATTCCCCTTTGCACTTGAACTCACCTTTGCACTGCAGGCCCTGCCTCATGAGGCCCCACAGCAGGGAGCCACAGTGGTCACAGAATGTGGGGACCTTGTAGTTGTGGATACTGAATTTATGGGGCATGTTAACACTGAACCGCTGTGAACCCACCTATGGAGGGAGACACGGACACACACACACACACACACACACACACACACACACACACACGTTACAAAGAGGTCGCTGTCACATTATCAGAGGAATAATGCATGTGGCTCAAGTGTTAGTACAAAGTGTACGCATGTTACCTCAAGTAAAACAGATTTATTCAGGAAAGGCCTGAATGGCGAGTATTCAGTTTTTTCCTACATGATTAACTGCATGAATGTTCATGTCCAAATATGTGTATGACATGTAATTAACTCTTTATTAACAAATACATTTTCTGAGCTTTTCATTTTTACCAACATGGTTGTTTGCATGTACCTCCTCTGGTGTGTCCTCCTGCTTCTTCATCCCGGCACACTTGGTGATGATGAGCTCATGGCAGCGCTTGTGGACGACACACGTACACACTGAAAGCATCAACGTTAGGTGTTCACCAGTGTTTTGTCAAATAAAGTTTACATGACGATTAGTTTGGCCGGTAGAATTTGAATAGCACTTTATGATGTTATTACTGATGATATCCTGCGGATTAGATGGACCAGTATAACAATAAAAGTTCAATTCTCCAGTGATTCTGATGCAACACTGTTGCACCTAGTGATGAATCGATTTGATACAATGATTTAATATCCGTGCCAATACTGACCTCATTAAAAGAGTTGGGTACTGGCTGAATGTGACTGACCCACTTTAAAAGTCGAATTAAAAATGTAACAATGCAATCTCAACCTTTTTAAACTATATAATTAAAATCTACAAAAGCCTAAAAAGAGTGTTGTGTAGCTGCAGCCTCTCATACACATACAGTAGATGCTACAATTAGTGCTACACAGTGATGTATAAAAAAAGATTGCTGGTATTGGATTGATAATCTACATTTACCAGACAAAACATCAAAATCCCAACATCTAGTAAAATCTATGATTGCTTTCAATGCAAAATGTTTTACAATACTCGGCAAGGATGGCTACAGTATGATTAGTGATATAGGATTGTCATTTCTTGTGAGCTTCGGTTGGGCAGCAATTAAGTACCTCAACAAATGAGTAAAGTAACATTTTGACTTCCAGCTAAATTTTCATCCACTAAAGAAAAGCATGGCTAGAAAATGTGCAACTGAATCAATGCTCATGCGCATTTTTTAAAAGTGGATGTTGTCTGTGTAATGCAGGTCATCTGTGGCTCTGGGTGAAGGTGGCTTGAGACCAAATCAAAGCTGTCATTCAGCAACATGTAAGCCCTCTTGTGTTCTCATGCTTAAATAATACATGATGTGCAGCGTTACTTGAGAAATTGGAATCCGCCAGAGAGAAAAGTACTCACCCTGACACTGGTATCCCTGCTTCCCCAGCACGCCCCTATCAGATCACACACATGAGTCAGCCAGTTGGTTTCATGAAACATAACAGCAGGTCAGACCGATATGCGTTTATGTGTGTGTTTGTTTCCTACCAGATAAAATCTCTGCAGTGTGAGCAGTAGGTTGGTTGTCTCAGGTAGGTGGCCATGAACTTGTGTCCATTGACTTGATGGACGCGTCTTCGGACGGCGCCCTGTCGCCGGCGAGGACCGATTCTCTCTCGAAACACCCGCTCCTCATTCTCATTGGTCCCCGTGGCTGTCGAGCGAGCACACACAAGATAATCAACTAAAAATAAACTACAAAGAATTTTTGTGTTCCTGAGTTTATATTCACACATCACATTGATGCTTTCTTAACACCCATTGATTTTCCTTCCTGAGATGTTTGTACAAATAAGGATCATTTGCATCATGTTGCTCGAGATGTTTAATCATTCAACGGCCTCTCATCTTCCTTTTCCCCACCTCCCTCCCTCTTCCTCACAAACACCTTAAACCTACCAGAGGCCTATGCATACGTATGTGTGCATGCTATTTATACTTTCATGTGTGGGCACTAAAACGAAGGACAGCATATTAAAATACTCCTCCTCAGCGAGCACCATCCAACCAGCCGTTCCCTTCCTCTCTGCATCTCCCCGGAAAGATAAATGCTTTCCGAGGGTAACCTTAAGACAAGAGAACCACCTCCACTCTCACTCCCACACACACTCCTTCTCTCTGCGCTCCTGTCCTAGTTTGCCTTTCTTTCACACTCCCTCAATCTCTCTCCTGGGTGCGTTATAGATGTGGTTACTGCTGAGTTCGATTACAGACAGGCTGTCTAGGGACTCTCTCTGTGTGTGTGTGTGTGTGTGTGTGTGTGTGTGTGTGTGTGTGTGTGTTTGAGTAGGAGTGTGTTTCTGTGTGTGTGATGGTGGTGCTGGTGAGAGGGGAGAGACAGCTTAACAGGCCATTACTGGGATCACTTTGTTTTACATAATACATCATCCATCTGTCCTGGAAACACACACACGGGCATGTTGACAAGGAGGGGTGATGATGAGGCATAACAACAGTTAAGAGTGATCGTCGTGGAGACAGACGTACTCTGGTTCAGCTAAAGGACCAACTGGGAGATGGCTGTCAAATAAGCACACACATACAGACAGACAGAAGATACAAATTTGACACAAACATGTAGAAGACCAGCAGACAGAGAAGAGGAAAAGCTGAAATACAGATGGTGATATAAACAAATATGACATAAAAAAGGAATAAAAATACAACCTTGGCACTAATCCATCTGCTTCTTTAGTCAATGATTGTAAATAGATGTGTGTACAAAAACAGATAAATAAAACTAGAAAACGCATGAACAACAAAATAAGGTGCACTGAAGGAAGATGAAGTGGTTCCTCGAACAGTCCTTCCAGAAATAAGTTTCTGGAGTTTTTTTGTGATTGTTGTGGGCAAAAATCCTTGATTATGCGGCACGTTTTCTTAAAAAATGCGATGGAATATGCGGGATTTTTTATGCAATTTTATGCGATGAAATTGCGGGAACTTGCAAAAACTGCGGTTTCATCGTGGCTTCATCGCGGGGTTTGCAGCTTTTCGATGACGTTCACGTCGCGTAATTACGTCACTTCATAACGTTCCCATGGCAACAAGGGAAAATGGCTGCTCTTGTGTGAAGTAAACGCAACATTTTTCAACTTTCTGCTACGATATATGTGACTTTTTTGCAACGAAAATGCAGGGATTATGAAATCATGCAAGCCCTGCATATTTTGCGTGGAAATCAGGGCGAAAGTGCGGCATATTTGAAAAAATGCAGCCCCCGCATTAATATGCGGACTTTGGCTGATTATGCATTGAATTATGTGATCTATATGTTATATGTTTTTCTGGAGGGACTGCTCAAATGAACAAGAGGTTGTGTACGAACTGAAGAAAGAGTGGCTTCAGAAATGACATCCATCAATCAGGAAGTTTTCCTGAAGATGACAGAATTAGACAGATATGCAAAATAAAATTAGATGATATATATAAATCTGAAGCAGAGGGCGGCTTAATCCTGTCGAGGAAGAGGAGGTGGACAGAGGAGGGTGAGATGAACTCATCACATTTCTTCAGACTTAGGAAACAACATGCCAAACTCAAAACAATAGATCAACCGATGGGCCTATTGCTAATGATTCTGGTACAATTACTAACTTTAATCTTACTCTTTTAAAGATACATTTTATAAACTGGCTTTTAACAAGTTTTTATTTATAATTCCCTCCTAATTTTTCATTTGTTTTCTATTTCTTAATTACAGTGTATTTATTTTGTGTATTTTCTGTTTGTTTTTTCTGTAAGAACTTTGTAAACTCTTTTGAAAAGTAAATTATTATTATTATTATTATTATTAGTACATCTTATTATTTTCATTATTATTGTTATCACTATCATTATTATCATTATAAATTATTATATATTATAATATACTATTATTATAATAATTATTATTATTACATGCCAATTTGTCCATCCATCCATCCATCTTCATCCGCTTATCCGGGGTCGGGTCGCGGGGGTAGCAGCTCCAGCAGGGGACCCCAAACTTCCCTTTCCCGGGCCACATTAACCAGCTCCGACTGGGGGATCCCGAGGCGTTCCCAGGCCAGGTTAGAGATATAATCCCTCCACCTAGTCCTGGGTCTCCCCCGAGGCCTCCTCCCAGCTGGACGTGTCTGTAACACCTACCTAGGGAGGCGCCCAGGGGGCATCCTTACCAGATGCCCGAACCACCTCAACTGGCTCCTTTCGACGCAAAGGAGCAGCGGCTCTACTCCGAGCTCCTCACGGATAACTGAGCTTCTCACCCTATCTCTAAGGGAGACGCCAGCTACCCTCCTGAGGAAACCCATTTCGGCCGCTTGTACCCAATTTGTATGAATCGAAATTCTGCCCTAAATCTATATAATTAATTTCCATACAGTGCTTAAAAGGTAATTCATTCAGATAAATGAAGATATTGCATTGGACAATACAAAGCTGTTTCTTTAAAAAACAAAAAACAAAAACATAACTCTGGTCACTCATGAAGGTTATCTTTTAAGCTTTGAGAATAAAATATTTAAAGGGAACAGAAAAGGATGAAGAAACAGAGAGGGAGAGACTGCAGATGGTCAGATTAGGTCAGATTATTGTTTTTATGTGCTTCCTGAGAACAACAGATGTATAAGGAGAGGAGAGGAGAAAAGAGGAGAGGAACAACTCCATCCAGGCTCTGAAGCTGCAGAGAACAGATTGCACCAGGCAAAAAAAAAGAGAAGAAATCTGCTAAAAATACCACCTCTTCCGCTAGTTCTCACCCTCCATCTCTCTATCCTTCCTATTAGCACACACACACACACACACACACACACACACCAATTGTTTTTCTCAGCATACATTAACATGATGAGCACTCTTGCCAGCTGAACTAAGGGTGGAAGTTCAAGAGTGGGCGTTGAGTGGGTCGTGAGGTCACCACAGAGTGTCCAATCATCGTTAAGGAGGGCAAGAAACTGACGCCTAAGTGTGCATATGCGTGTGTGTGTGTGTGTGTGTGTGTGTGTGTGTGTGTGTGTGTGTAATCCGCAGCTCAATCTCACCTACTATTTTAAGAATCTACTCCCTCTCCCTTCACTCTCTACTGCTCTCTTTATCCGTCTACAGATAAACTACAACACACACACACACACACACACACACACACACACACACACACACACATATACAAGCACACTTTTACTGGAAGGCAGAGAACAGTTCCTATTTATAACCAGGTGTGAAGATACACAGGTGCAGGTGAAAACCACTCTTATCAGACATCATGTGAGTCAGTAAGTGTATGTGTGCGGAAAAGGCTAACTGAGAGAGATATTCTGGATGTTTCCATGTTTAATGAATACAAACAAATAAAGTAGAGGAGAAGGAAATGGAGAAGAAGAGCGAGGAGGAGAAAGCTCTATTAAATCTGTTAAGTCACTTTCTAGGAAAACAGGAAGTAATCTTTCCATTGCACTCAATGGCCTCAAGTTTCAATGCAGCCAAGTAGCAGTGATTGCAGAGGATGTGTGTACAGTATGTTATGTTAAACCAAGGGGGTAAGCAAGCATCCACAAAGCGTACCTCCTATGGAGACATTTTGATGCTAACAAGCCATCACCTGCCGTAAGCATTCCACTGACTCCCATTCATTTTGACGTCACTTTGACAGCGAATAACTTTACAGCTGAAGCGTTTAAAGACTCTATTTGTCCATTGTTTATTTCTAAAGAGACACGACAATGTATAAAAGGCTCCATTTCCTTGTACCTCACGTTATGGCTCCGTAGCAGACGTTTTTGTAAAAATAGGCTAACGATTGTGTCATAACCACGGGACTTACTGTCGCATAGTAGAGGAATTACCATATAGTACAGGAGAAGCTCGCAGCCAGTTTGGACTTACATTAGCTGTTTAAGTTTAATTACTAATGTTAACTAGCATTTTAGTTAGCAATAATTAGCCTGTGTCCATGTTATCTCCTTACATATACCTACGCTCTCCGTCTCTGCAAGATTGGGAATGATTGAGATTTCTCTTGGCACAGCTACCAGAAGACTTACGACTTTCAGACAAGTTGCTCACGTCACATCTACATATTCAAGCTCAGTTGGAGGCTGCGCAGTAACGCTCAGCCATCACCGGAAAAGTGCTTCTAATAGACCTCACTCATCTCCGTGGAAACTTACGGCGTCGCTTTGTCCATTAATTTTATCTGTCTATGGGTTAAACCTGCAATAATTCTGATGTTTTGTCCACTCGGGGGCAGCAGAAACAAGTTGTGAACACAAAATTGACATATCATCATCTTTTAGTTACATCCAGCAGTTACAGAGAAAACATTATCAATATTTTGGAGTTGTGTTGTGTCCGATTTTTAATCTCCTTTAGCTCTGTTTTTGGTCTCTACTTACTCCTGAGGGAAATATCTGTCTCTTTAGCTGCTAAATGCTCCACTTTCTTTACCATGTAGTGTCTAACTGTGTGCTGTTTGGTGAAGAGCAGGTAGTGTACAGTCAGTGGGTTTTTTAGAGCTTTTTCACTGAAAACAGCTGCATGCTGCAGCCAAAAAACAATACTATGAGAGCAGTGAGAGTGAACCACAACAGTAAAGTTGTGGGTCAGATAGCTAAACAACAAACTCATTAAACTTACTTACTCAAACTCATTATTGAGCTCTGTAAAGCTGAGGGGAACTTCACATTCAGGTGATAACTCACTACAAGCGACTCCTTTAACACTGTCTCCACATTGTCTCCACATCGTCATTTCATATATTGTTATTATAAAAATGACTTGTAGTCGCTTTAAGCTCATTGTAAAGCAACAAAACCCTTCCAAATAAGTCCTTTACTTCTTTTTACTAGTAGTACAAGTAGTATGATGTGATGGTTTTACCTTCAGTGGAGGATCCGGATAGATCAATGACCACGTAAACCTTGCCCTCTGGCTCCAAGTCAATCTGCAACAGATAAAGAAAGAGAGAAACAGAAAGTAAATCAGTGAGAAATAACACAGCTGAACAGTGAGTGCAGCAGTGGGTCCTTCCTCCAGCACAAACAAACACACCAGCGCACATGAAAGAGCTCATTATCTTTACTACAATTACACTCCTCCCCACCCATCGCATCATTATCAGCATTAACGTCAGCATCTTTATTACTATTTCAATTTCTATCCTTAACATCATCACTGTGGACCCCATTTACTCCTGGTATTAACATATCTGATATGGATAAAGAATTCCTATAACAGGGCATTTTACACCTGGTGTTTATAAGCATTCTTGTTGTCTTGAATCTGTCCTTGTAATCCCATCTCAATGTTTAAATTAGGTACAATTTATCTTTTGCAGATAAAAGGGTCATCTCTAGCTTTTTGCAAGGCTTGCTTGACAAATCAGAAAGTGTTAAAGTTGAGAATGTGGTCTGGTCGATCGGATCGCATTTTGATTGCAGCCCTACTTAATGCTGGCCCATTTCAACCACTGGTACATAGTGAGGGACCTAGGATTGCGGGGTGGTCTGTTGGTCAAAAGAATACACAGAAAATGTGGTCAATCCTGCCTGTCAAATAATAAAAACAACAGAGACACCAAATAGGGAGGAAGGAAAGTCACGGCTCAACTGCATTACCTAAAGTAGAAGATCTATTACAACTTCCAGATGTTACATTTTAAAAGTGGAATATGATTAAGTCAATGTAACTGATGTAGCCACAGTTTAATTCATAATTGCAGGTAAACTATAATGTAATCATCCACCTATCTAGTGTATGTTGCAATTAACAGTCCCATTTCTCCTTCCTGCTCCAGGGTAGATAACATTGACCACCCAGTGTTTACAGGAGAAGATCATTTTCATATAGAGATTAATAAGGTATAACATTAACTTTCCGAATAGTATCATAGTGAGTATTACGTTAATATTAACCACAGCAGCAATAAAAAAAATAAATTAAAAAAAAGGTATAGGGTTGTATAATACATTTAAAAATACTAAATATATAAAAACAAATCATGTCCTCAACAGAGTCAAATCAGCTTTCTTTACAAAATGTTCTTGTGCTGTGAAGAGTTTGCAGCCAGAATTTGCAGCATTGCATGTTGGACAAAGTAATGCTTGTGGAGTCTCAGCCAAACTTCTTATTTTTAGATCACCAGTGAGCCCAGTCGTCTCTGTGTCAACAGACTGTAAAACAGTAAGAATTGATTTATTGTGTTACACTCACAGGGATGTTAAGAGTTTCCAAAACACAGACTAGTTGTTGGAGGATAACCTAAAGGGGAAGTACCTGTGTTATAATCCAATAGTCCTCTATATACATGGCATAAATTATAAAAAACAAAAATGAATGAAAGCCGATTAAATCAGCATATTTTCTTATTCATTTTATTAATCATTAAGGTATCGTGTTTAAAGATAATTATTAGCAAACATAATGAATTACCTGTCATAATGAGTTATGTGTGTTTGAGTAGGTGTCATCAAAATGGAGGCTAATTTATTCTGGGATCTTCATATGCACGGAGAACAAAAATAAATTTTGCTGCTAATACATTACTAGATAAGCAAACATACAATGCTGCATACCGTACACACAAGACTTACTCTACAAATAATGACATCACCCCTCTTCAATATGCAAGTATGGAGATTAGAGAGAGTGCAAAAGAGAGCGCTAGAGAGAAAGACAACACAAGAAGAGAGAGTGAGAAAGAGAGGTTTAAATCCTTAGTTAAGCTCTGGGACAGCAGCAGATCCTCTTATGCAACAGCCAGACTCACACACAGGCAGGAACACACACACACACACACACACACACACACACACACACACACACACACACACACACACACACACACACACACACACACACAAGCACACGCGTCCATGCATTGCTGAACATGAGACACAAAATCGCACAGAAACTAATATCAGACACACTGCATACATGTCATGTAGCTACAGCAGCAAAGGCACACAATCACGTAGAGAAGAAACTACAGCATTGAGATATGCAGCAGAATATGGCACTTCAGTCATAAACACCTAAATGACAGCTGTTATCAGATGAATAACATGAATACACAATTGAAAAAGAAAACAACATCTGCAGGTGAAGGAAAAACTACGCTGTGTTTAGAAGTTACACACATTTGAAGATAAAGTAGCAAAGATGTTTTGTGAGTGTTTGATTGGATACTTGTTATACTGTAGGTTCCTTGAAATATAAATGACTGATTAAAAGCTGTCACCTCCATCTAGCTGTTCTAATTAGATGATTCACACAAAAATGTTTGGATGGAAATATGGTGTTATAAGGTTAGCGTGGGTCATTTAAAGCAGGGGTCTCAACATTTTTTAAGCCAAGGACCCCTTAGGTAAAAGAGAGAGGGAGCAAGGACCCCCTACTACATGTATAACATTAAGTTGCACATTAAACTGAGCCTACAATAACATGTAGGGAAGCCTTTATACATACCTTTTTTGCATAGAATACTACGCTATTAAAATAGCCTAATAAGTGTTGGCATGATTTTATAAATCATGTTTTAATGTTAAACATACAGGATGAACTGTATCTGTGGATGGCTACCTTAGAGACTACCTTACCTATAATAGACCAGTGTGCTTTTCATCAGTGGGGATATATATTTGCTAATAATATGTTGGATTTATTTTAGGTCTTTTTAAATTTTTTTAAAAACTTAACAATAATTTTGAGGCCCCCCTGCATTAAGTCTAAGGACCCCCTAGGGGTCCCGGACACCCTGTTAAAGATCTCTGATTTAAAGAATAGCTCAGTGTGTAGTGTGAGTGTAGCGAGTGTGTGGTCGAGAGACACACGCTGTAGCTCCTCAAGACCTTTTGCCTTCTAACTCCAGGGTCTGGACGCTGAAGCAGGAACAGTTAACACAGGTGTTTCCATGTTGCATATTATTTTTTGTTAAATAAAATCAGGCCTCCTTCTACATTAATTAACTGTCTTGAACCAGGCTTTCGTTACATTAGGTCGGTCTACACAGCAGTTTTACAACAGGCTTTTTAAAATATATCTAAGTGCAGCAGAGCAAGAGGTAAAACATTGTTTCAGTAAACTATTTAAAGATGAACTGACACTCTTTAGCCAATAATCACATAATTTCAATGAACAGCCATTGGAATTAACAACATGGATTTAGAACTAGTTGCAAAGCCAAACACAACAGCCCCGCTGTGTGACATTAGAAATGGACAGAAAAATCCAATAAAATCGTGAATCACAATTATTTGTTTAAATTAGTCATGATTTATGACAGCCCTAGCAACCACTATTAAAGTGCTCATATTATGCTTTTTTTCACTTTGCTTTATTGTGTTGTATATCTTTTTTGTGCACGTTATAGGTTTACAAAGTGAAAAAGCCCAAAGTCCACCCCAGAGAGACTTACCATCTCCAACAGAAAACACTGTTCACAAACTGCTCCAAATAGCTCTATTGTAGTCCAGCCTTTACTTCCGTGACGAACGTGCATCACTTTGTAACACGTTATAATGCTCGCCTAGCTGCTAGCATGCCTTGCCCTCATACTCTGCTTCTGACTGGTAGTAGTCCTTACCTAGGTACTGCGCATGTGTGACTCCCAACAAAGATGGAACAGAAGTGCGATGCCTCACTCTGTAGCTAAAACAGAGAGCTCATCACACAGGGTGAAAAGAGGAGCTGCAGCAATGTGGAGTACAACAAAAATATAGTGTTTTTTGAAAATTATACCATGTAAACCTATTCTGATACCTATTCTGATATTCTGATGAACCTCTAAATACAATTATGAACCTGAAAAGGAGCATAATATGAGCACTTTAAGAAAGAAGATGCATAATTTCATTGGTTGAATCTTAATTTCACTCTGATCTCTGCATCTTCTTGGGTTTATGTATATTCTAAAGCACTGTAAAAACACTGTCACTTGTTTTAGAAAACATGCTTCACAAATAAGGTATTATTAGATGAGCTTTGCGTCATTTTATGGTGTCATTAATGTCAAGTAAAGCTGAAACGATCGGTCGATTGATCTGTTGAAAGAAAAATAATCTGCAACTATTTTGATATTACAATGATTGTTTCAGTTGTTTCTTAAGCAAAAGCAATGCCAATGGATTTGCTGCCTTCCTTTATCATATATTATTGTACACTGAATATCTTTGAATTTTGGACTTTTGATTGGGGAAAAAAAAAAAAAAATCTTGAAAACATTACCTTGAGCATGGTGACATTTAGATTTTTTTGACATTTCATAGACTAAACAATTAATCGGAAAAAAAATAATGAAAATAATCATTAGTTGCAGCCGATATATTTATTTAAAATAGGAACAGTGAATATTGATTAACATTTTTATAAATATGCAAGATTATAGCCGTTGGCCATTTTACATCTTTAGTCCCTTTGGCAGGTTGATGTTAAATTCCACACAATAAAATCAATATGTCAAGGAATCTATCTGAAGCAACATACAATAAAAACACAGAGAATGTACTGCATATGAGCATACATGCAGTATCATCCTTTTGTTGCATGTATAACGCATAACAACTGCATGGAATTTGTGACCTATAAACACTATTGGATTCTTGATGTCTACCCTTGAAAATGATGTGCTAATCCCCAAACGTAACCTCTTGCATAACAGCGCATCTCAGTGAGGATTTCAGCCAAAAGATGGACTCAGAATGATTTGGAACAGAGTGGAGCAAATGGACAGCGCCATCATTGATATAGTGCTCGGGATCCTGGGGTGGCATGCCAGCCAAAAGCTGCACTGTTCTCAAATGGCCAATGGTTCAATATCATGCCAAAAGAAATCTAAAATAAACCGATTTTTATTCTTGGAATTTACACCACCATGTAATGGTAAAACAATTAAAACCCATGACAAAGTACATTATTTTACTGATGTAACATACTTTGTAGATTAATCACAGGCTTATTTATATTATTGAAGCTGTTAACTGCAATTGAATGATTGGTATACTTGAGCAAATTTGCTCAGAGGGGGACCAAAATAAGATTAAAACAATCTAAAACACTTCCCATAGCCAGCGTAGCATTGATTACTAAGAGGCATAGGCTGACCTGATGGAATATAGCAGTGCTCTCAAAGTGGGGTCTGGGGACCCCCAGGTGTCCTTAAGATGGCTTTTATTTTCACTATAATTCCATCCATAAGTAACACAATGACAGACTGAATGTATGATTATTTTGATCACAGGTTTCATACACTTTCTGTAATAAAACATCTAAAAGCAAAAATTCTATCAAGTGGGGGATTCTGGGAGAAAATCTTATCAAATGGGGGGGCTGTGGTCTAATTTGTGTCAGTTTGAGGTCCTTGAAGTGAAAGCAATTGAGAACAACTGCATTATAGTACAATAAAACATGTATTAAGTATGGTATAATCACAGAAATGAATTGAACATCTGGCTGTTAGGATACCTGAGAATGTAAAAGTGTATTCAGAAATGTTATAAGAAAGAAATCCTTATTTTTCAAATATCTGACACTAATGTTAGCAATGCAGATATATCTATGGTTACCATTCTACTACAGTGTTTACTGATACTTTGTATCCTAGCAACAGACGTTTATATGGTTGCAGTGGTGATTTTTTTTTTTTTTTTTGTGCGAGCTTGTAAAATGCTGTAGCTTGTAACAGAATCACTAAGAATGGATGTATAAGGGTCACACTGTACAGTGGACAGTTGCAGTATTTTGCATCTTTGGTAGATAATAGTTCCACAATAGAAACTAATAGCCTGAGTGGAAAAGTGAAGTTCTTTTTGTGATTTGGGTAAACTGACCCTTTAACCTTTACCTAGAGATTCTTTGTCCACAAGAAGTTGGATTACATGACTTAGAAGTTGAAAAACACTATGAGAAGGTAAATACGTACTTAGCAGTAGCAGTTCATTAGAAACTAATTAAGCCGCCTACACATGATCCACGGAAAAAACCGCTCTGCGCTGGCCGTTCCATTGTTTTTCTATGGGGAGAGCGGTGCAGCCCAACTAGCCGGGGCACTAACCATGGCGTCACACACCGTTCGGAATTGCCGCTCACCTTTCAAGGCGCAACCAATTCCAGAAGCGATGCCTATCTGCTAGAGATGGTCCGATACCATTTTTTGCTTCCCGATACCGATTCCGATACCAGTGTGTCATATATTTTATTATGTTTTAAGAACTGTATACTACTATCCCGTGTATGGATGTGATATTATTTCTATCTTTGTTGTCGGTCAGGCTCAGGTTAAACTCTTTGTGAAACATGAACAAACACAAACAATGAATGCCACAGAACGTTCTTTTATTATGCAGTTTGACAGTCAGTTATAACGGAAAAAGAACATAAATAAACTACTTTAACGTATTTTTTCTTTAGGGCTTTATTACGTGGTATCGGATCGGTGCATAAACTCCAGTACTTCCTGATACCAATACCAGCATTTTAGGCAGTATCGGAGCCGATACCGATATCGGTATCGGAACATCTCTACTATCTGCTCTGCGCCCTACCTCTCGGTTTTACCACAGATCACGTGTGGGCAGCTTTAGACATAAATATTGTGGTTCACACCAACTTTACACTGGTAACTTATAACCATTTAGGTGTCTCGGTAAGCCAAGCCAGCGAGCCAGCATTCACAATAGCTGGGCTTTATACTTGGGACACCTAAATGGAAACCTGTGTTTATATAAAAATGTCTTCAGTGGGAAAAAAAAAGGTATATAACATTAATAATGGATAAATAAATTGCTTTCCTCTAGTTGAGACGGTTCCAGGACCTTAGCATTATATATTCTGGCTTCACAGCACCATTGTTAATGTTAATAGTTACACCTGTGCGTTTCCTGCTCTGACAACAAGTCAACATGTCTGCCGTGAGAAAGCTCTACTAGAGTCAACTTACCGTCTCTCTTTCTGTGATTTTAAGCTCACCTGTCTCTATTTGAACTGCCATGTCATTACATAAACCCAACCCTTCAACAGGTAATTCAGGATAAAACAAACACTAATACACATGTAGTATTTTGAATGAACAACCCTCGGGCATTTTAATGTAATCAAGTCGACTGTGGGTTGTACCGGGCCTAACCACAGGTGCGCCAATAAGTTTAATCATACAGTATTTCAAAAACTCAAGTCATTTTTGGTCAGGGTTGGGCAATGTTACAAAACATTTCTACCTTTTTCTTAAAGCTGCACTAATCAATATTTTTATACTAAATGGATCAAATGACTATGTGTAATAATTAATATGTGGAAAGGTAGCTTGTGTTGTTTTAGTGATGAACCCACAGATAATTCTTGGTGAAAATGCTCTGATAAACCCACTGTACACTGTAACTGGGCTTTTAACACTGTCTTGCTTGATGTTAGTTTAGCATTTTTACCAGCGTTAGCCAACTCTGAAGTCTAAAATTCCTTACTAACATGCTATTTAGTACGATAAAAACAGTATGTGAGATTCTTAATCTGTTTTTAGTACATTTTTGTAGTTACAGAGAGAGAGAAATTTAGTACCGTTGGGTACTGGTACTGAATTCCATGTACCGGTACCAGTTTAGATGTGAATGGTACCAAACCCTACCCTACACAAGTGAACACAAACTCAATCAATGCAGCTTTAAATATCAGTGGTTGTATTGAGCTGTTGTATGCAACATTGTGAATCAATATTGGATTTAGCATTAATATGATGAAGAACCTTGATTTGTCATGTATATATTTTACCTGATAAGCCCAAAATTGATATTTTAATTGATTGATTTTTTATGAATAAATAGTTTCTCAATGGCATTTCCAGAAAATTTACAAAATCATGAAATATCTATTAAATGTCAGACCATGGTGAAAAGGCATGTCATAATTTTCCAATGCCCAAAGACCAAAAGATATTTAATTTACAATTACATAAAACTGGGACAATCTTTGCCTGATAAGTGGTTTGAACCATTAACTGATCCTCAAAATATGCTGTTTTATTTTCTATCAACAGAGTAATGGATTAATTGACTAATAGTTTCAGCACTAATATAATGACATATACAATGATAGAAGATTTTATCCACATCACCACCCGTTAAATGAACCGTAACGAGATTTGGATTAAACCTGCTGTGTACAGACACACACATGCACTGAGTTTCTCCGCCCCGAGAACAAAAGTTGGGAGGAGAGAGAGCTGGAGAATCTAGTTCGTCTCATTAATCTTGTTAGTCCAATTAGGACACTGATACAGCCAGGGAGACGGAGAACTTTACTACCCCTCTGTGTGTGTCTCTCACACACACAGGAAGCTGAGTGTCTGTGTCTGGGGATTTTAAAATGGACTTCTGAGGGAGGTTAGCGTTAAACACACATACAAGCTTAACTATCTTGTGTTCGTCCCATCACCACCCAGACGAACACTTCTGACAGAATGAAAACAGACAGAATGAATGAAAACACACACACACACACACACACACACACACACACACACACACACACACACACACACACACACACACACACACACACACACACACCATATGCAGCAGCACAGAGAAGCACTCAACCAAGCAGACAGGCCACTCAAAGCTTGCATTCTGTGCTAACCCTCTCCCACTCTCTGTCCATCTAGCTCGCTATCTCTGTCCAACCAGACAGCTCTCTCAGGAGCGTTTAGTCTCAGTGACAGCCTCCCACATCCATCTGTCAAACAACAAATTTCGGCTTTGAGAGAGCTCGATCGCATTCACACAATAACGTGTGTTTGTGTATGTGTGTGTTTGCCCTTCCATACACACACGCACACACACACACACTCAGGAGGCCCATGCTGAGTGAGACAGCATGAGAGTCATGCATCTTTAATGTAACATCACAGACGGCTAATAATGTAAGAGGAGCTGAGCTGTGTGGTGGTGGTGGGGAAAGATTGGGGGAGATTAGACCAAACCCCGCCCCCTGCCACGAGTGATGGGTCGAACGGTCCAGTCAACTAAACAGGAGTAGAATTTGATTTAGGAGAGTGGACATTCCCGATCAAATCATCCTGTCTGTTCAGTCGTCTTAGAGCTCACACACATGCAAAACGAATGTGTGATATCCAGATGGGCTGGCAGACGGCCTGTTGAGCAGCCTCTGTAGATCACAGTCAACGCTGTTAGATCTGTCTAAATGAAAACACACTTCATGAAGACTCAAACTGCAGAAGGAAACCCTGTCCTAGGGCTGATTGAGGAAAATTGTAAATTTCCTAACCATATTGCGATTGTGTGAACTCTAGGCCTGAGTTGGTGGTCGATATAAAAGTTTGTGTCAAATATAAGCACAAATGTATCTTGTTTGATGAAAATAAAAAATATGCAGCAACTAAAATGCCACGTAACCGCTAAGTCCTCGGTCAGATTACATCAGTGGGACCTTTGTATGTCTCTACTATCTGTCCATTAAATAAGAAGGAACCACCAACAGCTGGTTAGCTTAGCTAAACACAAACAATGGAAACAGGGGGAAACAGCTAGCTGTGATACAACCACTCAAACCAGTCGCTGAGGTGGTCTGAGACGCATTTGACCACATAGTTTGTAGTATAAACGCTAATGGGTCCTGATACATCCCCGACATGAAGTAACAGAAAAATACGTCATCAATGCTGGACGTGGTGGTTGTTTTGGTGACAGCACACCAACGTTTTATAACTTGCCTATTTTAGAACGAGTTGGACAAAGTGTTGCATGATTGTCATTGCATTGCCTGATGGAAGGAAATGTATTCTGCTGTAAGCGATATTTCCAGCTGTACCGACACAGCAGCTAACGTGACTGGCGAGAGTGTGGATGAAAAACTGTGGGGCCCTTTGACCTTCTAGTGGAAGTGACGTAGGCGGTAATGAAAGCTGGAGACACATGATAGACAGGTGTGAATGGCGATGTGTCTTGGCTGTCCACTTGTGTTCGGATCACCGAAACACATTTTAAAACCAAATGTAAACAGGGTCGTAGACATACTCTTTGGGTAACAGAAAGACAGAGGGGGTGAACAGCTTCACCTGCTGTCCCAGAGTTCTCAAATATCCATCCCATTTCTTCCCTTTCACTGACAACATGCATTAAACACCCTCCAGCATAAACACACACACATAAGGTTGACCTGATTTGGCATCAGTGGGCAGAGCACCGTGCTCATCTTTTGTGTGTGTGTGTGTGTGTGTGTGTGTGTGTGTGTGTGTGTGTGTGTGTGTGTGTGTGTTATCACGGTGGCAACAGCACATCTTAAATCCAGTCTGTCCTACTTAACCAGCAGGTCACTGAGGGGTGGAGTCTATGATGTCATGTAACTTGCCATGGTGAGGGGATGGGCTAATGACAATATGGCTGTGACCTCAATGACCAGAGTCATGTCTTGGCTGAGGATGGCAATGCTGTGCTGTCCCTTACACAAAGGTACAATGGCATTATGATGGTAAGGGATGATATTTTCAACTTTACCTTCTATGGCAAAAAATACAGTAAAGGCCCAGTCACATAAAAAGGTTGCCCAGCAAAGTTCATCCACTCATCTTTGCAAAATAGTCTAGCTTGATGACATAGTTGGTGAACTACTGTAGCTGGTGAGCTAAAAGGTGGGCGGCGTGAGTTGCTACAAGCCGCAGCCGGCCCCTTCTCCAAAAGCCAGCACTGGCAAGACATCTTACTGACGAGACCTTAATGTACGAGGCAGTGACCATAACATTGGCCATGGTATTGAATTGCAAACATTAACAATTTATATCATAAACACCATAATTATGAGCAGCCAAAACATTCATGTCAACTTCCTAGCTGTAATTCAGAGTTGGAAATTTCTTAAGTGTCAATAAAAAAGTGTGAAAGTTGCTACAAAGACATCATCGTGACACTTATCAAATCCAATATTAACACTAATATAAATGATTCAGATAAATGTAAAGACGCTTCACACTATTTGTATCTATCACTTGTTAACAAATCACAAAATATATGAAAAGATATGTCACACAATATCTTATAACTGCAATGACTACTACAAGGCTAGAAATCATCTAAAACAATGTTGTTTTACTGTAGGCTCAAATGTTAGCCTCCCCAAGGCTTGATAAACTTAACAATAAACTGTTTTAACATTTTTTTTAAAAGGAATGGTGACTGGCTTCTTATTGTAGTCCTTCAGTCATTAATCCTGGCTGCTGTAAGTAAGAGCATGTGAGTGTGTGTTGATGCCAAGTGTCAAACAGTGGCTGGCTGACATCTGACGTGGTCCGTGTCCCTGTGAGGAAACGCTGTGTGGCTCCTAGCTCCTAGCAGCCTCCGGCTTGATATATTTACATGTAGACAGAGCTTATTTCTACACCTCATATTCTGCTCCCTCTCCTTCATCACTATTTTCCTCTTCTCCACAGCCTTCTCCTCTTTCCTGTCTATGTATTTCCATGTCCCTTTACCTCCCCAATCTATCTGCTTACTTTCTCTCTGTCTATCTGTCCGTCTCCAGGGCATGCCATTTTAAAAAACCTTAATTAAATACTTTTAAGGCTGAAACTGTTTTTAAGACTAGAAATAATGTGGACGAAACCAGCCTATATCCAATTTAAAATCTCTACTGGAAGTTATAAATGCAGATGATAACATTAATTTAACCATTTTGTATTTTATATTTGAGCTCAACAGTGACAACCAATCAGAGACATCGCTGTTAAGCTTAGGATTGTAGGAAGTGTAGTAATTCGCCATGACATTACAAATAAAATATTTTTTTCTTATAACAAGGTTGATTTCATATAACGGAAAAGGCCGGTTACCAGTTTCAAGGTATACCTTGGTTTGAAAAAGTCAAGGTTTCAAAACAACAAACATTTTCCGTCATACCGTTCCTAAGGTATGAGCTGTTTTTTATGAGTGGTCAAGGAGAGAAAGTGCAGTTTAGTAATCCGTCTCTCTGCCAGTGTGCAGTGTGTTTAAAAATAAAATACATTGTGTTCAATGGAAAAGAAATGTTGTTTTTTACACAGACATAACAAAAAAAGCATTTTAAAGCTGTAATTGCAATACCGCGATACTGTGAAAACGTGATATTTCTGCTGAAGGTTATACCGTCAGAATCGTATACCGGCCCATGCCTATTACATATGGAATTTCGCAAGGCGTTTCACAATTTCGTAGCTTGTGGTGAGTCTACCTTGGATGTTTAAGACATGATGGGCTGATAATCAAAAACCTTATGCAGAATATGAATGGGATTTTCACTTCCAGAACCACACTGTTGAGCTCTATAACACCTGTAGGAATTGGGACATAAAATCTAGCAAAGGCTGACACAATACTGGGGATCCTTTTTTTCCACTTATGGCGGATGGTGGAAAGCAATCTTTTGTTGAAGAGAATTTGGTCCGCGTTGTACAGATGATTCAGTTACAAGGTGCCAACAGAAAACCATGAGAATATATTCCTAATGACCATGTTTTAATGTTCTAAAAGGTTGAATTTTTTTTGTAATTAGCTAAATCATATACCAAAATAATTTTAGCATGGGCAAGTACACTGTGAATGTTTAATGGTATGCTTACGTAAAGAAAGATATCAATATTCTGTTCAATAATATGTTTTCTTAGCTTTGGTCATAATTCTACATTTTACTCACTGGCTGCATTGTGGACACATGGGATTCTACCTACAGTATTACAATAACATTTGTGACAGCAGCCAAATATACCCTTTTATCTAAACAGCTTATTCAGAAGTGAAAAGTAAAATCAACAATATTGTAATCATCCTGTGCATTGCTCTGCCACTGCCATACCATAGTTACCACAGGAATGAACAGACACGGTTTTGTTTACAGTGGTATGTGGCTCACCTCTATATAAAGGCAATGGAAGGCAATTTTATTTATATAACACATTTCACTACAAGTAGACTCACTGTGCTTTATGTCAAAGGAACACGCCGACTTATTGGGACTTTAGTTTATTCACCATATACCCCAGAGTAAGATAAGTCCATACATACCCTTCTCATCTCCGTGCTTGTTGTAACTCTGTCTGACGGCCCCACTACTAGCCTAGTTTAGCCCAGATCCTGGAGGTAACCGGCTCCAACTAGCCTACTGCTCCATTAAGTGACAAAATAACGCCAACATTTTCCTATTTATATGTTGTGATTTGTATAGCCACAGCGTGTACAAATACCAAGGTCACATGACACACAGCCATCTTCTAACCGTATACATACTGGGAACTATATTCTTAGAAAGGCAAAGCACTGCTACTCTCTGCTCCTCACCACGAGGCTTCTCAGGTGCTGCAAGCAAATCACTCCGCCCAAGTAGTAGTGCTGAGTGAAGCTTGTTGGGCCCAATAAACATAATGTGTTTAGCTGAGAGCCTGCAAACACAATCTCCACAATTATGCTAAAATGGAATTTTCCTTAAAGAACGGACATGCAGCACAAAGAAACCTTTTAAGTTTCTCTACCTTTGATTTTAAATTATTCTGATTTCTCAAAGAACCCCCAAGGCACTGTTCTTCTTTGTTTTTCTCTGATCTTACCAACTCTCACCTACCCATCTCTCTGTCTCTGGTGGGTAAGAGGCTGTCACCAAGGGGACGGGCTGTCATTGTCGCCATGGGGATGGGCGCCACAGAGCATCTCATTTACTGAGTGGGACAATTAATAAACATCAAAGCCTGGTTAATATTTCACCGGCAGCACAGAGCAGCAAACTGGCCCACAGCGCTCAGGTCCACGGATGTATCATGGAGAGGTGGTGGAAGACAAAAGGGAACAGGGAGCCGAGAGGATGGGACTAACAGTGCTGAGACGAGAGGGAGGATGAGATGAGTGAGGCAGCAGAAGGGAGAAAGACGGAGCTGAGGTACACAAGCCTCAGTGGAAGGAAGTGTAACATTGAATAAGAGTTTCTGGGATCATATTGAGGAATTTTATTCTTATATGAAGTTTTATTAATTTACATTTTATTTGATATCACTGATTCTGAAACTGCTGCCAGGGGCTCTGTGAGGCTGCACTGAGCTAAATGCTAACATGCCCACAATGGCAATGCTAACATGCTGATGTTTAGCAGGTGTCATGTGTACCAAGTTCCCCATCTTAGTTTAACATGTTAGCACGCTAACATTTGTTAATTAGCACAAAGCAGGTGAGGCTGATAGGAAAAAAAGTTTTGCAGGAAGTTGGTCATAAACCAAAGTATAGGACAAATTTAAATGTTGACCCAAAGATGGTGCTAGATGAAAAAAAAATCCTTCAAAGGCTGACATGTTGAAAATATGTCATGACAATCCATCCAATCATTTTTTTAGGTATTTAACTAAAAAACAAAAATGTGAATCTCATGGTGGCGTTAGAGAAATAGTCAGGGGATCACGAAAGCCATTAGGATTCATACTCGTGGTACAGTGGATATCTGAACCAATTTCCATCCATTGTTAAGATATTTAAATCTGAACAAAAGTGGTTGACAAACCAACAGACAGACGATCACTACAGTCATGCTGCTGGCCAGCCTATATAAAGTTCATAACCAGTGCTGAAACAAGTTAGTCTGGCTATCACCAGACCAAGCTTAATCTTTTAAGATTGAACATTAGTCTGGGGAGTCTGCTCTGTATTTTCTACTGCACAAGAGGCGTGATCAACGGGCATAGTTCACAGACTCTGTACGCAATTAGATAGTCCTTCAACCAATCAGACCAACGATCCGGTGACGTAGCAGCAACAGCGGCATCAACGGGTTGCTGCCTGCGCTTTGGTGGCCGCCAATGTAAACAAGAAGCTGCTTGGTCGCTTCTCTATCATCGTGTTAAACCCGCCAATAGCGCGCCAGGTGGATAAGCCAGTTTGTGATTGGTCCCCGCAAAATTGTAACGGAAGCAGGATAGATAAATGTACAGGTTTCCAGCCTGAGCTGCAGGGCGAAATCAAATCGCCGGCAGATCGGGCTGGGTTTACCCAGTCTAGAAAGAAGTAGATAATTGGGCAAATGACAATTTTGATGAATGACAAATCCTTTAACCAATTTATCAAACAAAAATACCAAAACATTCTTTTTTTTCCCAACTAATCAAATGTGACAATTTTTTGCTTTTCTTTCTTTAAAGCTTTAGTGCGTAACATTCAAGCCATTGCCAAATGAGTTGTTACAAAGCTAATTAACACTATCAGCTCCACACAACACTCTCTGTATTATTATTTGTATGGCTGTTTAGAAAATCATGTCATCCAGCGACTTTGCGCGCAGAAACTCAAGTGAAGATAATTACCTCTTCTGAAGAGTCCATCTTGTTTTCACATTGGATACTAGCAACTGCGTGGAGGAGTGGGGACGGTGTGCTGCTGTTGTCATTACTTAAAATTCCTCAAGGGGGCAAAATAAACTATGCATTATAGCTTATATTTAATATTTTTGGTTTTTGGACAAAACAAGCAAGTTTAATATGTCATCTTGGACATTAGCAAATTGTGATGGGAATGTTACACTTTTTTGTGACATGTCATGGGCGGTTTACTCATACATCACAGAAATAATTGACAGATTGTTAGTCCTATTTATCATACATCATAAAGTTTTAGCCTTTACCACTTTGTAAACATTTAAGTTGTATACTCTGCGTTACCCTGGTTATTTCTATAACAGGTTGTTCTCTTTGAAAATGACCACAATGACTGAGAAGACAAGAGTCTAATTGGTCAATAAATATATCACATGTTCATATTCACGCAGCTTTTTACCGTACTAGCAGTCCGTGAATGTTATACATAGTGCTAGCATCCTGCAGGAAGACACTGGGATGGCAAAAGTTTAAGAATGCACTTTTTATTCTCAATCTTGTTTTGAAGCGTACAGTATGCTGTGGGAAACTAGTTTATGACACAAATAAGTAAAATGTTTAAGAAAAAAACTTGACTGATTCGACTCAGACAACCTATTAACTACTATATTATATTTCCCACCGTTTCCTTATTGAGTCTGAACTCTATATCCGTCACTGGAGACTGAAGAGTAAATGAAAGTAGGAGCATCAGGAGGGAGCAGATGAAAGAGGAGTGTAAGGTACACAAGCCAGCGAGGCAGGAAGGAGGAAGATGGTGGTTAAATGAAGACAGGAGGGAGGTGGGGGAAAGTAAGGAAGATGAGGGGAATCACTGTTGGAGATGGGAGGATGAGGGAGACATGGGAGGCAGAAGTGGTGAGTAATAGAGTTATGAAGGGAGGAGGACAGAGGGGAAGTGGGAGGGACTGTTTTGCTGTAAGGCAGATGTATTGATGAGCCAGCAGACTGTTCAATGGGATGTGGTCAATCAACAGAGTGATCCATATGCTCTGACCTTACTCTGGACGGCTGAGGGACGAGGTGTGTGTGTGTGTGTGTGTGTGTGTGTGTGTGTGTGTGTGTGTGTGTGTGTGTGTGTGTGTGTGTATACGTATACAATGTATACTAATACAGTGTAGGATTACATAACTATAAATCAATTAAACCCCTCATAATGAACCATACCGTCTAGTAACAACAAATATATATATAAAAAAGTAATAAATGAAAAAATGAAAAAAGCTTCCTAAGACATCAAATATGAGATTGGTAAAAACCACAATGAAGATTTTGTTGCCTCTCTTTTTTACATCATATGTTAATCCAGCTGAGAACAGAGTCTGTATTCTGGCAATAAAGAGTTTTCAAAACAGTATTACAATGCTACAAACATGGCATTTTGACAAAAATGAATAGTAGGCTAAAAATACTGTAATAATACAGCTAAACATTTACTGTTCAACTGTTTATAATCATATTTAAAACACACTTCAAGTATATTGTATGTATTTTGTTTAAATTGCATGTCCTCAGCTCCCAAAATGTAAAGCGAGACAAGATAAAATAAAGCGTAGAATGGAACCAAATTGCATGTTAAAACTGGAGACCAACTTGCAGACCCCAAACAAGCAGCTCTTTATCCCCTTACATACAGATATACTGTATATGCTGCAGTCCGACATCAGTCCCTGGCGGCCGACGCAAATGAGATAACTGACGAGAAACCGTAACAAATGGAAGGAACTTCAGTCTTTCCCACCGCTATTTTATAGTAAGTATAAATGTCTCAACATACAGTGAGAGGAAACTTGTTGGAGACGTTGAACCAGGTTGTGGCGAAGTTTCACACACCATCTACATTGTTTGTGTGCTCGGTTTATAAGTGTAACTCTACAGGGGGAAAATAAGGGCACGTCATTTGTCTTCTTCAAGTCCAAAGAGGCAGGAGGAATGTGAGGAACGACTACATGCTGGACCTGAGATGCCAAAATCAGATCTAATGCAAGTCCAAACAGCTCCTATGTCACAGTTATAGGAGGTAAAGCTGCAGAATAAAAGTACTGAAAAAAACAAAAAGCTCTACATGACAATACCTAACTAGACCGGAATAAACAACCAGCCAATGTCTCAGCACAGAGACGCACATACAGTTTGACAACAGACATGTGCAACTGAGTTCACAGTTAACACAGTTAGTTGCAGCATGCTTCTACCAAGATCTAATAGTGTTGGTAATTGGCTGTCTAACGTTACAAAACTCTCCTCTACACACAGAGACAGGGCTTACGTAGTAGGAGCTGAAAAAAGAAAAAATAGAAAGATTTGTGCCGTAATGTGTAATGTTGTAATTTCAATTTGGTAAAATGGATTTTATAAAAATTGGTATCGTTTAGGAACCGGTATCGAAGTCACGGTATTGGTATCATTACTGGTTTCGAAAATTTAGAATGATACCCAGCCCTAGTGAAGAGACATCCAACAAAGCTGTGCCATTCGAAGAGAATATCTTGAATTGGAGGTAAGGTGAGCATGTTTGTGACTGCCCAAACAACTGAGAAATGCTCTGGACGCTATAAACAACAACCAGAGAGGAGCCCAAAGGTAGGGATGTATCATCCCTGATATACTGACCTTATTAGGTGGGTTGGTTATCATCCAGAATTTACAATTAAATACAGTTTCTTTATTCATTACTGTCATTATAAAATGCTTGTTTCTGCTACAAGTTGCACTCATTCCAAGTAATATTATCTTATTTATCCCAGCGAGTTACACGCAGTGAAGTCGCTGTTAGATAGATTTTAAATTTGGGAAGAAGACAGCAACGGGATCTGATCTGTACTCAGTATCTGTAGGTACCCTGAGTTAAGGGATCAGAATCTGTACCAGAAGAGAAAAAGTCAGATCAGTGCACCCCAATTCATGAGCAAGGAATGGAGCTGCCCAAAGGGGATCTGGCCATGCAGTGGTTGTGCTGGGAAGCCCTCAGGAAGAGATGAGTATAAATGAATGAATCTTGTAAGGCAGCAAATGAAAAAACTAGTCTATTTCCTAGATGAATAAGATAAAAAGAACTTGCTTTTGGTAGGGCTGTGCAATTAATAGATTTTTGATCACAATTTCAATTTCGGCTCATAACGGTCTCAATAACAATGTATCACGAAAAACGATTATTTGGCACTTTACATTTTGCAAGTAAATTCTTATGTTGTTGTGTTCTGAATGACACGGATTTATGCCACAAATTGACTTTGATCTCGTTAATTTTTCTTTTATATGAATTTTATTTATTACTTGTTTTCAAAAGATTGTGAAAGTGCACTACATCAGTTGATCTTATTTATCTAAACATCTGAATATATTTTTTTATTTTAAGGGGAATTCAAAAAGTACAATGGGAAAAGTATTAAGGGAAATTTCACAGTTCAAGGTGTTTTCACTGTTGATTTGTTTACCTGTTTCACTGTTCAATAAATGCAACATCTTTCCAAGAGTCAACGAGTAGCTGTGTTAAATACTCATGACTTTTTCCATAATCAAGCAGCCCTAGCTTTTAGTTGATCATTTACTTAAAATATTTGGATAATGTGGCGAGGGGACACTGGGCAAACTGTACACTGTGCATTTTCTGCCTGATGCCTTTAAGTAACCACAAACAAATCAAATATGCAATGCAAACAATGTAACAGCAGGGTTGTTGCAGACACTGTATGCTTCTGAAACATGTGCCCTGTTTGTTTCAGGGCCTAGAGTCTGTTATGAAATTTCATTCCACCTGCACAAGCACATGTGCAAATTTACCTATGCATACCTGTGACTTTCGGGCCCAAGGACTTCTGCCCCTATGCTCTGTTGGTAATTAAAACACACTGAAACATTCACAGATCAAACACATACCCAGTCCTCATAGTGCCTGGTTCCGTTCTGCAGCAGGTCCTCCAGCTGGATGGTGCAGTTGGCCACAAAGTCATCATATCCGATGGGTGCATCGTGGAAGACAGACAGCTCCAGACTCCTTCCCTCACGGACCTCAGTGCAGAACTCCTGGTGCCAGGCGGGGCTGTTGGTCTTGGTCCTGGTGGCGGTCTGGCCAAGCCGGGTGTGATCCAGATTCAGGGCCAGGTAAGGGTCCAGCAGGAAGGAGCCGCTCTTCCCCACAGCGTGACGCAGGGCCCATGGTGTGGGCTTCAGGTCCACTGCCTCACACACTCGCACCTTCAACAGGCCACTGAACACAGGCATGACTGCAGGCGGCTGGGATGTGTGTGTGTGTGTGTGTGTGTGTGTGTGTGTGTGTGTGTGTGTGTGTGTGTGTGTGTGTGTGTGTGTGTGTTTAGGCTAGTCTGCCTGTTCCTGTACACAAAGTGTTTCCTTCCAATGAGAGGGGTCACTGCACAGTCCTGCTACATCCCATAATGCCGCTGGCTCCTTGGACTCTCAGTCTACTACAGCCATATCTGAACACTGTTATCTACACACGCACATACAAACAGAGACACACGCGCTTACAATACAGCTGATCTCTAATGGGCTGAAAAAAAACGCAGTAACAACGCAGACTCACACCCTTCAGAGGTCGCTTGCTGAACACTCTCCCACCCGAGCGGCTGTCTTGTTTGTTTATGGTCGGTCCCGTGCGCCACACAAGATTCCTGTTTCGGCGTAAACAGGCCGAGATATAAAACAGCAGAGAGGGGGAATGCGGGTTAACGAGCTCCGGTTGGGTTCACGTGAAGCCCCGGAGCGTCCCCACAGTCTTGTGTGTCTCTCCCGGGTCAGGGTGGGAGACAGCGCGAGCAGCCGCGCCTAGCCATCCGGGATTGGTGCTCCGTTTCCAGCCCCTCGATCGCTCTTCTTTGGGATAATCTCCTTGTTTCGACCTCACAGCAACGCGATATTTGCGCGTACTCTCGGAAAGCAATGCCTTTTTGCCCCCTCAATGCAGTCTTTTTCGGGCTCACGAGCACCCCAAATACATCACAGTGCTCCGCTCCCGTTCGGTTTTTTTTCTCCTTTCGGTCCCTGTTTCCCGTCCCCTCTCTCTCCTGAATCTGAGTGAGCGCGAGCTGCAGGAAATGCGCAAAACGCGTCACCGGCGCTGCCGGTCTCTTGCGCCGGATGAGAGAAAAGAGAGACTTTGTGTGTGTGTGTGTGTGTGTGTGTGTGTGTGTGTGTGTGTGTGTGTGTGTGTGTGTGTGTGTGTGTGTGTGTGTGTGTGTGTGTGTGTGTGTCATGGCCAGACAGCGACAGTGTGCGTGCAGATAGAAAAGGTGGTGGAAGAGGTGTTTTTAGGCGCAATAGACGAAGTGATGGATGGAATTCACCCGCAGGCATGGTGTGTGTGTGTGTGTGTGTGTGTGTGTGTGTGTGTGTGTGTGTGTGTGTGTGTGTGTGTCATAGCCAGACAGCCAATAGAGCCAGTCAATCAGTCAGTCCTTATGCATGGTCACAGACAGCCTACACACACACACACACACACACACACACACACACACACACACACACACACACACACACACGCACACACACACACACACACACACACACACACACACACACACACACACACGCACACAGTAGAGAAGAAGAGAGTCTGCAGAGACAAACCTCACAAGTATCTTAAAATATTACTGTTTCCATACCTGCTACAGTCACACCATCAGCTCCTATGAGAATATCAGAGAGGTGTGATGATAAAGGGACAGCGGATTCACAATTACACACTAATACCTGTTTATATATTTACAATGTCCTATATCCAACCTCAGTAGTATTACGATATATTGCATCCTTAGCAACTTCTATATTAATTATATTTACATGTAATATGCAATTCCAATGCAGCAACCATATAAATACATTACATATACTTGGTCAATTGATTGTGATGAGTATGTTGTAACAATGCTTATTGTATTAGAAATGAATACTGAACTCGGTTTTATCTCTTTTTTAATCTCTATGTATGAGTCCATTGTATGCATGCATTTCTGTAAATGATGTGTTTGTATGTGTTTGCATGTAACTACTGTAGTTCTGTTGATGTTATTTTTGTGTGGGAGCTGTTACACCTTTTACATCTAATGATAAAAAATAAACAATAAATACACTTGCATTACCAATGTATAATTATATTTTTCTTAACTTCTTGAAGCATACATGTATTAGCCTGACTGTGCTTGCAATTTGTACTTGATTTTATTTTACCTTCTTGTATCTTGTTCCAGTTCAATGTTTTTATTCAAGGATATAAGGATTTCTATTCCACACACAAAGTGACATGCATCACATGACTACAAAACTAAATGTTGAATATAAAAAGGTAGGTTTTTTTTGTCACAAAGAGAACAACAGGTATGAACCATGGACTGTGATGTGAGTGTCCTCAGATTTTTTCCTCACACACAAACCCAGAAGTACATAGAAGTTTGTTATTGTAATAAGAAAACTTTTGAGCAAGCTCAAAACAATTACACGGAAGCTCAACAGATTAAGTGTAGTCTACAATGTCCGCATTTTGTGAGCATTTAAATATATTATTCAGAATCAGATTTCTTTTCTGTGTAAACACTGAGAAAACTGAGAGCATTCAGCTGAAGAAAACAAGTCTTCTCACTCACTCACAGTAAATCTAGAGATGAAATGAACTCATGCAGGAGCAAAACATCTATGACACTCATGATTATTATTTTATTGTCTTACATGTCTTTAAAACCTATGTTGAACTTGCAAAATGTCCACGTCTCACAGCTTGACTTGCACAGAGAAACAATATCTAAAGTCTAAAGAAAAATGATTTTACATTGAGCATCGTAAATTCAGCCCCTACGTCGTCTCAGGCCTGTCCAGCTGCGCCACCTGCTGGCTCGAGTGACGTATCGCTGGGGATGTGACGTCACGGAACGATGTGTTCAAGTGCTCCTTGTAGAGCTCCCGCTAAAGCCTTACATTAGTGTATATAGCATATTATTGTCTTAGTGTTGTATATGCATACATTTTAATAATGTAGTTGGTGTAGTTGCTACTTCTTAAACTGTTGTGTAGTTATTCTACTGTATGTCTAAAATGCATCATGTTTTTAAACTCATACTATAACAACTATATTTTGTATTTAAAACCTGTATCTGTCATATAAGTGTAGTTTGATAATAAAAAACAAAAAAAACAAAAAAAAACAGTTTCTACTGAAGAGGGCAATTGCTATTTCCAAATGTCTCTGTTGCTCCTTTTCTGTTTTTGACATGATCTATTTTATAATTTTGTAATGTTGTAATGGATGTATTGTGCTATCTAAAAGGGATTTTAATCTCAAGGGACTTCCTGGTTAAATAAAGGGGTTGAATAAAAAAAATACAGTTTAAAAAAAGGGGCAATATTCCCATCAGGAATGTGGTGGAGTATTAAGTAACCGTCTTTACTTTGACCACTGGATGGCGCCACGCTGCGAGAGGATAACCGTTTTGTTCAGTTTAGAGATGGTCTTCTTATGTGAAACATAAAGGTCACCGATAAGAAAAAATGTGCATGTTGAAACTTTTTTTATAGACTTTTTTAGGATTTTCTTTTTTTCAACAATGGAGGAGATACATTTTTGCATTAACAAATATAACATCTAAATGACGTAGGAGGCTACTGTTCAGATGTCTTGGAAACTATTGGGAACATCTAGTTTTAAGACTTTTGAACAGGGAACACACAAAAGTAGTTAAACCCAATCGACAGCGGTGGCGAAGTATTCAGATCTTTTACTTAATCAAAAGTAGCAATACTACAGTGCAGAAATACAATCACATGGAAAAGCACAAAAATATTAGCAATCAAAATATGCTTACTCTTTATGCAAAATGGCGTGTTTCAAAACAATATATATCATTTTACTGGATTGTAATCATTGAAGCACTATTGTACTTCAATGTTGAAGTTGATAAGGGTGGAGCTCATTTTAATTAGCTTATATACTGCTGGATAGCTTGTGAATTTACCCCAGGGATCAATTAAATATTATCTTAACCTATAATAATATAATAATGTTTTTGTTGATTATGTTCTATATCATTCATATGAATCTAGTAAAGTATGTGGAGTAAAAAGTACAATATTTGTCTCTGAAATGTAGTGAAGTAGAAAGAAATAGAAAATGGAAATACTCAAGTTAAGTACAAGTACCTTTAAAATTGTACTTAAGTCCAGTACTTGATTGCTGTTAAAAAAAATAGCATGCGTTTAGTTGTTTGCGTCATAGGTGTTTTGAAAACATGTTACTTTTTAATTCAACAAATACTTCTATTGTGTTTCTCTTCAACAACTAAGCCAATATGTGGATAATATAATTAACATAATTGATCAAAACTAAAATCGCTTTTAAGTTACATATATATTAATAAACTGTTTTAAACCCGCCTGAGAATCATTGTGTTTTAACACTATAAAGATGTGTCTGTGTGTGCAATCATACCGTATATGACTTACTACTCATTAATGCCTACTGTTTTATCAATAACTCATTAACTTTAACAGTTTAATAGATTACTTATGTTTCATTGCAGTAGTTGCAATTGTTGACAGTGATGGTGTCATTAAAGAAGAATGTGCACAATAACAATCATATATTAAATCATTTTATTTACATAAAAATACCCAAACATTTATTCTGCATCAAAATTAAGTAATCAATTAATAAAGTACAACAAAGTATCACACACACACACACACACACACACTGCACAGTGAACTCTGTGAACTTTAAATAAAGTACAAGTGAAGGTAAAGAAACAAAAATGTCATGAACATACAAACAGCCAGACAGGAAGGTAGGCTTCAGTGCATATTGATTGTCTCAACAGTGGACATCCAGGGGTCTTATAAAGAAAGAACTAGTTTCATAAAAAAAAAAAAAATAATAACAATGATACATAATTAGAGAAAATTAGAGTGATTATCTCACTGGCAGGTTTCAGTCTGTAAATGTCCTCCCATGTGGGGGTCCCACTCCCTGGGTTAAAGTCCAACAGGGGTCCACGGCATGATGTCGGTTTAATCAGGTTGATGGTGTAAGCTGGGTCAACAGATGTGCACGTCACCATCCAGTGATGTAGTTCAAAACCAAAAATGTGGGTCTGATCTGCAGCTTTTGATAAAAAACAAACAAAAAAACAACAGAAAACCAGCCTTATAGACAAAAATCAATCATATTTTCAGGAAACAAAAGAACTAAAAAATCTTCATGTAAACTCTAACATTATTGGTTTGGTGGGCTGGGGTAACATTTAGGATGAAGCTTTTTTTTATGCCCTGAACATTTATTGCAACCCAAACCCTGATCAGCTTTGTGTACACATGGCTACATCATCTTCCTCTCTACGGTAATCCACGACTGACCATCATAGGCCCCTGAAGGTCCATTTCATAATTTAGTCTCAAACATCCAAGTCAGAGTCACTGTCCGTTACTGAAAGCAGAGTTTCTCTATCTGCGCGCTCCCCTCTTTCGTCTGGACTGCACTCTCCTCCGCTAAGTGACCGCGCACCGTCTGGACACATCCGGTGGTGCTGCAACCTGAAAATCAAGAGTAAATGAAGTTCATTCTAAACCAAAGTGTGTGTAAAAACAAGTGAAATGCAACAAGTTAAAATTCAAAAACAACGTGTTGTTTTGTTCTTGTGAAAAAAGAGCAAAAATACAACTCCAGTACAACCACATGATTGGTTAAAATTGATCGAAATCTTAGAAATAAAACCATTGTGTGTAGAGCAATTTGCACCCATTCATGCATGTTTTGATTTCACTAGCAGGGTGGTTGACCCACACACTGACCCTGCAGCAAATTTTAGTGAGAGAGAGAGAGGGAAGAAAGATCGTCCAGGTCAGACTGACAGAAGGAAAACAAAAACCTACAAGCTGAATGGCCGTGCCATTTTACGCATGAATTGCCCCTTTACGCAAAACCTTGGCTGCCCATGGAGACGAAATTTCCTCAACGACAGAGTGAAAGAGTAAATGGGTGATTATTAGTAAAGAGTCTGCTTGCTTTTTGGACATATAGAGTTGCCTTGATTTTAATAGTATTTCGAT
Source organism: Sander vitreus (assembly GCF_031162955.1). Classification (NCBI taxonomy): domain Eukaryota; kingdom Metazoa; phylum Chordata; class Actinopteri; order Perciformes; family Percidae; genus Sander; species Sander vitreus. Next base: position 8,661,108 of record NC_135875.1, read on the forward strand.
ACTATATTAATAAAATTAACTGTTACTTGGCTACTCTCGAGTACAATACGTAAATGTTTTTTTTTTCTCAACTGTGGAACTCAATGGACAACGTATTTCAAGCCAAAGTCACTCACCTGTTTTTGGCTGCTGCCGCCCGGTCTCTCTGTCTCCGGTTTTTGAACCAGTTCCCAACTTGAGTCGGTGTGAGTCCGGTTGCGTGCGCCAGCTCCCGCTTCTTCCCGGGGTTCGGGTACGGGTCCTGCAGGTACCACTCTCTTAGCAATCCCCGCGTGCGCTCTTTGAAGCAGTGCGTCTTCTGCTCACCGTCCCAGATTGTCTTCGGTAACGGGAACTTCTTCCTCACGCGGTACTTGTCCACAGGTCCGAGCGGTCGCCCCCGGAGCTTCTCTGCCTCCCGGTAGTGAGCTTCGAGCCACATCGCCTGCAGTTTACCGTGCGAGTCGCGCGTAAAGCGGTGCGTCTCCAGGATGTGATAAAGCTCGCGGAAACTTCCCGTGTGGTAGGCCACCACGGCGCGAGCCCGCTGCACGGACTCGTGCTCAGAGATGGAGTCGCGACCGTCTGCGGTCACCGGGAGTGACCAGAGGAAGCGGGCCAGCCGCTCGATGTCTCCGGTCTCCTCCAGAGTCTCGCAGACGCTGGCGATCTGCGCCGTGGAGAAACACAACCCAGGGAGAGCCAGGGGAGGACAGGCGGAAGGATGGTCCTCCGGGGACCGGGAGCGGGACAGAATAGGAGGCCCATCAGCGAAGTGTGGTAGGAGGATACGGGAGGCTGAGAAAACGTCGAGCGGCGATCGGAACACCATCTGGATGAGAGAGCGAAACCAGAGAGGAGACGAAGTGTGTCTCGGAAACGGTCTGACAGAAATCTGCTGAAGTCTGACTCTTTAGCTCACCTGGGAGTCAGGGAGGGATCCTTAATCTGACTCCTTATTGGACGGACACCCTGGAGCTGATGTGGGGTTGTCATGGCAGCACTGTCACTCAAACGCCGAGGATTTATCTCCCTCCTTTTAACAAGCTGGACACAAAAAGTCTCCCCGAAATGACTCCCTATTGTGAACCATTTCATTAAACAGGAAGAAGAAAAAAAGTGAACTGAAGTGCCACTTAGCCTACTAGTTTTTTTCCGGAGCTCTAAAACAGATTAAAACGAGTGAAAGTGCTAGAAACATATCAGGCGGTAAATTAGAATCAGTAGGACTAGGCTACAAGATGACCAAAAACTATCTCAATCGGCGTTACAGTTACACATTTTATTTTAGATTATGTGTTGGTAATAAAAAATTAACCGTTTAACATTGTTGTGGTGTAAATTCTTCATATTTGTAAGATGTTTAACAAACAGTACAAAACTTATCTTTAAGAACGCTTTAAACGCTTTTAATTGCTAGCACACTGTTTTATTTTCAACATGTTTCTATGTATTATTATTATTACTGTTTTTTTTATCTTATATTATTGTTTATTCCATTTAATGTTTGTATTATGTCCAGTTGCCTGCTTATATTTGCCTCACTGGGGTCCTGAAATGTTTTAATCCTGGTTCAACCAAGTGAAGCACTTTGTAACTTTGTTTTGAAAAGAGTGGTATAAAATACTTAATTATTTTTAGTACATTTATTATATAGGCTTACACTGCTGCCAGTTTTCAAAATTAAAATCAATTTAAAGTTGTTTCCTCTCCTCTTTTTCTACATCACAATGACCAACAAAACAGCCATGTGATGTGTGAAGACAAACCCAAGGCAATTAATACGCTTGATTTAAAAAAGCTAACAATGAATACATGACAATAAACAAATAATAACCAAATAACTAAAAGACCATTAGGGCCCCTTAAACAGAGAAAACCCGACTGTGATACAACATGAGGAAAAACATCTTGAAACAAAACTGACATCAGTTTAAACTAAATCTCTAACCTCTCTGGTCCTGCAGGTAAGCTGCTTGCATCAGTTATAATAGCAGTGATGTGGACGGTGTGATTGGAAATCTCACCCAGATCTGAAAGCGTATGTTTCTCTCTAAGTGGTCTCCCTCCACTCTAATCACTTTCTAATCACTTTTCTATTCTCTAATATTCGTAAGTTCAGAGATAAGCTGCAGCTCTAGCGCCATTCTGTTACCTTGGATTAGCATCAGGCCTGCACAGCCTGCTAACATTAGTCTAATAGAGCAGCATATTCAATCAGCATTAACACATTTTTGGTTGCCCTGGGCCATATGCTTTGGAGTGTGGCACCTTTAGTGCAGAGTTAGTGTGTGTGTGTGTGTGTATGAAAATATAAAGTAGTATAATATAAAGTAGATTTTTTGGGCACACACACACACACACACACACACACACACACACACACACACACACACACACACACACACACACACACACACACACACACACACACACACACACACACACACACGGTCAATGCCAATTACCCCAACAGCCAGATGTCCCTGCGTGGTGGTGTGAGGAGTCGTGTATCCGTTTTTCAACCCAGATGATGCATGGTAGTGGTAATAAATAAATAAGCTTTATATTAATAATAATAATAGAGTGTACGGTTTCTTAAAGGGGAACACCACGGAAGATTTAAAAAAAGGAAAAAAATCTAGGGGTGTGGTGGAGTTAAAAAGAGCTTGCATCTTATTTCTGCATGAGGCATTTTGAGGCAACATTAGCCGCCACTAGCAAACCACACCCAAATCTCCAACCGAACATTTGATGGTCGAGTTGCATTGTGGGTAATGTAATGTGCCATGATTTGACAGGGAAGAATGCATGGAATAAAAAATATTTGACCTCTGGTTCTGCTGTATCAATTTTATCCCTAGTTTTGTTTTTGTTAACTGTCCATGCGGGGTCAGCGTGCAATACTAAAACTATTTTAAGAACAATCACAAGACAAGAAACAACTTGGACTAACAGTAGAACCCTACATACATATTACCAAACAAAGTTGAATAATTGTAATCAACAAGGAAGAATTTCACAGCCAAGAAAGATGTTTCAGTGTCAGTTTAGTTTCTCTTCTTCCCACATTCACATCAAGTAGCTCATTTGGCTCTACTTGAGATGCTTACGTCTCCAGAAGATCGCAACATGTTTCTCTCCGTGTGTTTTCACAGCGAGAAACAATGGACAAACACACACAACAGTGTCTGAGTGACAATCATGGCCAGGGCTCCTCCAAGTTCAAAATACATTCTTCTAATTGAAGCAGGAAGGACGAACCAAACATAGGCCTACTCGAGAAAACATACTCGAGAAAACATACTCGAGAAAACATACTCGAGGTGTCTCGAGGTGTGTGTGTTGTGGTGATGAGGGGGTGAGTGTGTTGTAATGGTGACAATTTAACTAATTCAGCTTTGTCTCTTTTCAGCGGCAGGACAATTAAGGAGGAGGAAGGAAAGCAGAGCTGAGTTAAAGCAGGTGGATGAACACAGCGAGGATACGAAGTGAATCGCCTTATCCTCCATAAACAAAAGCCCTGCTCCTAATTAACCTCTCCACTGACCTCCACAATTTAACACTGACCTCTTAAGCCCTGAAACTTTAACCCCCTCACCTCCTCTTATGGAAGAGGCCGTACAGACCCCCTACTTCCCCACAAAGCCTCCACCTCGTTAAGCCACTAATCACTTCCTGAGTCTTGTCGTGCTTTTGTGCTCTTACACGGATCCAGGAGAGTTCGGTGCACAATGGTAACCAAAAAACAGGAGGGAGGGGGGGGGGGTAAATTGTGGGGGACGTAGAAGGAGGAAAATTAAGATGTGGAGAGAGCGGGAGGACTTTTAATACACACTAAGAGTGTTGGTCAATCGAGTGTCGCATAGTCGGTTAATTCATTAGTTGGTTGCCACAAAAGTAAAACTAAAAACATTCATGATAATCAATAGCTAAAAGAATAATTCAACATTCTTGCTGAGAGTTAGATCCCTCATGTCATGCATGCTAAATATAAAGCTACAGCCAAGAGAAAGTTAGCTTAGCATAAAGACTGCAATCAGGGGTACAAAGCTAGCCTGGCTCTGTACAATCTTGTTTGTTTAATCTGTAAAAAAAAAAAAAAAAAGGTGTTAAAATGGTTTTACAGAGGTTATGTGTGAGAAAGAGTAAGCTAGCTGTTTTCCTCTGCTTCCAGTATTTATGCAACGTTAAGTTAGCCATTTCCTAGCTGTAGCTTCATATTTAGAGCACAGGCATAACAGTGATATGGATCTTCTCATCTAACTTTTAGCAAGAAAGTTAAAGTTTATTTCCCAAAATGTTCCTTTAATTACTTCAAATAATTAATGAAGAATATGCCGGTTCCAGCGTTTTTAAATATAAAGGTTATCATTGTAGAATACGTTGATTATCTTTTGGTTTGGGAATATTGGTCAAAGGAAAGGTGGCTGCACAAAGCCACACAGAAGAATGTGGCTTTGTTTTACTCTGTGTGTGTGTGTGTGTGTGTGTGTGTGTGTGTGTGTGTGTGTGTGTGTGTGTGTGTGTGTGTGTGTGTGTGTGTGTGTGTGTGTGTCATCATCTCAACCTCTGTCACAGAAAGCTGAGGACAGGTACTTAAGTAACTGTACCTGAGCAACTAATCCTGGCCCCTGATTGGTTTGTAACCCAATGCCTCAAAGTTAATCCTGCTACTTGTATTGGTAAGGCATTAGTCCAGCTGGAAAAGAGAAAGACAAACATGAATACATGTGTAAACACCTGACCAGGTTTGTGACACACAAACAAACAATCATCCACACAGGACAGATGGGTGACAAGCACAGACTTTAAAGCACAAACACCTTCCTGACAGACGAATAATCAAAATAATCAGATAATTTGACTAATAATTCCTCTCATTTGCTGCACTGCTTTCTAGACTATATATTAGGACAGCTGGGCCAGATGTGAAGGCAGCGATTACATCATTATCCTGTGTTTTGTTAGTGTCATCTCACCACTCGGCGTGATTTGAATTAATAGCTTGAATGACACAAACACAGCAGCTGCCTGACAAACAAACCTCAGCGACCAAAAATACAAACAGCTGGAGCCTGAACAAACGTCTGGCAGAGACACATGGTCATACAGATGTAAGGAGACACACACAGACACATACACACACACACACACACACACACACACACACACACACACACACACGGCAGCTAATACATTAATACCCTCAAATTACACACATTCATGCAAACTCAGCAGGTTAAGAGAATGAGTCAAAGAAATGGAAATAAAAGAATGAGTCAGATTTTCATACCTTGTCGATCCACCCGGGGTATCTGTAATAAATCTGGACGAGAAAGAAAAGAAATAAATATATTAACCTTTTTATTGAGGGGTCCAGACAGTGTGTGTTCTGTGTATTGCAACTGTATATTATATATGAATTACTATGTATTGTAATTGTATATGGCATGTAATCAGGGTATCATTGGAAATCAGAGTTTGCTCTCAATTGGCCCTCCCTGAATAAATAAAGATGATTATATATATAGTATAGTATATATTCATAATATTATCTTATGATTATTCAATTCTATGCAGAGATTTATATCAACCAATGAGTTCATTTGTTTTCATTCCTTGTCATTAAAGATGTCCCACTTTCAGGATTTTAAGACACCAAGTACAGAAATACTCAATACTCACTAACAACTTCTAAGTGCTGCAACATAAATAAAACAAACATCTTCAATATTAAGTATAAGTTATTCTTTAGTTAATCGTCACTGATTGCAGATCCAAATTATTTCTATGTATTCAGTTACCATAAATAATATAATGCAGCTCATTGTATCAATGTAGAAGTGTTTACACTTATACCCTTCCAGTTTTTAAAATGTATATCTAGATATGTTCCGTATTATAAAGTACATGTTTTGTCAGTGATTTATGGATTTTGTTGAAGACAATAAAATTGTAAAAAGCATTCACATTTGAAAAGGTATACGCAACATTCTGGATCTGTCTTATATGAACTATTTTATGTGGGGTTTATACATTTTGTGTGTCTACATTGTATGTCAGATTGAATCATTGTGTTTTTGTCTGATTTTTGTGTGGTGAATATGTGAACAAGTGTGTTATGTGTAGATTGTTTTAGGACAGAATCGGACCAAACCAAGCCAGGCAAGGTTGCTTGACACAGTTATAAAAACGCCATACATTCAGTCATGTAAAATCAAATTAAATTTCATTAAACAAACATTTATCTTCCTCAATCCCATGATTATGACCTGTTTAAATACAGGAAGGTAGAATATCAGTAGATACGTATATTTTAAAGTTAAGAATAATGTATAGTATATATTCCCCTTATATCTAATAAGGTTTGTTTGTGATCATTTTTTTATTAATACTTAAACATGAGTATATGGGGTGGGGTTACCAGTTAATAAAGAAATATCAGCAAATAAACGGATGAATAGAATCACAAATTCCCATGCATTAATCAGCACAAAAGTCTTAAGACATAAGACTATTTGTTTTGCAATCACGCACCCATCGTCCCATATCCCCCCTTTATATCTTATTAGTTGTCCTCTATTTTTAAATTGTACTGTCTTTGTATGACATACGCTTGATGTTTTTAATGGATTTAATTTAATGGATTGTGGAAACCATACCTACGGGTGGGTCTAAGACAGTATCTTTCAGCAATGAGTGTTATGAGGCTTTTGAAGGACATTGATTGCAATTTTTGGACTCAACAAAATGTATGTGTATGTGTTTCCACTCTAAAGAAGAAATGATTAATGATGGTAGAAATAAGAAGTGGAGGAGCTTAGAGTTAGAGAAAGCCCTGAAGAGATAGATAAATAAAATGGGACAAGGATGTAGAGCAAAGAGAGGATGAAATGAAGTGAAGTTGGGGTTATGATGAAAGAGGAGGAAGGCAAAGATGTGAGGGTCGGCTCAGAGGGAGGAGGCTGTCCTGTCTGGTGTGGTTGGGGGTAATCTGGTCTAATCTGCTGAATGTTAACCTATCTGAGCAGCAAAAACCAGATTATCCCTCTAACAATGGCCACACGCTCATCTGCTAAATTACTCCACTCAAAATCATATGCTGAGACACACACACACACGCACACACACACACTTCACCATCTGCCGGTCAAAATGTCTCTCGCCCAAGGTTACAGCTACAAGCGGAAAATCCTTCGCTATGAAAAGAGAAAGAGTGGGTGGAAAAAAAACTTGAGGGAAAGAAGCAGGTGGGAAAAAATGAGTATGTGAATAAAAGGAGAAAGAGAAACATGGCTTGCATTTTCCTCCCTGTTAACAAAACTGTTGGTTTTTCTATTCATGTTCTTCAGCATGGGTCAAATGAGATGTAGAGAGCACAAACAACCACTGGCACTGATCACCTTCACTGCCCTTTCAGGAAGGAAGGACTAAACACAATGCTTAAACAGCATCAATACAAATATATTCCATCAATATGGCAAGTTCAGCGTTACCATGTATGTGCCCCGTAAATGGAGTTTCTGAAGCTGCTGCAGCTTTTCCAAAAGCTCCAGGTTAGAGGTTGAGGACTGAAATGATCTGAGGTTTTCACAGAAGCTGCCACCCATTCAAATAAGAGGAGAAAGAGGAAAATAAAAAAGAGGCAAGTCTTGAATACATTTGTAAGCATGGTGAAGTTAGTTTAATGTCATTTTTTTTATTTTTTGTAAATATCTTTCTACAAATTACTACTCATGTAGTTTGACTTTTCACCAACATTTCACCTGTAGTAATTAGATCACTTCAGTTGGGAACTACAGCAATCAGAATGAAACAAAATCATTTGGTTTATTATTTGTGAATATTTTTCAAAAAATACGAAATAACTTTTACGACGGTCCCTTACTACACTTAGAGTGACGAGCGCGTTGGACAGACATTCAGTTCTTTGCGCTCTCAACTGCATCGTCATTTTCGGTGATTTTGAGATCATAAAAACTGTAAAACGTCTGTCCTAATAAGCTCTCCAACATAGGCAACCCTAAAAGTGGGAGAAATCGAGTCACTGGCACGACCTATTGAAGGTAACATCCGCAAAAATGGACGAATGTCAAACATTAAACTAACTTCACCCCGCTCATGTGTTTATGTAATTAAGAGTGTACAGCCAATCCTGTGAAGCTGCACTTAGCCATTGTACTGCTAACATCAGCATGCTAGCATGTTCCGAATGACAATGTTTACACACTATGTTTACAAGGTATAATGTTTACCATGTCACCATCTTGGTTTTAGTGTGTTAAAATGCTAATATTTGCTAATTAGCACTACATACAAAGTACAGCTGAGGCTGAGGGGAATATAATTAGATTTGCAGGTATTTAGTCATAAATTTAAAGTATTGAATAAATTAAACTTTTGACCTCATGGTGGCGCTAGATAAAAAGTATAGGGATCACCAAAGTACTAGGATTATTATTATGAAGTAGTTTTATTATGCCGAAGGAAATTTGTCTAAGACAAACAAACAATATCTGCTGTTTAAAGAATACATACATACATATAACATACATAGATATAAAGAGTAAAGAAACAGACTGTTGCATCACTCTGCAGGGACATGCTCATGTTGCATGCAGAGACTGCCAATAGCCAACAAAATTGCACACTGCCCGTTGTACAACACATCATCACAGTCGAACAGCAGGCGGTGTGTGTCCGTCACAGTGGAAATATTGTACTTATTATTTCATCTTGCATAAGAGCCATATCCTGTATACACAGGTGATAATCTTGTGCACAAAAAAATACCATCTTTTAGGAGAATTGGCTGAAAATACTTAAATATGTCACTGGTTAAGTCAAAATCGTGACATGCCGGTAGCCCAACAGACAAAAAGTCAAAAGATCGCCAAAGTTATCAGAATCTATCCTGAATATCTGTAGCAAATTAAATGGAAATCCATCCAATAGTTGTTCAGACATTTCAGTGTGGATAAAGTGGTGGATCGACCAACCTACCAACTACCTGGCTGAAAAGAAATGACCAAAGAGACGGCAGATCTGGGTTTCCTGGACTTACTTTATTTTGTTTTATTTCATGTACTTGTATACAAACAAATTAAAATGAAAGAGATTAAAGATGAACCGAAGAGGGTAGCACAAAAACATTTTAACAGGTCAGTGTCTATTGTTTTGTAATATCAGGCTTAAAGTGTATACAGTGGGTGAATCAGTGAGAGGACACCCTGTACCCCATCATCAAATTAAATCCACCCCCTTTACCCCCTCCCACTCCCCCCAAACACACACACACACACCACCAACACCGTAACATATTTGGATCGCTCATTCACACATGCTCGGCAATCCCATAATCCCACTCCAGATTGAGAACACCTTTAAGATACGATGTGATTATGATTAGAGATTATGATCAAATTATGAAAGAGTGACAGATTAGACAGGCGCGTACATGGCACATACACTCATGCGTGCTGATTTTACGTGATATACTGTAAAAAAAGAGTAGCAGACATTTTTTGAGGAAAAATAAATACACTTAAAAAAATGTAGGAAATGTGCTCTGAGTAAACGTTACTGCGTTACATTTAAAAAAGGGGGAGGGGGGAACGTCTTTAGACTGTAGTGGATATAGGATCAGCAACATGACCCCTCATGTCCAAACTAACAGTATATTCCATATATTGACAGCACTTTGCAGCCTGTAGCCTACAACTGCCTTCCTTGAAAGCCTTACCAGTATTGACCAGAAAAGAGACAAAACTCAGACAAAAACAACAGACAATAAATAAAAGTCTATGGACATCACAGCGGGTGCAAAAAGCAATATTAAGCTAGCCTACATAAATGAAATCACCTGACACTTCTTATAGAACCAACAGCAGAATAAAACATAACCAAGGCAGACAACACATGGAGCTGTCCAAACAATATAAACTGCACAGCAGCTGCAGCCACACACACATACTACAGCAAAGAGAGACTGCACAATTTTTATACACCACGTAGTACACGCAATGTTGCTAAGCAATGCAGTGATTGTTGACGTTCTCATCTGGAGAGTGAGTTGAAAGAGTTTGTTGTTGTACTCACCTGTCTGAACCTCAATCTGTGAGCATGGTGAAATCCTCTTTAACCTGCAGGTTCAACTTCTCTGCACGCTCATTCTCAAAGCAAAATATAACCAGTCCACGCAGCCTCTCTGTCCCAGTACAACTAGTCCACGCAGCCTCTCTGTCCCAGTATAACTAGTCCACGCATCCTCTCTGTCCCAGTATAACTAGTCCACGCAGCCTCTCTGTCCCAGTATAACTAGTCCACGCAGCCTCTCTGTCCCAGTATAACTAGTCCACTCAGCCTCTCTGTCCCAGTATAACTAGTCCACGCAGCCTCTCTGTCCCAGTATAACTAGTCCACTCAGCCTCTGTCCCAGTATAACCAGTCCACTCAGCCTCTCTGTCCCAGTATACCCAGTCTACTCAGCCTCTCTGTCCCAGTATACCCAGTCCACTCAGCCTCTCTATCCCAGTATACCCAGTCCACTCAGCATATCTGTCCCAGTATACCCAGTCCACTTAGCATATCTGTCCCACTCAGCTCCTCAAAATTTTGCAACACGTTGAGCTGAATGCAGTTACATCACGAATTATTGTCAAAAACAGTAGAATGTCCTCACACACCTCACTGAAGGTAAAAGTTCCCCAGTGAATGCAGAAGTCATGCGGGAGAATCCACTATGAGCATTTTAGCAAGTAAACCAGACCCAGCATTGGGTCAAATCACCTTAGGGCGTGCTCCTTCATTTCATTGCATTGTTGTGCATTTATGAACTGTTTACTAACTGCTGCACCCCCTAAACATTTACAACATGTAGGCCTATCCCTCCCAGAGTGTCAGCTCTCTGGAGCTCTGCCCTCCTGTGGCTGCAGACACACCAGCAGCTTCTTCTCTGTTGCAGCTGCTGATTTATCACGTTCCATTCTCACAGATTATCAGGACTTTTTCACGTGACTTTTGCTTTTATACGTACTTTGTAACCGATGCAACTTGAAATGTAGCAAAGTACAACACTTGTACCTAAGTACTTTTTGAACACAAGTAAAATTACCAATTAAAAATATAAAAGGAGGCTATAAGTACACATAAAAATTACATGTAATACGTTACTTCCACAACTGCTTAGCAAAAGGAGGATTAAAGTACTACTAACAGTAATTTTTTTTTTTTATCTTATGATGAACAAACTATTATGAATAAACTTTAAAAGTAAAGACTTTGTGCTGCCAAAGCAAAGGGGTTGGAGTTAACGCCTATAATTTACTGGGAGCTAATTAAAAGTGTGGATTTTTCTCTAATAAAAGACAAAAGTAGGTGGACTTTTGCTTTAAATGTAATAATTATTTTCACTCATCATTGCCACCTCATGTTATTCTAAGCTGTAATAAGAGTGTAAACACATATCCACATTGTCAAGGATCATGTCGGGAAAGTAAAAAGCAATTTGCAGCTATACTTTTGTACAGTGTGGTAAACTATAGAGTTTGCTTAAAACCCAGACATGGAAAGCCTGGAACAATAAAGTGATTGTATGGACCTCAAAATGTACAACTTGTCACTTTATTGTAAACCTAAAAATCTGCTTATGTCCATGTCGGGATGCTGTAGGAACTTTCCAGTGATCTGATAGGTCTTGCTTCGTGATACTGGCCTCTGAAAGGGGAAAAAGGAAAAGGCCACACAGACACAAACATCCAGAAATGACATGATCTCTTATTAAAATACACAGCCACCACTGGATCCTTGGCAGGTATTTTATTTCATATATAGACGCTTTCTGTAATCAAATGTGAGTGCAATCAAACAACAGCAATACAAACATTACCAATGCAGTCTGAGAACCAGGAACAGGGTTAAAACAGGGAGTTCACTCACTCTACATACCGAGCAGCTAGTAACCTTATGGACAACATATATATATATATAAAAAAACAATACGTTCCTCTGTCAGGAGTATGTCATGTGTACTTCCAACAATGATGGTGAGGAGGGAGGTGGGGAAGCTTGTTTGACACACAACCCCCCTGCCCTAACCCTCCTCCTACAGGAAGTCCAACCAGTGATACAACAGCCCCAATCCCTACCCAACCCCACCCCGTTCCATGAGTCCAACTTGCACTCGGCTCTTAAGTGAACTAGATAACCCCCCATCCCCCATCGTGATTATCATCGTCATCATCCTTATAGTATCAACAACAAAAAAACAAAAACAAATAAAATCCAAATCATTTCCACTTCTCACATGGCAGGAGCCAATCAGAGTGCAGAGGTCTTTTGGGTTCAGTTAGTCTCCACCAATGGATGTCCATCCGGGTCGACTAGAAAACCATGTAGCTGTACATGTAGAACCAAAGTCCTCATGCAGTGCCCTCCGAAGGTGGCACATCACATACGTGCACAGGTGGAAGTGGGGGCGGGGTGGGTGAGGGGTGTTTATGGTTTTTCATGGTGTGTCTGTGTGTGTTAGAGAGAGAGAGTGTGTGTGTGTGTGTGTGTGTGTGTGTGTGTGTGTGTGTGTGTCTTTTAAGAGGGGAGAAGCAAAGGTGTTAGGCAAATATCAGACCCAGGAGCACAAAAAAAATAAAAGTCCAGGAGAAGAAGAAGAAATACATACAAAGTCTTTATCCACCGTCCGTCTTCTCTTGGCCCTCCTCAAAACACTCACACACAAACACTCTCTTGCACACACAAACATACGCCACACTATAGGTCCTTAAGTCATTGTGAAGTCAGGTGTTCAATGTCAACATTCAAGAAGAAAAAAAAAAAAAAATAATCTCTACCATCACAATGCTTCAGGTCATAAAATCTTGACATTTCTGAAAAGTGATTTTTGTTTTTCTCCAGGTTTAAAGCAGTATGCATGTGTGTGTAGTTGTTGTTGTCGTCGTCGTCTTTGTCCCACTGCTGCAGACACACACACACACACACACACACACACACACACACACACACACACACACTCACTCACTCACTCCAACACACACCACATGTCCTCTTTTAGTGGAGAAAGACATGGTGCAATGGAGAGACACTCCTCCTCTAGGCGGATGCACCGATCACCAGGAGGAGACAGGGGTCTTTGCCACGGCTACCAGGGGTCTTCCAGCTCACCGGCACTCTGGGTGAGTAAAAAGGAAAAGATGGAGAGAGCTGTGTGTTAGGGTTTTTTTTGTTCATGCGCCTTTTCCTGCACACAGAAGTTAACATACTGCTCCCGGTGGCTTAAATACTGGCAAACTTTGAACCTCACTGCCCTCTTATCTACTCAAATTGAATGGATAATGGTGATGGACAGTGACATTGCCCTGACCAGCCTGTACTTTAAAACACAACCAGAACCCAGACCTGGGATGACTCACCTTGCGGAGAATCAAGGCCAAGTGTCAGACTGAAAAACAGGGGAGAAATGGAGAGAATGGAGTCCCTATAGTCTACGCAGCTCCCCCTCCGCTCATCGCCACCAGCTCATGCAATGCAGCCAATTATTTTGCGGCTATTGTTTTAAAGGAGACAAATTAAAAATGTCTTTAAGCAGCATCTGAGAGGAAATTACGAGTCAAGGCTAGAGCTAAAAGCTGGCAGGGGAGGGAAAGGAAGGTGAGGATTTATTTTCTGTTTGAGCTGAAAACTACACAGCCTAAACAGAAACATTTATAACGCATAAAATAAAATTGAGACAACGAAAAATCCCACTTTCAGTTTCAGGAAATGGTCCTGTATCAAATGCCACCACTTTACCTTGGATTCTGTCTGGAATTTCTTTTTGTATCTCTAATCCCAACCCTGCACATTTGCAAGGTCCAAGAGGACAGGACAAGAAACGCAGCCTTACAGTCAGATTACATCCACAAACACTCATATACTTGACACAAATCATAGCATTATACCTCAAATCATTTTTATTTGTTCATTTGTCATATTAACTGTGTGGGACTAATTTGGCCCATGTAACCGCATACAAATACAACTCATACATACACAAACAAACATACATACATACGCACAGTGTTGAGCATAACCTCCCCTGATAGTTAAGTGCCTTAGATATTGAAAAGATAAGTGCAGTGCATGCATTACCAGGGTCACTGGGTACTGGGCTTTATACAGACTTACAACTGCACTGTAGGTTCAGTCTGTTCAAATTAAACTTTCACAATGAGGCAAGAGTTTCAGATTGTGTTGTTTTGAACAGACAGTGTCATAACCTGTGAGGAATGAAATACTGTGTGTGGGATTTTATCAAGCTGAAACACATCCTGCCACGGTTAATACCAGCGACTGTCGGCATGAGCAGTAGGAACAGATTACAGATACACAACCATCTCACATAAAACCCACTGTTGTCCAGGTATAAACGATTGTAGAGGTGCTTAACGTTGGACGTTGAATGCCTACAGTGGATTCAATGCTATGATCTTTTAAGCCACGCTAGCAGTATGACTTTAGGGATGTAATGCCGGCCGTATGTTTGAAAAAAAAATTTGTTAGACTGAGGGTGTCTGCTAAAGAAAGGCCATATTGTTACCTAAAGCAAGACCATTAATCATATTTACAGTGATTTTTTTTATTTAATCTTCTCAGCTTCAGCTCTACACAGTTTGACTTTGCTCAACTTACATCTGTCTAAGATTTACTTCGTCAACATAGCAGCACTTAACCTCAGCTTTGCTTTGAGATGAATGCTAAGGACTGCATAGCGTTATCATGCTGGCATGTCTTCGATTACATTTGAAATTCAAAAGCTGTTGACACGCACATGGGCATTTATCCAGTTAGTCTTTTTTCTCACAATAATAAAAAAACTCAAGGATAAATCTTACATTTGTGTTGCTTTTCCAAGTCAGTTTTCATTGTAAAGCAGAAATGGGCTGCCCACTACTGCCTCAAGTTGTAGTGGGTGTTCTTCTCCCAACGACCACAAGGGGCAACAATGAGTCCATTGCTTACCCGAAAATAAATTTTGACAACACAAAAATTTGATTTTTGCAATATCGGAAGGGTTTAACAAGAGAAAAGACCTCATGAATGACGACTAACTGGTTGTTTTGGCAAACATACGTCTGTTTAACCGCCCAACCAGGGTTAAAGAGTAGAGCACAGCCACTTCCCTGAGCTTTTTATGGAACCATCGCTATGGAACAGTATCTGTGATTTGCTAACAACAGTTTACAGCTAACACTGACAAAGCTGACACAGCTAATACAAAAGTTGAGCCACCTCACACAATGTAGAGAACGATACTATATGTCTAAGAAGAAAAAAAACAGTAAAAACGATAAACCCTTTTGATTTTGGAAACGATATGCCTTTTCATCTGGCGCAACCATAGTGAAGGTTTCGCTACATTTTTCATTCATCCAATAATTTTGATTTCTGGTGTGTAAAGTGCATTACAGCCTTACAAGGTTGCTAGCGTGGCTATAGACTTTTAGTCTTATTTTAATTTAAACACGTTGCTTGCATGGCCCCTTCTGCACCTGGTACTAGTATACTTGAGTGCTACCGACACATTCACAACCACCTGAATAACAACTAGGAACAAACGTGAACCTCTTTTTTGGTGACTGTGAGGCAGCGTGCTAAAGTGTGGTGATGTGGAATTCGGCATATGGTGAGGTGTGGTGAGGGAGCAATTTAAATGAAATGCCGCTCAAACTACAAGTATACAGCCACAAACCCACCTAAACAAGTGTCCCTCTGTGGTTAAATTGCCCAGTTTTTTAGTACCCAGACTGGTTTGGACAACCTAACATCGCTGAATGAGCTAACAATCACAATCAAGTATCACCCACTACCAAAAACACAAATTTCAGTAGTGATGATTAGTCTCTTTCTCAGTCACTCAAACTCATGCAGACACACATACATACATCAACGCAAAAGAATGTGTTCCGAGTCTGTAGATGGAGTAGGCCTGGAGAGCAGTGTGTTGAACACAGCTGCAGTTCAGAGGGTCTCCTCTCCTTTTCTTTGTCAGGTCGTCCACTGTAAGCAGGTGTGTGTGTGTGTGTATATATGTATGTATGTGTGTGTGTGTGTGTGTGTGTGTGTGTGTGTGTGTGTGTGTGGGGGGTGGTCAAGTGGGAAATCAGCCAGAAGCCAATAATGGTAAATGTAGGCCATGGAGTGCAAGGTCTATTTTTACTTCACCAGCCACTTTTGCACGTAATATTAATTTTTTTTTTATTTTAAATGGTAAACATCAGTCTGTGTGATCAGGTTGTAAAAGTGGCTGACAAGTTTGGGAATCCAAGCCGAGGTGATCAAAGGACAGGGGAAACAAAAGAAAGGAGGAAGGTATATATGTGGATCAGAGACAGAACTTGAATAGACAGAGGGGCCATTTTTATTTCCATTACATTACTAAAATATTCATGAATGGCAATGGCAGCTGAATTTGCAGCCCATGATAGAGCCGGAAGTGGCCGATGTGTCCATTCAAGTTCTGTGATAAAGGAAAGAGGAGGAGAGATCAAAGCACTTTGGACTAGAGCTTTGGGGTCGGGGGGGGGGAAGGTAGGTATGCAGACGGGGTGCTCAGTCAGAGGAGGGATCGGACTCAGGGGCGGGCGCATCTTTTCTGGCCTCCGGCTTTGCAGTGGCGGGTGAGGGCGGGGGCGAGGGGGGAGAGGGAGGGGAGGCGGGCTGCTGCTGGCCATCACTGTCGTCATCAGAGGTCCTCCTGCCTTCCCCTGCTCCATCCGCAGTGCTCTCCCCCCGCAGGTGGTAGGCGGCCAGGGACTCCTCCAGCACCGAGTGGTACTGCCCCCGGTGGTGCAGGCGGAACTGCCGCAGAGCCTCCAGCAGATGAGCCGCCGTGCTGCCACCTCCCTCCTCACTCTCCTCCTCTCCCCCCGCACAGGCCTGAGGTGACACGCTAGGGGTCAGACTCTGCAGGCACGCTCCATGGTCAAACACACACATACAAACACTAACAAACAGCGGCACAATACTCACATCAGTGTCACACAAATATCTACTACACACTAGCGTGACGAATTCAGAGACATTCTTGCACCAGTCGGACAAGCCCATGCAAACGCTACCTCTGACCCTGTGACCAACAACCCTGTGTGATATTCGCTGTGGTATAACACCCACACATCCCAGAGAAAAGAGCCTGTAAGACTCCAATATGACAAATACACTCACATGCCCTCATACATCTACACACACATCCACCATCACATCACACCTTTCCAGGCTGTTTACAAGCTGACACTGATCTCTTCTTTAGAATAAGAATTACAGTTGTAAGCCTACACGTGGCCTTGACAGCAATTTCTTTAAGATGGGTGTGAAAATTCCTCCTAGACTGCATTTGAATTTTACATAAACTACATTTTTGAATACACTGAGCAATATTTCTAAGCTTTACTGAAAAGATAATCAAAACAAAGTGACCATGCCAGGAGAGCAATACCTATTAAACTAAATTTTTTTTTAAATGTAATAGGAAAATGTGTCTGACAAGTGGAAGAGTGGAAAATAGACTTTAGATTAGTTATTGGGTAATGATGGTCTGTCACTATACAATACATTTGGCACTAAAATGTATCTTGCTATTTGGACACATTTGACTTACTCTGCATGATTCAGCTATCCACTCCTTTAGCACCGTGAACGGTATATTTAACTTTATCTGTAAACTACCCCTGCACTCAAAAATATGTTTTTCTTATTGTCACTTCACGTGGGCGTTTGACCTTCACTGTGCGGAGTTTTGAACATTCATCTGCTCAAGGGGAATAGTTTATTTGTGCTCACCTTGGATCTGTCTAAGATGTGTACGAACGTGTACGTAACTTACACAACCGTGATGTGGAAACTTGAAGCCTCCAGTGTACGTACATTGATTGAGAATGGACTTTTGAAATAAACAATCATCACAGATTCTGGATTTGTACTTAGTTAGACGTTATTCAAATTTGTGGAAAGACAGAAATGACCATTCCAAGCATTTTTATCTTAATGTTTTGTCTTAAAACATGTCGCCGGGGTGGGGGGGGAGAGGCTTTAGAAAGGCTTTTTAAGTCATCCGTAGGTTTTGCGTGCTTTCATTGCTGAGGAGAGATTTCTGAGGCCTTAAACCGTATACTATTTCAATGATAAATACAAAATTGAAACTGGCCGCACCACTTCAACGCTTTTCAACATGAAGACAAATAAGTTTCACTGAGCTTGCCAAGGTTATTTGCTAAATCTATTCTCCACTCTCTTTCACACTTTATAATAACATTAATTCTCACACACAAACGCAAACACACAAACAACAGAGTGTCCTTGTCTGGGCTGGTGTGTGTTTACATGTTGACGGGATGGTGAAAGGTTGGAGAAGTGAGGGGTTTAGAGAGAGATCAACTCACCCCTTCCTCTTCTCTGTGAGGGTTCAGCTTGTTGTACACCGCCTCGATCACACTCCGTCTGCAAAAAGACAAGCACAGCTCGCTGCTTAGAGAGAACAACTCCTTATATAATACAAACAGTCTGTTCATTCTCTGCAAATGTATATCGATTCATATTTTAATGGAACTAAGAAAGCAACCGAGTCGATACTTGAGTATCCGCTATTCATGCATAAAGAGACTACAGAATCTCTTTATGAATCTGTACAGCTAAGTGTTTAAGGAGTGTTATCTGTACGTTGATACATTTTTAAGTGTATCTGCGTGGCTCGTGTTGGAGTGGATGCAACTGTCTGTGTGTAAACATTCTTGGTTCAGTGCGACCAGAGCTGCAACGAACGATTATTTTCATTATCAATTCAAACTGTTCACAATTTCCTCAGAGCTCGAGGTGACGTCTTCATATTGTCTATCCAGCAGACCTAAACCCAAAGACTGTCTGTTAGACTGTAAAACAAGGGAAAGCATCATTTGTGCTTGAAAAGTGACAAAGATTTTTTTTTCAATCTAGCAATTGTTTCAGTTCTATGTATGACAGTGCTTCTTGTGAACGTTAATAATAATCACGTTATCAGCGCTACATAAACAAAGTGATGAATTTTGGGTTGCTTTTCCAAGTCGCAAAATTCAACAATGACATCATAAAAAAAAATTAATCCAGGTGTGCCAACAACATTTTTTTGCCCAAAGCCTGTGCAATTTCATGAGAAATATGCATGGATAAATATTAAACCAATCATAAAACAGGTAAAAAGGCCATTCACACTTTGAATGAATTACCATTCACAGCCACTTCTGGTATTTTCTTTAAAGACGGCTTAAAAACATCTTTTTGAGCTGGCTTCTATCAGGCTATTCTTGAAAGTAATTTTAATACATCACAGTGTGGCTGTGGAAAGTTAGAACTGACATTTTTTGGCAAAGGGATAATTCAAGAAAATAATTGGCAATTTAATCGATAATGAAAATAATCTTTAGTAACAGCCCTATTTATCTGTTTTTTTGTCTTTTCATTGTATAATCTTTTTCTGTCTCTTATATCCTCTTTCAAAGCACTTGCAACTATGTTAAAAAAAAAGTGCTGTACAAATAAAGTTATTATTATTGTCAACTTGTGAAGTTAGAGATCAAACTTCCAGTTCAACACATCAAATCATAACTTGTGTGTACATTAGGATACAATATCCTGGTGGTAAATTATGCATTTACAAGTTTCTAAGCCATTACAAAATAATGTATGTGGATAGTCAAGTCCAATCATATTTTAACAGTACGTTGTGTGTGTAAAATGCAGTAAAATCATGTTAAATGTTGTTCCGGGCTTTGTATTTACTTGCTGGCCAGGCCGCCGCCAGGTGGAAGGTTGGGGATGTTCTCTGTGGCAATGCTCCTCAGGACAGACACCAGGTCAGGGACTCCCGCCTCCCCACAGTTCCCCAGTAGCTCTACGCACAAACACAAAGAGGACCATTGTCAGAGGTTATGTGGTATACTGAGGCAAGATTATAGTATTTTATACTCCAAGTTTAGGCGTTAAACCACAGAAATGACCCATAGTAGTGGAAACATTAGATACACCACTACCTGCCATTTGCAGCACCACGGTGTAGCAGACTGCTTTCAAATATTTGTACTACCTAAAGAATGTTTATTTTGGTTATGTACACAGAAACTGAGCACAGTATGTGGCCACTTGTTTCACTTAACCTTAAAAAGAAAGAAAGCATGGGAAAGTGGCTGGGCCAAAAGAACAGTGTGGGCATTAAACTACCACTTAACAGTTACATGTTTATAACAATCTACCACAAGTTTCAAATACAGCATATCAGCCAATGATAGTGTAAAGATAAACAGTATTGACAGATATTCTGTTCATCAAAAAACACTGATAATAGCTAATATGTTTAAGACTATAGCATTTTTAAAATCTTTGTAATCTATCTAATTTTAGATAAATGTAACTGTGATCTCCTGAATATCATGATAAATGCATACTGACTGGCTATTATGTTCGTATGTGTGAAGGTGTAGCGTGTTTTGCGTGTGCTGACCCTCAACACGGGTCTCCAGGTACTTATCCAATTCCTCTTCTTTCTTCACAGCCTCCTCTGATATCTTGGGAGCTCCGGGTAAACACACCACCACCACACTCATATTGTCCCTGCTCCCCTGCAGGACGAAATAAAGAGGCCATTTAAAACTATGTGGGACATAAGCTATATTTTGCTGTTAATAGTACAGGGATTTTGATGTTGTTGACTAAACTAATGATTACCAATTCTTTCTTCTTTTTTTTTAAAACCCCCCACCCAGACAAAAATCAAGAAAACATGACACAGTAACTACAATATTCAAGACCATTCAACAAAACAGTAACAAAATAGACCAACACCATGAGCCCATCATACACTGCTCTCCCCAGCACAAAGCTTCTTAGCCCTCCAGAAAGTCCAGGTACTTTCCCCATTTTCTAGTATAGACATCCAATCTGACAAACCGTTTATATGACTTTTTTTTTTCCCCCCCAAACGTCGCCACCCTAGCCATCTCACAAGCCCACAGAAACTTTATTAAACTGTAACTCAACTAAATCACAACCCTTAAAAATCAGCCGAGCAGTCATAAAGTTCATAATTCTTCAAAAATAAATTTTTCAAAAACTCTCTTTTGCATTTCTTTTCTTCGATTTCTTGTCAGTTATCGGCTGACATATACGCCGAGATCTATATATCTGCAATGAGCCAATTTCGGCCGATATATCAGCGGGCCAAAATATACTTTTGGACAATTTCAACATTTTTGACCTCTAGTAACGCAATGGAGCAGTTTTTCAATGAGTGGGTCCCTGTTCTGTTTCAGCACATGGTGGATGCAATACACAGTCCTGCCAGTGGTTTCAAATGATTCTACAGGCCTACAAATGGCAGTAACAGCCAAGATCTGCAGCAATTTGCCAGCAAATACAGCGGGGAAGAAGACTGCTAGCAAGTAAACAATGCAGGTCTCAAAAAAGAAAAGAAAAAAAATCGGCTTTACATGTTATATGAAGAAGGAAATGTATTCAACATGCTTGTTAGACCTTAACACAGTGAGTCTTGGTGAGTAACACTGAATGTAAACATAACTTTTGTTTGTTTACAAGAAAACATCTTTACCGTAACACTGCAGCTCCTGAGCCATTTTTCGAATTATAAAAAAGCTTGGGACTTGGAGACAACAGCAGACAACAACAAGCTAACATCTCTGCATGTTCTCATAGTTAAACACTTGGTTTTCTCCAGTACAGAAAAATGTTGGAAAAACAATTGTTGACATGTTGCTGACAAACACTTTTACCTTTTACACAGAAAGCTACTGGAAGACGATTCTAACTAATCATTTACGAATAAGTGTTGTGTCTTTTTTAAATGTTTAGGGCTTCAAATACTAATTGTTTTCTGGATTAATAGACTAATCGTTTGGTCTATTAAAAAAAGACAATTATCAAAATGTTTGCAGACTAATTCTCCGTTGATCGACTTATCGCTCTAAAATCTTTAATTATGAACTTAAAAACTTTTATGGAATGTATTCACTCTCAATAGGAGTATTATAGCAACAGAACAGCACAACCTCTGGCTGGAGGCCGTAGCCTGAACAGCAGACAGTATATTATTTGCAATCATAGGGCACACACTCACAGACAGTTACAGACAAGATAGAGCTGTGCCCCAAAACCAATGGATAGTCACCTTGTCATTACCTTGTAAAAGTCAATGTGGTCAGAGTAACTTTCTGTAAGTGTACAGTGTCACATACATTACAAAAAGCAATGGCAGCGGAGGAGATTTATGACAGCGTGTGTCTGTTACTTGAGATAACCCATCCAGTAAGGTAAAAATAACAAGGCTGCTGTACACTTGTTGGTTCTTGGAGTACTCAAGACACGAAATAGGCGATACATGGAAGGCAAAAGTCCAAGATGTGGAGTGGTGGATGAGTTCAGCTGAGGAAAAAAGTGCTTTTTCTTGGATCGATAGCTGAGAAGCTTGATGGGCAGGGACCGAATATAAAAGCAATAATACATTATTCATCATCTGATTTTTATGATCTCTCACTGTGAGATGTTAAGTTTTATTAAACAAACATTACATCATTTTGTTATCTTGTGATGCAGTTTTCCATAATTTATGTCAGTATTTTTTTGTGGGGTTTAGGGTTGCAAAATTCCCGGAATTTTCAAAGTTGGATCAACGGGAATTAATGGGAATAAACTGGATATTTTTAATATTGCTTGTTATAATTGTGTTAGTCTATAACAGGGAACTTAAAATGTAGTTGAAAAATAAATACATAACCCATTGCTATTATTAACCTGTGTGTTAATTGTATAGCCCACTAACCATAGTAAATCAAAATTTCCGCCCCTTTGCAACCCTAGGCAAGATTGGTTAGAAATGCATTTGATAAGCAGAAGAGCTATCTGAATCAGAATTGATGCAAACCACACACTAAAACTTCATTACCACCCACTTTATCAATACTAGTGAAGTATTAGTGAAACCAAAGACTTAACAGCTTTGACTATTCATTTGTGTCACAGTCATCAGAATGACTAGGCAAATTACTTAACTTACTTTTATTATTTGTCAGTCCACATAAGGTAATTGGCAGTTGAAATGTATATTTCGCAGAGCCTCTCTTTATACAGGCATGCAATTCGCCAATTCCCCAAATGGGAGTCTTATCAAGTATCATCATTAATACTCAAAATGATGTGTGATTAAATCAAATGTCATTATTCCTCTGACTGTCAAACTTTCTAGTCCTACTTGCAACACAGCTCTGTCCCATACACCACATTGGATTTCAACTATTTCATTGTCAAGTTAAATTTGGAATTTAGGTTCTATAGCTGTAAAATTAAAGACAAGCTGAAAAGAAGGAAAATATGCTTACACTCCAATGTACATGTGTGAGAAATAAAAGCTTACCTTATGCAGACAGGTGTCCACCACTGAGTTACAGACCTTTTCCAGGTCATCACACACCAGGAGTCGTGAGCGGACAAATTCACACAGCTCCTCGTTGGACATGACATCCCAGATTCCATCACATGCCAGCACCACAAACTCGTCTCCTTCGGCCGCCCGCTCCAACACACATACCTCGGGCTCAGGGCTCACCAGCTGCTCCGTGGGGCCTTTACCATGCACACATTTGTAGTCGTAGTCCCCCAGGGCCCGGGACACAGCCAGGGAGCCGTTTACCCTCTGGATCATGACTGAGCCGCCAGCGTTCTGGATGCGCTCCTTTTCACGGGGGTTGCAGGGCTTGTGGTCCTGGGTAGAGAAGCCCACCTTGGTGTCTCGACTCAGCACGGCCCTCGAGTCGCCGCAGTTAATGAAGTAGAGGTGGGTCGGGCTGAGCAACACGCACACGGCTGTTGATCCACTGCGGTCCAGGCCCTGCCGCAGGTCAGAGAAGCTGCGCATGTACTCGTCAATTGTTAGGAAGCCCGAGCGGATGCCGTCCTTCACACCCTCCACAGAGGCAGATCCTGAACTGAAGTCTTCTGACAAGATGTGTTCCAGCAAGTGGCCGGAGCAGTAGTTGGCCACCCGGGAGCCTGCATGACCATCGTAGACAGCAAAGAAGGACCAGTCGGTGAGTCCATGGGGGAGGCCCACCACAGCTGTGTGAGCGTCCTCCATCTCCACCCGCCAGCCCTGCATGGAGCTCAGGCCATAGCGCAGCCCATTGCCCTCACCGTGGGCACTATGCTTCTCCGTCTTCGGCTTGTCCAGGAATGCACCCATTGCTGCCTACAGCTGGAGATTAATCAAAGAAAGAAACAAAATTACAATTACACCATTCCCAGTAAGGACAAAGAATATCATTTATCCCTCACCAAGTCAGCCACTTTTATCCTAATGCACTACTGTACCATAGGTATGCTGCACAGAATTAGAATTAGAGCTAGACCAATAAATCAGCCAATATTATCCTATTGCAGATCAGTGCATATGTCAGTCCATAAGTAACAAAACATTGCAGTACAGAAACGCTAAACTAGGTTTGAGGTCATTTAGAAATAGTGTCACCAATCACCATTTGTCCAACACAATTCTAAAATGTCGCTCTTAGTATGTATCCCAATGCTTTAAAAATCAAATCTAAGGAATCCGTATCAAGAGGTTTGTGTGGCCAGGTAAGCTCAGTTGGTAGAGCAGGCGCACATATATATAGAGGTTTACCCCTCGACGCAGCGGCCGCAGGTTCGACTCCAACCTACGGCCCTTTGCTGCATGTTGTTCCCCCTCTCTCTCTCCTTTCATGTCTTCATCTGTCCTGTGGAAATAAAGGCCTAAAAATCCCCAAAAAATAATCTTAAAAATCATTTTTTTTAAAAAAGACCGTTTATGTATTTATGTTGAAAAAAAAAAGAAAAATCCATCAGTTAATATATTAACTATAGTTATATATATATATAAAATTATAGTTATTTTTTTAAGATTATTTTTGGGGGTTTTCCCGCCTTTATTTGATAGGACAGCTAGGTGAGAAAGGGGAGCAAGAAGGGGAAGACATGCAGGAAATTGTCACAGGTTGGATTCGATCCCTGGACCTCTGCGTTGAGGCATAAACCTCTCAGTATATGTGCGCTGGCTCTACCCACTGAGTCAACCCAGCCACAATTAATTATAGATTTCGAAACTCCCAAACATCGATCTTGTTCAGCCTGAAAAATTCAGTATGAGTCAGGCTATAATTATTAGAATATGTAATACCAATTCTAGTAGTTAATGTCAGTTATTGTGATTGTAAAAATAAGAACTCAGACGAGGAAGGAAGCATTATCGCAATTCTGTAGTTAACTTGATTTGT
The DNA here is from genome assembly GCF_031162955.1 of Sander vitreus. Classification (NCBI taxonomy): domain Eukaryota; kingdom Metazoa; phylum Chordata; class Actinopteri; order Perciformes; family Percidae; genus Sander; species Sander vitreus. The sequence goes on from NC_135875.1 coordinate 8,686,427, forward strand.
ATTCATGATTTACATAAATTGAAAAAAAATGATTTTGAATTTTCCACGTATCTTATTACAAGCTTTCGTTTCCCATCATAAATCAGCGCACAGGTTGTTTTTCAATTCAATGTTTCAAACATAATGTGAGTGAAGCAAAACTGACTCCTCTTGTCAAATCACATATTTTATAGTTGGTAGAATAAAGCCATCTTTTGGGTGTCAGTAGTTTAGTAGGCTGCTTCATACTGTAATTACAGCATGTTTTAATGACTCAATGGATGGTGAGAGCCAGACAACAAGACAAAGATAGCAGAGGAGGCTCTGCAGAGTGAAGATTACACTGCAGCATTAAGCTTCTTTGAGCATTCATAGCCTCTTTCACTCCGAACACAAGGTAACTAATACTATTAGCTAACTTGTTGGCAGAATATAGAGTGTGACATTACTGAATCAGCAGGGTGTGAAACTCTCACCTGCAAAGATCTGAATGGGAATTAAATTTGTCTTTGGGGGACAGTTTTTGGCCTTTGCCTTTAACTAAACTTTGTCCATTCTGACCACCATACACTCTATCTGACCATGAACTAATCACAAGAAAAGGCTGAATACTAATGCCGATGCAGTCAGTCAGCATCTTTGGTCTGTTAGTGAGTTTCTGAGTGAGAATGTGTGTTAAAACAATTCATGGGTCTGTGTTGGTTCAGTTACTGGTGAGACAAAAAGCAACCCAGGTAGTTCAGTTTTAGTAACAGATCCATGAGTTTGAAGGCTTATCAGGTGCCAAAACACTCAGATTTTACTACACTGGAAAGTAATCATGGCGGCAATCGTTTTGTTTCATTTTTTTTTAACTGTAGAAATATATGGCAAGTCAAGTGAAGTAATGGCACTTGCATGTATTTGATTGACCAACGCAGTGCTTTGCATTTTGGACCGGCAAAGGTTGAGTCAGGTTTAACGTTTTACTGGACGACCCTGTGCCATTTTGTTACAAGCTACGAGCTAACAGAGCTAATGAAAGTGGTTGGTTAAAACATCTCCTAGTAGACAGTTTTGGCATTTGTAAAAAAAATTCAAAAATAACAGACATGTCTGTCTCATCGTCTAATAATTCAAGCTGCTCTGTGTTCATTTAGGGAGAAACCTTTCCAGAATTTTGAAGGTATGAAGGATTTGGTTGCTGAGTGAAAGAAAAATGTAATGAATCGCTTCTGAAATTAGTTGAAGTACAGAAGAATGAAACTTGAAAATAACATGGGATAACACTTCAAAATTGCTTTTGCAAGACCACTAACGTGGAAATGTTTGTAAAATATGTATATCTATCTATATATATATATAAAAAATAAGTAACAATTGTCAGTATCAGCCCTAAAAGGCCTGACTGGAGTTGTAGTATTCAGAAGGAAATTTAAAATGAGAACATAATATTTTACCTGATTCTACTGTACGAAAAGGCACAAAAAATTGCAATGTTGTATTTAAAAAAGAAATGTTTATATTATTTTGGACATTATGTCAGATATATTGTTTGTACTTATAAGTGTACATGAAGATAGTAGCAGCAGCTAATGCTCAACCGCCTTCCGCCATGGGCATTTTTGACCTGCACTATATTTTCCCATCATACCAATCAATTCTGACCTAAATGTCAGCAACTGCTGCAGTATAAAGCTACTTACAGTATGTATTGCCTGGCTGGTGTAGCGCTCATGAGATCTTGAAATCAATAAAAATCTAAGGCGCCTTAAGCACATCTTTTTTTTCCCTCCAACATATTGATTTCTCACTCTGCATTACCTCCCACATGAGCGCACACACTGCATGACAGGCATGTGCCCAAAAAAGGCTGATACATGCAAGGAGTGAGTGACAGCTGGTTTCAGAGGAACGTGTATGTATGTGTGTGCGTTTGTGTCTGCTCTGCGCATGTCTGCAGTGTCATAGTCTATGTGCGAGAAAAAGACGCTCTATAAATACGCCAGGCCAGTTTAGATTTCATGTACAGGGTGGGGCAGTGGGGCATGCCATTCAGATTTCTATTGCTTTGCTGCTACATGATTGTATGAACAGGATTCCCCCTATCAAACTCTCACCACCAGCTACTGCCACTCAGAAGTAGCCTATATGTTCATGTATGGTAATAAAGTGTTTTCACATAATGTGTGTGAAGGAAAGAGAAATCTGTTATGTTCACCAGCAGTGATTCTCTCTAAAAATAAAACAAACACACCGCCATTGCCTAGCAACCACCCACCCTGCAGGGCAAACATCCAGGCTAAGCTTCATTCAGCGACATCCCCCTCTCTATGTCTTTCTCTCATTCGCTCTAAAAGACACACATACACACAGCCGCCTGGTAGAGAGAGAAAAGGGGACTTGCATCATCCATCCATTAAAGCAGTCGCCGCAGCCAGACCCTGTAAGGAGTCAGACTGCAAGAACACATGCAGATACTATAAGATTTCTCTGGCTGACAATGGTACAATAGACTGCTGGCAAAAACATACACACACACAAAGAGAAAACCCTAGAAAATATCTCCAGAGGCATCAGACTGAAACCAGGAACTCTCAACCACTTCACCTCCGCAAAACTGCCGTCACCCGTGCTGGAACCACAGGTCAAAACCAACACCCCCTTATGCTAAGACGCGCGTCTGCCAAAAACCACTGGCTACGAAGAGGGAAGTAGAAGGTTGGGGATTACATAATTCTGCAGAGAGCCTGATTGCTGCTGTGAGAGCAGGCACACACACAAAACAGTCAATGCTATCCTGGAAGCAAGGTTAATATACAGGTTCCAGCAATATCCATGTGTACACATTAGAGATGCACCGATTACAACTTTCTAGGCTGATTTAGTTAGTTAGGCCAGCTGATACCGATTTTAGCCAATTCCGATTTCATTTTTTCTAACCACTTTACAGCACACAAATATTTATTTTCTATCTTTTCTTTAATAGAAAATGTTTTGCATAGAACATTTTTTAAATAGATAATTGATCGCTATAAAATACAACTATATAAATGACTCCTGGTGTGGGAAATTAACACACACACACACACACACCCCTAAAGTGCAATGTTACGGAAGAACCATTTCCTTCTTTTCACATCCAATATCCAACTAAACAAATGTGATATATTTAGCAAACTAAACTTCTGTATGTATGAAAACAGGGAAAACAGGTAATGGCAATAAAAAAAATAATATAAATATAGCCTTAATGCAGTATAAATATATTTCTCAAAAACACACACACAGGCCTGTTTGAACGTCAATAGTAACGTTACCTGAAAACAGCGTGTAGTTCCTTTTTTAGCAAGTTTGCTTTATGTGTCATTGTGCATAAATGTGAACACTACCGTTGCTGTCAATGGGCTTATCTGTTAACGTTAGCTACCGCCGGTAAACCTCGGAACAATCCAGCAAATAGACGGTACCCTAGAGTGCAGTTACCTGAAACAGATGATTTAACGTCACCGCTCATTTTACACACAGTTTAACAATAAAACTAAACTCTTTAAAGATTACTATGTTTTTAATGTTGGTTTTAAGCGGTATGCACCCCCACTAACCTGGAAAGCGTTTTAAACAGTATCGTTAATACAGCGTGTCGGAGGAATACAGCGTCTCTTTTTTTTGTTTACAGCGTCTCCTACAGCAGCCAGCGGGGCGTCAGAGGCAAAGGGACCACAGCGTTTGCTAACGTTAGCTTCTTGTCTCATCTGGGGTCTGATAAAGTCATCAAAGTCAGTGTGCCCAACGCTATTTTGTACTGTAGCTGTCATATTTCACGGGACCCGCGTGAGTGCGGTTTTCATGTTCCAGTTTTTCAGCCTCAGAGGGGAGAGAGAGAGCGGCTGATTGTTCGAGCCGTGTATAATTACGACTTTATGACATTTCATAAACGGCTGATTGAGCGGCAGTGCGCCGCTGCTAAATGCACACAGCAAAAACCCTGCATGTGCATGTGTGATGTTGCTGTTGCGCGATGTAAATCATGCGCCGCCCGAGTGCATTTGACCGGCATAAAATCGGCATATGGCAGTCTGACCGGCAGGTCGCCGGTCATGGCCGATGACGTGAAAATCGGCCAATTCCGGTCACCGGCCGGTCAATCGTTGCTTCTCTAGTACACATCAATGAATATGTTGCTATACACTGAGACTCACCCTGTAGGTTCATGCCCAACTCTCCAGACGATGTAATAATTGGGGATACAACAGATTGGTAAGTTAATTATATGATTTTGCGCCTGCATTAATTAAAGACCTTAAGTAAAGATAATAGAAATAAAAGGTCAATAATAATCAACTAAACCTTCCGACAAAATCCTTTCAAGTTTTAACAAACAGCTAGACATCTTTTCTGGGCTGTGCTGTTATCAGAACAAACTTAGTTGTGGGGGGGGGGGCGCCAACAAAGGACCGATCATGCACCACTAAAGGCCGAGCAAAGTAATTACACAGGGCCAACAGCCACCCCACTGCCTTCTCCCTAGCTTGGTACTACGTACTTTTTCAGCCGAAATTCCACTTTTACATTATTGCGTGTTTCCAATTTTTATTAAATTATGCATTTCTTCTAATTACGAGGCAAGGATTCATTTTGAGTTTGATGATTGTTGGCTACTTCACACAGCACTTTCACATCCAGACTGTGGAGGACAAAAGCAGTACGTTATTTTTCCGAAAAACCTGTGTTGACTTTAACCAATAGATTATTCCAGAAGGCTTGAAGGCTTAGCATTTTTCTACAACATCCCATGATTATCAACATATCCACCTGAAAAATATGACACGTTCAATTGGTAATTCTCCATTTTTATGGAGGTGAGGAGGACCACATGAATGCACCTTTAAACTAACCAACCCAGAATGGATTGTAGGATAGTGAGAGAGGACTGCAGAGATACACCGGGTCCTATTTCACAGCTGCATTTGGAGAAGGCTCCGAAACGGGACAGCCTCGTCGAACTGTTATGACGTATTCAGTCTTGAAATACGGACTTTGGAGCAGGCAACACTGAATTGGAACACCGCTCATGTTGTGCAATTCCTCCTGGTCTCCTGTGTAATGACTTCTACAGCCTCACCTTCCTATTGTGTCTATTGACTCCTGAAATTCATTAACATTTAACTCTGTCTTTTTATCTTAACTGACCTAGACTCTGATAGTGTCTCCTTTTTACATTTCTTTTATTACACACAGAATCAAAAAGGTGCAAAGATCCAACATGCAGAACGTAGACACACTTTATTGACCCTCCATTTCTTCATCTCCCCTTTGTGCGCTAATCTGCTGAGTGCTTCCAATGTCCAACTAACAACTCCTGGATCATACCAGTCAATGGTGATCACTCTTTACCACTTGCTGTCATGCATTTTTTGACAGCCAATAAGATTTTTAACTTTATGAGTGTGAGATGACAGAAAATGCTGTAAAACAAAGTTTGTGGATAAAACGTGACACTGGACAGGTGTAAAGGTGGTTCCGAAACTAGGGTGACATTGGTAAATCTCTGCAAACCTTAGTGACAAAATCATCAAAAGTGCACAACGTGGAGACCAACTACCAACAGGGTTGGGACGCTATGCTTTTGTCCTGATTCAATTCTTTCACGATACATGGGTACCGATGCGTATTGCGATTCAATAGTATTGATTGAGTATTGCAATTTTCTTTTCCCTCTTTAACAAAAAGGGTTAGGGGTTAAATAATACACTTTGAGAGACAACATATAATGAGACATTTCTAAAAATGAATTATTTTCTAAAAAGAATGCATATCACATGTCAGTCAGTCTGCCATTTATTTCATTTGTAAAGAAGTACATAACGTGTATTTTCTGCATTTTCTGCTTTCGGTCCGTTTTGCTGGAAATGGATATGATGTAGTCACCGTCAGTGAAAATATTTAGGTGAATCATTGGTAAAATAAAAATAAAAAATTGATTCTGGGGAAAAGAATGGATTTAAAAAATCCTCAAGATAAAATCACGATACGTGAATCAATTCCCCCCCCCCCCCCACACCCCTATCAACCAACACTTACAAACAACTTACAACTAAGTGAGACTCTGTCTAAGAGTGACATGGTACCACATGAAGGGAGAAACAATTAGGGCTGCAACTATTTTCATTATCAATATTATTGTTTTGATTAATTTATTATTCATGTAGTCTATGAGATGACAAAATATTTTATTTTCTATGGAGGGGCTTGTGAATTTGAACACTTTTCTATCAGTGACTGGTAGATGTTCACATTTTAAAAAGTTAATTTCCAACCCTGTGTAACAAAGGTTGTCTGAATCTGGACACTCCATAAAGATGAAACACAACTCAACTACAGCCATGGCAGCAGTTTCCTAAAATCTTTTATAAACCAAGAGTACCGACATTAACAAGTGACTTACAAGAAGATCTACGAACTAGGATACTATCAAGAAACCCAGCCAAGCTGTTAATCAAAAAGTATAAGTAACAGAAAAGAACAGGTATCAAGAAATATCTTCCATGCATATGAAGTTACTGATGGTAACTATTTATTAGGTCTGCAACTAGCGATTATTTTCATTATCGATTTATCTTCTCGATCAGTGTTTGGGTTTGTTTTTTTGCCATTTTTGCTTGAAAAATACTTCATTTAAAATTGTATCAAAAATAGTTGACATTTTCCATCAATCGACTCACTGCAGCTCTAACACATGATCTATCCTGTCTCTATTTTTTGTGTTGACGCAAACACAAATGCACATTTTTTTTCCAAGAGCGCCTTATTAATTAAAATATCGATATATGGCGCCAGCCAGGACATCGATATATTAACGTATCGATATTTTTTTCCAAAAATTTTTTTTCTAACCAGTGCAAATTCTTCCCCATTGTGTAGGACCAATGCGTGCTCTTATAGTGTTTTACATTTTTTAAAGCACCTTGTGACATCTAAAGTTCCCTCAGTGTACAGCCAATGCCTCCAAGATCTGTCAAACTCTAAAAGAAGCTTGTTGACAGTCTCAATCTCCCACTGACACTGTGTTTCATCTGCTCCTCAGTCTTTACACAGTGACTGCTGACTCAGATAAGATTATCAGCAATTGAACTCCTCCCGTATCAGGCTGGCAGGGCAGAAGCCCAACACCAAGTGATGTCATATACTGGTCACCTGGTCACCTTATTGCAATCTGATATACTGGAGAAGGTGAGTAGGGTGGCTGCTAGGCTGGATTTCAACTTTCAACAATACAAAATTGATGATGAAATGTGAATTTATCATAAGCCTTAGCTTAGATGACAAATCTCTGTAATATAGTAGGGCAAATTTAGAATGGCTTAACCATCTAAGATCATATACAATTCTTAAACTCTAAAAGGTAATAAAAAGAGATAGCAAAGTTGGTCTACTCGCACACACACACACACACCTTCACATTTTCAGCTTTACTTTCAACATAAAATCTTAGCAAACATTTTCTTTGCCATGGAACCAGGAGACATGCATCAGATGTTGGAGGAGTACTCTTTGCATTGCTGGTGAAGTGCCTGCCCATTAATAACGAAAGTCACAGTAGAACTTGCCATGATCTCGAGTATAAATAAAGGTTGAATGAATAAATTAATGAATTTTGAAAGCATAAGGGAACTCCTGTTTAGAATTAGGACTGGTAATAAGCCCTGGTTCCAACTTCAATAAATTTATATTGCAATATTGGAAAAATAAAAAATAAATACTAGTGATAAACCTATTAATCATCTCTAGTATTTATTTTTTACAGATCTAAAGTTGATGCAAACGGTGACTTACTTATCTGATCACATCGCAAACTATTTTGTAAAATACCTATATAAAGAACAGTATGCACGGTTCAAGAAGTTAGTAGCAGGAGTAAGCATCTTGCCACTGATTGCTCTCAAAACAAGAAATAAACAACAACGGAAACCCAAATTCAATGGCCATTTTTATCAATACATAATTGATTGTTGATCGCATGTGCTCATATAGGCCTGTACTGCAGTACATCTAAAGCAAAGTTAGGAGTTACCATCCAAGCCCATGTCTATTATCAGGGCAAACTGTGCCTATGGACCTGCCCCTCCCTACAATACATGCAATATACAGAAAACATTACAAAGACACAAACATATACTGTATAGCGGTTGACTTTACTGTACCATCAGTTGATTGATGGTGGAGCAAAGATAATCGCTTTATTATGTTTACGTCAACTGAGGCATTTATCACAAACTTGGAACTGTACAACTGCCAACGTGCTTGACCAGTTAAAAGGCAAAAGAACATGGTTTAAACTAAAACGGTTGTAGCTAATTATTTATTTATTTATTTATTTATATGTTTAGTTTGAGTTTCAATCTCTTGTTATCATAATTAATTTTACTGTTATTTTTGACAGTTTTCCAGCTCCACAATACCTACTGAGCATTATCAAAAAAGCAGTAATGCTATATATTGTTACATACCCAAGTATACAAGTTAATATTATACATTTCAGGTAAATAATGAGCAGCAGAGAATAGGTGAAGTGTTGGGAGGGGCAGTGCTGTTGCCGCAGTGAAACATGACTGGTTATAAACACCTTACCAGCTTGTGACTAACAACATTAAGTGTTATCTTCTCAGATTACATTTCATGTGTACTGGCTGGTTTAACAGGCTTCAACAAAGATAGCTAGACGTGGCAATGAGGGCTTGCGGTTATAATTACCTTCTAAGGTCACTGCATACATAACAGAACATACACTATCCAACTGACATTGCATGCATTCACGGTTAACTCTGGACATTAATATCTCAACATAGCTACTTATTGAAATAAATAGAACCAAGGCAGTTTGTTGTTGTGTGCTTTTTTAAATATGTTATATTGTTAGAAATACCATTAAGCTGCCAAGCTAACATTACATAGCTAACCATTGACACCTATATGACAAAGTCTGCTAAGCTGTCATTGGCTAGTTATAGCTAGTGTAACGTTAGCCTATACTAGTGTTTCTCAAATGGGGGCACTCGTAACCCTAGGGGTACTATGGAGAACTGCAGGGAGTACGTGATTTTTTTTTAATTCCTAAAATAATTATACTGTAAAACGAATTTATTTAGAGATGGATTCGAAACATGTGTTTTTTAATTACAAGGTTATTGTTTAGTAAATCAGACACAGATAGTGCAACGCAGTAATGTACATCTTCATATGGCCTTGTTTTCTACCACAGGGGGTACCTGACTGAAATAAATATTTCAAAGGGGGTACACTTTGATGTTGAAAAATGTTTGAGAACCACTGGCATATACCACGATAGATTAGCTCGCTTGGGACCACACTAAGAACTGGAGGCCAGTTAGTTGTTAGTAATTAGTGTTACTTTAAATTTGCTTCATTCAGAATTGGCTTGCTAACGTTTCTAAGTTACTTTGAAACAGCAGATGATGGGTCACGTTTTTTATATATATATATATATATATATATATATATATATATATATATATATATATATATATACATACACACACACACACACACACACATACATACAATGGTCTGTTTGAACACTATAGCTATTGCACAACATAATTTACTGGACAGGTATAATGTGTTTTTGAAACTAGGTTGACTTGGTAAATCTCTGCAGACCTTAGTGACAAAAATCATCAAAGTGCAGAACATAGAGAGCAACAAACAACACTTACAATTAAGTGAAAGTCTCAACGTGTGACATGGTAACGTCACCACATGAAGGGAGAGACAATTAGGGCTACAACTAATGATTGTTTTCATTATCAATATTATTGTTTTGATAAATAGATTCTTTATTTAGTCTATGACATAGTGTAAAAGGCCCATCACAAGGTCTGAGAGTCCAAGTTGACATATTCACATATGGGGTTTTGCCTATCCAAAACTTCATTTTAATTAACATAAAACACAGAAAAGCAGCAAAACCTAATATTTGAGAAGCTAGAATCAGAAAATGTCGGTTCGTTTCCTTCAGATGAAGGGTCAGGGTTTATTTTGACAATGGTCTGTTTGAACACTAACGTTATTGTACAACAAAATTTATTTAGCATGAACCGACTGACTCTTTTTGGAAATGCGTTTCTGTGTTAAATACCAATCCACTGACCACATGCTGAACTCCATTAACACTGCTCCCTCTACGGAAAGGCCTAGCTTGCTGGTGTGTTAATATGAGCTAACGTTAGCTAGCTTGCTAATGTTAACAGTTAGCTAGCTAGCTTGGTGCCAACGCAATTCCCCAGCTTTTCAAACTCAAGCTAATGACGTTAGCGCACATATTAGCATGCTACTTACGTTTTCCTGCTGTTGCGAATGTAGATCCAATCTTGATTATGTGCTGGATTCTGCTTTTGTGTGAAGATATGTCGGTAACCTAGCTATCTACGGAGCTAACGTTAGCTAGCTAGCTATGTTATGTTTCCTTATTTGACAAAAATAATCGAGATTGGCCTCAGATGAGCGGCGATAATTCCTTTCTCGGTGGTTCCCTGCTTGGACAGCGTTGAATTTTACGCATGTTTGACGCCAGTTCTGTCTCTCCCATAAAATGAAGACTATTCCGATCGTTCCAAAACAAATATGGACACTGAGAATTCGTTATATCATACAACACTCACAAATCTAGCACTTTCTTGAATTGAAAGGCCAGAGCTATCCTTCGACTTTGGGTGCTGAACAAGAGGAGGTGTTATTTTTGGCATATGCTCGGTGATTGGTTACAACGTCAAGACGAAACGTCGGTTAATTGGCTGCTGCTTCTGTCAATAAGCTCTGCCCCTGTCCAAAAATACATTCTCATTGGTCTATTACCGAAGTTCTATGATGCACAGGATCTGTAGAATTCACTAGTAACTTTTTTTTGACATTTTCATATGTATTGAGTAATGAGATTAAAAAACATGTTTATTTTTTGTACAGTTAATTTTATTAATGATGAAAATTCCACATTCACAAAAAGAAATGGGCGGACTCCAAACCAAACTTTGGACATTTGTATCTAGAACTGCATCAATATGGCAACACAAGAAGGCAATTAGGAGTAATTCTGTGTTTAATACATTTCTTATGGACCGATGATACATGAAAAATTCGAGCAACTAGAACATATTGTTATTTGATGAAAAGTTAAAGGTACAAACTTGTGTACACTAAAGCGTAATGTGAAAAGTTAACTACAACTCCCGATGGGCATTACTTCAAGAAACATCCAATTGCAGAGATCAAAATTCAGTTACATCGTGAGCATAGACTGTATATTAATAGGCATGCACATGTGTGACGTCACCCATTGGTTTGTGGAATGTGCTATCCATTGTCGAGTTTGCCGTTACGGGCATAGACGGTTAAAGAAGTGGACAAAGTGACGCCGTTGTTTTCTACGGAGACCAGTGAAGTATATTAGAAGCACTTTTCCGGTGATGGCTGAGCGTTACTGCGCAGCCTCCAACTGTCTGAAAGTTGGAAGTCTTCTGGTAGCTGTGCCAAGAGAAATCTCAATCATTCCCAATCTTGCAGAGACGGAGAGCCTAGGTATATGTAAGGAGACAACATGGGCAGAGGCTAATTATTGCTAACTAAAATGCTAGTTAACATATACGGTAATTCCTCTACTATGCAACAGTAAGTCGCTTGGTTATGACACAATCATTAGCCTATTTTTACAAAAACTGTTAGGGGGCCATAAAATGAGATACAAGGTAATGGAGCCTTTTATACATTGTCGTGTTTCTTTAGAAATAAACAATGGACAAATAGAGTCTTTAAACGCTTCAGATGTAAAGTTATTCGCTGTCAAAGTGACGTCAAAATGAATGGCAGTCAATGGAATGCTAACGGCGGGTGATGGCTTGTTAGCATCAAAATGGCGCCATAGGATCTATGGGTTGTTGACAGACGCTTAACCCCTTGACTGTACGGTAATTCCTCTACTATGCGACAGTAAGTCGCGTGGTAATGACACAATCGTTAGCCTATTTTTACAAAAACGTCTGCTACGTAGCCATAACATGAGATACAAGGTAATGGAGCCTTTTATACATTGTCGTGTTTCTTTAGAAATAAACAATGGACAAATAGAGTCTTTAAACGCTTCAGATGTAAAGTTATTTGAGGGAGGAGTGAGGGAGGAGCTGCTTACACTCTACGTTACGTTACACACTTTCACTGGCTATCACATCATAGCCACGCCCTAAAACACCCCCCTGCTTTATTGCTGATTTTAAAATCAACGAGACCATAATTCAAAAAATGAACATCATTCTGTGTTGCAGAAGACTTCAAACTAGCGATTGAGACCAACTCATTATGAAAATGTTTACTGAGGTAATAAATCAAGTGAGAAGTGGGTCACTTTCTCATAGACTTCTACAGAAACCGACCTCCTTTTGCAACCGCACGTGTCACCCCCTGCTGGAATTCAGATAGAATGCAGGTTTAAGGCACTAACGCATTTGCAGCATTTCCCGAACCGGATGCGTTGTCCATTAATATTAACAGTCTATGTGAGCTAAAGATTAAGGTGTAAAGAAAACTGAGAAACAGAGTTGAAATAATTACAGTAAAAGTGGTGGCCATAACATAACCTATAGAATTCTTACATTATATGGGAGACTCCCATGTTTCTTCACTGAAAAACCTTGAGAATATCAATAATAAGAAAAATCTGAAATGGGTATTCAAAATGGGAAACAATACTCCTTGAGTTTCAACTTCTCCTTCAAGCTCTCTTTTTGAATTCTTCACACGACATCGGCACTGCACAGCAGAGTGCAACACCATGAAAGCCTTTGTACAATTTGTGGCGTCGAGACTACAACGACTCGCAAAAGACACAGAGTTCTTATATCAGGGAGGCAGTGTGATGCTGCCAGAAAGGAGACCTTCAAATGAGTCCTTTCAGAACAGGTTAAACACTTTAGCCTACAGATAGTCAGGCAGGTTATTTTTATGTAGAGTAGCCTATACTGAACCCTTTACTCTGCAGTAAGGGAACAAAAAGATTACACACATTGTCAATTTTTACAGTAAGAAGCCTGGACCCATTCTTGTAAAATTCTATGTAAAGCATAAACATGACTACACGTATATAAAGATGTTTAATTGAAAAGTGAATGTGTGTGTGTGTGTGTGTGTGTGTGTGTGTGTGTGTGTGGTTGCCAGAAATGTAAAAGAAAAAGCATTCATGATAATCAATATATAATCTAAAATAATAATTCAACATTCTTTCTGAGAGTTAGATCTCTCATGTAATGTATGCTAAATATGAAGCTACAGCCAAGAGACAGTTAGCTTAGCATAAAGACTGCAAACAGGGGTACACAGCTAGCCTGGCTCTGTCCGACGGTAACGAAATCTGCCTACCAACCAGTGTTGGGAGTAACGGCGTTTAAGTATAACGGCGTTATTTTTTCGGTAACGGAGTAATCTAATTAATTACTTTTCCCATCGTTGCAACGCCGTTATCGTTACTGAGAACATAAAGTGGCGCGTTACTACAATTTGGTTGAATGAAGCGCGAGGTGTCAGGCTTTGGCTACACATCAGCTGCCTGGAGAGAGGGGTGGGGATGATGACACCGTTGCAAATGCGATGATGATTGGCTGGGTGGGCCCTGCTCACGCTGTCTCACTGCACGCTTTGACTACCACTAAACACAAGACAGCGACAATGGCGGCGAGCCAGGGAGATTCAAAGGTAGCGTTGTCGAACTGGAAGTACCGGCACTACTTCTCGCACATTGAAATTAAAGGCAAGAATGTTTATGTAACGTCCACGCTATGCCCAGGAAAAAATACTTTATCCACGTCTGCCTCAAGCAACTCGAATTTTATGAAGCACCTCACATCAACACATGCTAACACGACACTTGCTGCTGCTAACCCAACCCCAAGCCCAAATGCAGCTAGCGTGAGCTCCAGCGAATCTGTAAAACAAAAAAAAGAGGTAAAAATGGTTTTACAGAAATGATGTGTGGGAAAGAGCAAGCTAGCTGTTTCCCTCTGCTTCCAGTATTTATGCTACGTTAAGCTAGCCATTTCATAGCTGTCTAGATGGTATCGATCTTCTAACTTTTAGCAAGAAAGCTAAAGTTTCTTTCCAAAATGTTCCTTTAATTACTTCAAATAATTAATGAAGAATATGCCGGTTCCAGCGTTTTTAAATATAAAGGTTTGCTGCTTTAATATCACTTATCTTTTGGTTTGGGAATATTGGTCAAAGGAAAGGTGGCTGCACATGTGGACGGAAGCATCTGTCTTTGTGTGTGTGTGTGTGTGTGTGTGTGTGTGTGTGTGTGTGTGTGTGTGTGCGTTTGTGCGCGCGCGCGTATGTGAAGGGAAAGCAGGGCTTATCCGTTGTCATTTTGTGTTCTTCTCTCAGGATTAGACTTGTGTCTTATTAATGAAAAACTCATCAGATTTCAGAACAGTTCCCTAAGGAATCAAACAAGGTTATGAGACACAGGTCAGATTAAACACGTTTAAATACTGTGTGTGTGTGTGTGTGTGTGTGTGTGTGTGTGTGTGTGTGTGTGTCTGTGTCTGTCTGTGCGTGAGTCTGTGCGTGAGTGTGTGCGTGCGTGTTTCTGTCTGTGCTTGTGCACACGTGTGTGTGTGTGTGTGTGTGTGTGTGTGTGTGTGTGTGTGAGCATGTTACATACAGATAGAGAGTGTGAGTGAGCAGCAAAGTGGTTTTTAATTTTCCAAGATGGGGGATTATCACTGGCAGAATGTGATCATTCTGCTCTGATCGGGATGTTCAATCACAGCTTATCCCAAATATTAAACTCTCAGTCTTTTGTCCCCCTTCCCCTCAATCCCTCACCCACACACACAAACAAACACATTTCCACACGTACAGATGCTTGCGCCACAGCCTACAGTCAGGGCAGTGTGAGTGATTGTTCAGCCACCTGGTCACCTCAGGGGATGGGTGAGGAAGGGGGAGGATGAGGAGGAGTTGAGGGGTGGGGTGTCGTGGAGTCTCTGGTGGGGAGATGCTAGGCTTTAGCGTCTTATAGAGACAGCTGAGGAGAGTAAATTAAAAAAACTGTTTCGTCTAATCCGGAGCACCAAGAACAAGTGGCACACACTCCAAAATCTGATCCCTCATGTTTACATGGATGTGGATGAGCTTAAACCACACACATACACACATACGCACACACACACACACACACACACACACACACACACACACACACACACAACAACAACAACATTCCCTCAAATGATATGCACACATGCACTTACATGCATACATACCATACCACATATATTCCCTGCTGCTAAATACTCTGATTGTGTCCCGGGTCGGATAGAGGGAGAGAGGGAGGGAGGGAGGGGGAGGGCCGGGGGTGACACGAAGTACGAAGCCCTGATCTGCACTCTCATTTTCAGCCTGGAGATCTGCACCCAGGACATCTGGGTCACATCATTACTGCAATCTTCTGCTTGTTCATTCCCAGCTTTAAAGGGCTTAGAGTGACAGACCTGCATTCAAACATTCACACAAAGCACGCACACATCCAAGGACACAGATGCAGCATGTAACAGCCTAGAAGCTACAGTGAAATAAATCTAGTCTAAAAAAAAAAGATTGATGGTTTGGATCTTCAGTAACACAGATGTTAAGATGCGGTGAAGAAATTGAGCATTGTGCACAGGCTGTTTAAAGGTGTGTGTGTATGCCAAAGTAAAATATTTCTGGATGGCACGATTGAGAATGCCACTAAAATAAAATTGGTGAATAAAAATGATTATAAGAACGACCAGAGGTTGACTAGTGAAACACTGCTCTGCAGCATTCACCAGTCAACATGTTTCTTGAGAAACATAATTGCACCTCTGCAGTAAAGTTTGTTTTAGAGCTACAGAAGCTGTGGACTCTGTGGATGTCTGGTGCAGTTGCACCGCCCTCTAGTGGTGAAAAACTGGTTGCACAACAGAGTAGCAGTTCCCGCTGTCGACCGACAGGGGGCGCTGCTGAGCAACACACCTGCGAAGATGGAGGGAGACGACTAGAACTGTAAAAGAGCACTTTTTTCCACATAGTTTGTATGAAATGAAGATACAGATTATATTTTGCTTTGCTGTGTTTGTTTTTTTCCCCAATATGAACATTTTTAAATAGTTTATCTGTAGGTTTTAATGAATTCCAAGCGTTGATGATTTAACTGACAGTGTTGATGATTTAACTGACAATATAGTTATCACATTTTTATTTGATCCTTTCGCCAAGTAATATAATATATAGGCTAGGCCTATATTCGGCTGATATAGTTCTTGACATGGCAGTTACTTAAAAAAAATGAAAATTAGATTATACACTATATTATATTTCTATATTAGTGGAATATAGATTTACTTTTTACCAGGCTTGAATTATACCATATGCGAGTTCAGTTTTGTATGGCTGTTCAGTAATAATATCACAACACTTTGTTCACGTAAACACACTTGTTCATGTTGACAGAAACTACGAAGCCACTCGGTACACAAGTACAAGTAGTACTTGAATATACCATGTTATGGAGGGGATTACTGTGTTAATGCGCAGTACAGAAAGTCCCCTCATATGGCAGAGGGTTAATCTAAAAACTGTGCTCCAGGTGAGGCTCGAACTCACAACCTCGGCATTGCTCTGCTGTATACTGTCATATAAGTACCGCGCGCTAACCGATTGCGCCACTGGAGCTATGGCAAACACGGCCAGGAAATCAGTTTAAGAAAGAGCCGACTATCTGTGATTAAACAGTTATTTGTTATTTTGTTGAACTTTTGTTTTATTTTGACTGTATTTCTGTTTTGGAAAGCGTTGGACATAATGGAGACCGGAGAACTTCTAGGGACACCGATGATCACACGGAGTCTAGCAGACAACGTGCTGCGTTCATGTAACTATCACAAAGCTCAGACTTCCAATTTCCAAAGGAGTAACTATGCCGTTTGTGTTTTAGCTTTTTCTTGTTCGAAAGAATTAAAAAATTAAAAATTAAATAAAAATAATATTCTGTTAACCGCGTAAGTCACAGTTAGAAGGAAACTAATAATGAAACATAGCCTATATACCAGATACATGATGTTTGAGTCTTATTTTCGTGTTTATTTACTTTATTTATGTCAAAAAGTAAAACACATTGCTACATAAATGGATTATTTTGTAAGATTTGAATAACCCAAATAGGCTTCCCACAAAAAAGAAAATAGTAACTAAATGATCTGCCATTCATCATAACCAGTAGCAAAGTATTCTACCCAGGTTTAAATAAAAAGCAAAATCAATAAAAATAAAACAAAGGCGTAAAATTAAGACAAAAGTGAAAAAAAATGTGAGGAAAAAAGCAACTGGAAAATATAAGCTATAGACTGAATGAAAACATGGGTGATGCAAAATATGAAGAAAAACTCAGTTAATTTATGCCGTTCTTTTAAATTTCTGCTTTGCGTACCCAGGATTCAGCCCCTTAGTTAAGAAACTCATTATGGAAAATGAGTGTGCTCTCAACTTTCTGGCAACAGTTAGTGGGAGATCCTTTGCTGTTTCAACATGATGATGCCCCTGTGCACAAAGCCAGGTCCATAAAGAAATAGTTTTGCCACAAAGTTGAGAGCACACTCATTTTCCTTTGGTGTAAACTTGACTTGCCTGCACAGAGCCCTGACATCAACCCCATCCAACACCTTGTGGATGAACTGGAAGCAGGCTTTCTCACCCAACATCTGTGCCCGAGCTCACTAATGCTCTTGTGGCTGAATGAGAGTAAATCCCTGCAGCCAGATTCCAAAATCTTGTGGATTGTGGCATTTAAATGCCCATGGTTTTGGAATGACTTCAATGATCACATGTGTTTAGGTGTCCACTTTTGGTCACTGTACTTTACATACTGTGTAAAAGTGCAAGAGTCAAATGTGCAGCCGTTATAGATGACATGGTGAACATGTTAAATCTGCTGATGATTTTTTTCTCATCCCCTGCAGTAACTACATGCATATAGCTAAAAGACAAATCCAATTACAACGTGTCAACATGGTGGAAACAAAAACAAAGCAGTTGACTGTTGTCTCAACAAGCAGAGAGAAAGCAGCAAAGGGAAAAAAACACACACACACACACACACACACACACACACACACACACACACACATATGCCAAGTACCTTGAGGCAGGCTGTAAGCTTCCAAGAAACATTATTTATATCCAGAGAGCACCCCTCATTCCTCATCATTGTGTCAAATTACCAAATAACCTACTGTGGGGGTATTTTACGACACAGGCCACACTGTGTACCAGGCCATCTATTACACCCCCCCTCAAGAGCAACACAGAGAGAGGCAGAGAGACAAGTAGGTAGCTGGGAGATAGGGCAGGCTGTCAGGATGTAACACCATGAAATGACTCACTGAGACTGCACACCATAATCCGGCATTGTGTTGTTTTTTATTATTATTAGTATTATTCTCAGCATATTCATAATTCAACACATGACATACAGGAAACACTAACATAAACATTCTGAATGAAAGAGAAGAAATCCTCAGCGGAGGCTCTCACCTCAAGGACATGCTGCGGCGATGCCAGTTTTAAAACTCATAATTAAACACACCTAAAGGCTGGATGGGCAACTTTTTGAGGCAACGGCCTCTGGCAACATGCAGCAGAGAGAGAGACATGTCTAAAAACAGGATAAACTTGACTGATGGCTTTATAAGAACAATGAAAAAATTGAATATGAGCAAACAGCTGCTGGCAAAGTTGCTCTTCTTTGCCTCAAAATATTGCCGGTAGCCTACATCACAGCCTCAAGGAAGATATGACAGATCCATGCCCTTTCTGTTGCAAAGGAAGTGCTTTAGTACCCATGTCAGGGCTAGGTAGGTACAGTCGGCCATAGAAATAAGATGAGTAGATTTACAGTGCTTTAATGAGATATACAATATATAATACACTGGTTCATAAGGGAGGCTTTTGCTGTTTGATGTAAGCTAGCTCTCTATTTCTTTGCCTTGTTATATTTTCAGACCTGCAGATTTGTCATGAA
Organism: Sander vitreus; assembly: GCF_031162955.1. Classification (NCBI taxonomy): domain Eukaryota; kingdom Metazoa; phylum Chordata; class Actinopteri; order Perciformes; family Percidae; genus Sander; species Sander vitreus. The sequence continues at coordinate 8,705,487 of NC_135875.1, forward strand.
TAACTGACAGATTTTTGTGAAATAATGTCTCCAGATCATCATTTTTCAACACCAGCCTCAGCTCATTGATATAAACTTCAAGAAGAGCGTGAAGAAATGCAGGTAAAACACAATTCAAAGCAGCCGTTAAAAAGGGCTGCTAGTTCAGTCTACATATAGTGCATTTTCTTTTTAACGTCGGCGTTGGACATTTGCCTCTTCTTCATTGTTAAAAGAACCTCAGTCCCCACAAACACAATCCCACCCCATCCTAATCCAGCCCCATGCCCCCACCCAAAGTAACTTTATACAAACTGATAGAACTTCACATCAATTCACCATCGACACAAAAAAGTCACACAAAGTTCTGTCGTTAAGTCCATCCATAAAAATTAAGAACAGCACACGTCAACATTACCTCGCTCATTCATGTTGACATGATTGCACACACACACACACACACACGCACGCACGCACGCACGCACGCACGCACGCTCGCTCACTCACTCACATGCACCCAAATACAGTATTTACACATACAAACACATTCCCAGGATTAAAGACAGGCAGCACTTGCAGTCAGGTGTAAGTTTCTATTGCATCACGGCTCATGACATCCTTCTGTTGCCAAACAGACAGCTTGTTTAAGTGTTCAGGATTATAACAGCATTTTTAGCGGGAAAGGAATTTTAAGGAATAAAGATGGAGAATAGGAGGTGAGAATGTGTTAGTGTGTATGCAGCAGGGGTGTCAGAGGGTCCGTGTCGGGTTAGTCGTGGATGACGATGGGGCCTCGCATCCTCAGGCTGGGGTGAGGGTGCGGAGGGGCAAGGACGAGCCCCTGCGGCGGGCCCTGGGTGACCCTGCGCAGGGTAATCTGCTCACACGGCTGCCGACAAGCATGCCTCAGCTGGGAGCGGGACAGCAGCCGTCTGGCCCTCCTGGAGGGATGGAGACGAGACAGGACATAAGTGCAGAAGATACACTGATGCAAAGCTAATTTCAGTAAAAAATCCAGATTGGAAATTCATTCTTGACCTTGGAAACAGTAGTTAGTAGTAGTAAAAGTAACAGTATACAAAATAATCTTAAAAGTCTGCCAAACTACTGATTCCTAGGTCAGGAATGAATTTTTAATCTCAATTTTAAAGCCAACATGGACAAGAAGTCCGTAAAGCGCTCGGGCAAAATGGAAATTTGAATCTACAATTCAATGACGACCGGGCAACTTGTTCTGCCAAGAAGTTCTGTGTGATCGAAAGCTCCAGAACTGTTATTAAATAGACCTTGTGGTGAGATTGTTTTGTCAATCAAAATTTGTCATTCAGATCGTTTGGTTACCTTTTGACAGAGCCAGGCTAGCCGTTTCATCATGTTTCCAATCTTTGTGCTAAGCTAAGCTAAGCTAACCAGCTGCTGGCGTTAGCTTCATATTTAGCGTACAGCCATATAAATCTTCTCATCTAACTCTCTGCAAGAAAGCAAACAAGCCAAAATCAACTGCGTGCCTGTGATTTGGGAAATTTGTGAGTTTAGATTTAAGGTTTGACTTTTTCATTAATTTATTTTATAATACTTTCGCTTTCACAAGACTACTGTTTCTAACAGATTCATTTTTCATGATATGTTTTGAACATAATGTTTGATTGCTTGATATTTAAACAATACAGTCGTTATAGCCAATCATTTATGATTGCATCTACTGTATATGTTTCAGCAAGTTACAGTAGCTAAGCCTCTACTGTCTGAATACATTTATACGATGCTGACCACAGGCTTGATGCTTCGAGAACAGCCTGCAGTAAAAAGAATGCCAACACATGGAAACAATAATGAAACTGGCTTTGAGCTGTGGGCTTTATCAGACAGCTTATTTGTCATGTACGCTATTAGTTTAGAAGCAGTTTGACAATGATGCATGCAGAGCAGAATAGAATTACCATTACTGTTTTGAGGTAATACAGAAGTACTACAGCAGGATTTTCAGACTTATAAAGGAGGAGGTAATTTCTAGACTGCAGTGGGCTGTGACATGAAGGCTCTTTGGGGCACACTCACAAGTGGTGGACACAGCACTAATGGAATTCATTTGCAAATAAATGCGATATCACGCGAATATAACCACAACGTATAGATGACTCATGGTTTCCTTCGGGCGGTCAAGAAAACCACTTTCAGATTTAATGCATGGCACAGCCCTCGTCGTTTCTTCCTCATTTCCTGCTCCCTCAGCAGCACAGAGGATGTTTTTCTTGTGTTGTGAACAGGAAAACACATCAGATCCCTCCAGATCCCTGCTGTTGATAACATGAGCACTCATAAAGGCTCTGCGTACATTATGTGCCTGTGCATCCAAGTATAGTAAATAGATCCAAAAGTGCTTGTAAAACTCGTGCATATACACACACATTTTTCAAGTACAATGAACCCTGAGCAAAGCACAGACATACATAATGTCACTTAGTTAAAGCAGAATATAAACCAGAGAGGAAGAGAGCAAATTTAGCCATGGTGGCACATGATCGGTTCAGCTGGCCGCCAGGAGGAGGAAAGCAAACATTTAAATCCACACTTAAATATATCAAGCTGTCTCATTTACATTTCAGTTCATTTCAGTTGCTTTCTCCCGTTTTGTAATATTTCACATTCTTGATGCTTTGTCCTGCTTTTTTCTCTGTCCAAATACAACTCATCTCATATTAGGTACAGTCGTAGAAGAATCACACAGATGATTTACTTTAGAAAAAGTAACAATTCTACATACAATGTAAAAATACTCCATTAGAAGTAAAAGTCCTGCTTCGAAAATCCTACTTAGCTAATACATAAGTATTATCAGCAAAATATACTTTGAGTATCAAAAGTACTCATTCTGCAGAAAAAAAACGCTTCTGTGAATGATATATATAAATAGTTTGTTAAATACTGATGCATTGACGCATAAGCAGCAATAACTATTTTATGGTAGTTTGGTTCAGTGGTTCCCAACCTAGGGGTCAGCCCCTCCAAAGGGTCACAAGATAACTCTGAGGGGTCGTGAGATCATTAATAGGAGAGGAAAGAAGAAAAAACTAAGTTTTGTTGGATACATTTGTAGTCATTTTTGGACTTTTTTTCTAATCTTTGATTTTTTTTTGTAAAATATTGGATGATCTTACCATGTTTGGCCTCAAACTGAAAAGTATACAACCAGTAGTTGTATTTTATAATCGTATATGTTTCTTGATCTTAATCTACAAAGTTAGCTGTTATATAAATGTAATGACATATAAAGTACAATATTTCCCCTCTGAAGTGTAGTGGAGTAGAAGTATAAAGTAGCATATAATGGAAATACTCAAGCAAAGAACAGACACATTCAACTGTACTTAAGGGAAGTACTTGAGTAAATGTACTTGGCTACTTTCACACCAGCTTCATCATCAGGTCAAGATTTCAGTTTCTTCATACGTTCTTATGATCGTATTTTTGTCCTGTTTAGCAGTTTGAATAATGTGTAACCTATGCGAAGAAAAGTGTTAAATCTCTTTCTCTGTTTCTGTCTCTATTTGTCTCTCTTGCCTCCCTGAATATGTGGGAGTGATCTCCCACTCCTCTCTGCTCTGTGGCACACTGCATTCTTCATCACGCTGAGAAAGAGAAAGAGTGGGAGAAAGGAGAGGGGGAGAAAATTAAACTTCCGATCATCTCTCATTAGCAGCAGCCTTTCAGAGCAGATGTATTAATATCTTCAATTCAGAAAAGCATTCATTGTCTCCACTAGAAGAACAAATAACATTGTAATATAATAAATGGACAGTATTCAGAACATCTCTTGCATACACAAACACACAGCCATGTTGATCTTGGTGGTAAGTGAGTGATCCATATGAGTGCAGCCATGGTTAATGTGGTAATGATATTTCCACTCAGGGCCCAGCACTGCCTGGCTCCTCGCTGGTCCATCTGCACCAGTTAGCTACTCTAATTTTAGCCTTGATGATCAGAGGGCGGCTATAAAGACTGGGTGCCATGGCTCATACACAGGCTTAATGGAAGAACATCTTTCTCTTTCACATACAGACATGCAAACATTGACTCATTACGTGCATGTGTGTATGCGTGTGTGAGAATGTGTGTGTCTATGTATGTGTAAAATAGAAACTGATTTTCCATGTGTAAAATATAAATGCATGGTTATTCACTCATGTCTACAACAAATGTGTACTGAGTGTACAAGGAGAACCTGCTGGTTGGGGCTTTTGAGACATTTTCTTTAAATGCATTCTTTTCTAAATAAAATGCCTGTATTAAGCATTTATTTGTTTACATGAATTCCTGCAATTCATGGAGCAGTTCATTTTCATTTTCATTTGTTCAGAATCAACTGAATGCATCATCAAATCTTACATTTCTGCCTACAATTTCATTTGATTCAATTGAAAAAACAAAAATATATCAACAAATGCCGCATTTAACACTTAAAACTTTGAGTCTTATGAGTCTACAGCCATTCTAGCAGTTCTGTCAGGGTGTACTTAAGCACAGCAGTGCTTTAAGACATTGCTAACATCGACATGCAAACATACTTAAAATGACGATGCTTTCATGCTGATGTTTAGCAGGTATAATGATTACTAAGTTCACCATGTTTGTTCAGTGTTAGTATGCTAACATCTGCTAATTAACAACTTACACAAAGTACAGCTGATGCTTATGTAAATGTTATTAGTTTTGTGGGTATTTAGTAATGAACCAAAGTATTGGACAAATTAAAATATTGGCGATAGACAAAAAAGTTAATTGGTTGCCAAAGTTGTTACAATTCATGGGGGGAACAGGAATGTCTGTACTAAATGTCATGGCAATCCACTAATTGTTGCGACATTTCACCAAAGTCCCTAAATGTCAACCTCATTCTAGCGCTAGATGAAGATATCGGTTGAGTTATTAGGCTTCATCCATCGGGGCCATGAATGTCTGAACAAAACTTTATGGAAATTATTTCAAAAGTTGTTCAAGGCTGTAGGCAGGAGTTTTAAAATATTAAGGTCACGAGTCGAAGCCCAACCAACCCCCCCTGTCTATAAAATTGTAAAAATGTTTTTATTGTTTGGATTTTTCCTATTTTATCAATTATAATGTAACTGAGCATTCCTATGGTAGCCCAGCTGCTGCCCCCGAGACCCGACCCCAGATAAGCGGACGAAGATGGATGGTATTGTATTGTGTGTATATATATATATATATATATATATATATATATATATATATATATACAATTGTATATATAATACATACTGTATACATATTAGGCTCTGCAGTGAGTATCAGGCTGTGCTGTCTTAAATCTACTGAGCCCTCTGACAGGCGACACCATTCTCTAATGTACCTTTAAGCTGCCTCTAAAACCTACCCTCACCCTAGAAAAGAGCAGATAATTGGAGCTTATATGTACTTTGTATCTACTCAGCCTAAACTACAATGACGGGCCCAACTAGCATGATAGGCACCTTCATCTAAATGCCATGGCCCACTCAGATGTCCAACTACCATCACTGAATCCTGCAGAATTTCTTTTTTTATTGGCCTTAAAATACTGGAAATCAGACAAGAAAAAAAATAGAAAAAGAAAAAAGTTTTTAATAAAAATTCCCCAAGGTTGCTCAAACCCCCTAAGTTCCCAGAAAAACAGGCTATACATTTTTCTCTCTGATAAAAAATTCTTAATACATTTTGTCAACATTGGTGCTTTGGTGCTTTGATAGTGTTTCTTAGCTGTGTGAGCTGCATTAATGTTTTGTTGAAAAATAAACACTTTTATTAAAATCAATTTTAATTGATTTTGACTCTTCCCAGGCTGCCACTCTGTTTCAACTCAATGGGTCTGTCTGAATTTAGGCACACATGCATTGTGTTTTTGCGTTTGTGTGTGTGCACTACACAGCTGTCTGAGATCCCCACAGGACAAAATGAACAGCTCAAATCCTCTTATATGCTGTTGGCTCACTTGCTTTTCAACACACGCACACACACAGTCAGCCAATCAGAGGTCAGAAAAGTGTCACCTTTGCTTACCTGGTCTCCCGGGTGACAAGGAAGAAGCTGTCATCAGGGGCATCGATCCAGTTGGGGCGTCTCTTGCGGATCATCACTCCACCTCGGGTGTTTCCACTGCTGCTGCTGCGGCCGTTATGCTGCAAAAAGACAATTAAGTATCATTTTATTACAATGAGCGGTGATGAAGTTGTACATGAATTGTTAAAACAAAGAATATAAGACACCTACCAGGAGGGGTCCACCTGTGGTACCAGGGTTATCTGCAAAAATAAGAGAAAGATGCATTGTGGGAATATGTCACTTGTGAATAGTATTTATTACTTTATTACTTTTCCTTGTTAGAAGTGGTGCAACAAATGACTGTGTTTCAATTTCAGTAAAAATAGTGAAGTTACCAATAAAAAACAAAGTGTCAGACTGAAGTTGAATCATCCAAATTATCCAAATGACCCCCATCTGCTGATTCGTTTTCATTAGAATTAGTTGTCATTCTCTCCAAGGAGCTAGTTTAGATAAGAAATGGCAGAAAAGGTTATCAACTCCGGGTGTATTTCCACTAATTTGATTTTATCAAGCAAAAGGATGACAAGGACATTGGATATCAACACTGTTTGGTCCCCAAGGTTCACTCACATCATAAGTAACTCAGTTTAAAGCAAGACAGGACGCATTTTTTGTTTTTTTGTTGTTTTTTTTTTTTTTGGGGGGGGGGGGGTTACAGATTAAGTTGAGCAATAACACTATTTTGAAAAAAAAAACTCATAATTACTTTTGTGGAATTCAGCTGTTTTTTTTTAAAGAAATGTGTGACTGTGTGTGTACCTGAGCGTCTGTCCGGCTCAGTCCTGCTGTGGTGATGGTAGCTGCGTTTTCCCAGCATGCCGTGGGGGCCGTGTGGGAGAGAGGAGAGGAGGCGTCGAGGGGGAGGCGTCTGTAGGCCCGGGGTGCGGTGGGAGCGAGGGGTGTGGGCTGCCGGACGGGACTCTGGAAGAGACACCACACTGGAGCTGCATCAACTGGCTCCTATAGACTATCTGAATCATTTTTGAACTCATATTCCTTGATTTGACAGTACAATTTTACTGCTCAAACACAGATAATGATTTACCTAGAAACTGCAGAACACTGGTCAGAGTGCTCCTTTGGGCGGCTCTGGTTTTGGGTAGGCGAGTCCCCTGCCCTTCCGACACCCTTAACATGTCTAAACCAAACACACACACACATTTTACAAACCAGTGCAGTGTCTCTCAGATTGTATAATCTCCCTCTGCTCCCTCTATCTGAGAAACTGCTTAACATGTTCGCAGAATCATGCAAGTAAAAAACAAGGTTGAATTGTGATGAAATCAGTCCTGTCGAGAAAAAAAAAAACCTGTCAGGATGAAACCACTTTTCATGTTTAAAATGAATGATGCAGGAGTTGATTGAAGTGTTGCAAATCACTCTGCGGTGGTGATTTACTCTAATCTCTACCCACATGCACATACAGAAATGTAATTGCATGCTCACATGCACAAAAACATATTGTAAACACACATACATTAAAATATGAAGGTTTTATGACAGTAGGCACTGAAAGTTGACTCCATGCTGGGGTGGGGGGGGGGGGGGGGGGCGTGTCTTTATGGTTCCTCTGAGTGTGGTGGAGTTGATGGACAGAGAACACGGGACACATGAAGCACAAGGACTCGGAAGAGATGTTTTCAGGTGTGACTTTATTGGAGGTCTACTCTCACATTCACACAGTGATGAAAGAAAAGAGCAAAAAAGAGGTAGAAGGTGAGATGAGAATATTGCAACAGTTGTTAGAAAGTGAAGGACGAGGAGGCAAAGTAGAGGGGAGAAATGGCTCTGAATGGCAAAGCGAGAAGAGGCAACATGATGGATTCATATGTATATTGCATGATTTGAACACAGAACAGCTGAGTGGATGGTATGGCGAGGGACCATCCAAGAGGACATGGTCCAGTTGATGACTCTGAATGGGTAAGCCTGATCTCCATTGGGAGATGCAGCCAGCAGCAAAGAAGTCAAGAGCAGCTGGTTATTCTTTGTGACCAAAAAGGTCCTTACTTCGGCTTCAACCTTCCTTCTTTCAAGTTTTATCAGTCCAAATCCAACTAAAGCTCATTATCGACCCAAACACAATTCATTTTGTCTAACACACATGATTAACAGCATGAGAAAAAATGAGTGTGCAAAAAGGAACAAAAATGCCTTAAAAACACACTGAAGCTGAGTTTCAGTATTTACAATAAACATTCGTGGCTGAGACAACTAGTTCTGCCAGGACAGCAGAGTGGGCACGCCTGTACCAGGGGCGCCGTGCAAAATAGAGCTTCTCTTATTAAAATACACCTTCTCTACTGCTAACTTCAGCAAGTACACAGCTCAGACTAGATGAGCTCTAATGGATTACAGTCTACTTGGTAATGACAGGAGCAAATTGTTATTATGTGCGTTTTCAAAGTGTGTGCAGATGTGCTTGTGTAAAATAGCCCTGTTAAACCAATAAATCGGTGTGTTTAATTCCAACAATGACTTTGAGTTCACAGTGACCAAGAACTATAACAGATAAAGAAATAAAAATAAAATAAAAACACGAATGAAAAGATGATCAAACTCATCGTTATGAGGACAGGCAGTCTTTATTGGAAACAGGGGGTGGGAGAATACAAAAAACAAAATAATAACAATAATAATAAAAACAGAAAGAGAGACAGACGGGGGCAGAGATGGGAGTTGATGGTGGGGCAGTCAGGGTGATGAGAGTGAGTGTGAGTGTGAGAGTGTGTGTGTGTGTGTGTGTGTGTGTGTGTGTGTGTGTGTGTGTGTGTGTGTGTCAGTATGTCTGCATATGTTGCATTTTGTCTGCAGGTGTGTCCATGTAGCAGAAGTTAGGAGGAATTGAAAGAGCTCTTACACTCTGCCTTTATGGCCCCACAGTTAATGGGGACAAAGGGCCGGCGCGCGGCACGGCGCAGCCTGATGATGTCACGGCACATATGCCGGGCCAGCTTGGTGAGGCGGGTGGCCTGCAGCAGGAAAGCCTGCTTGGTCTTCATGGAGGACTTGGGGCTGCCGCTGTTTCGCATCGGCACCATGTGGTTGGACTGGCGAGGAGCATGACCCCGTGAGCGAGGCTCCTGGGAGAGAAGGAGGAACAGAGAAAAGGTCACTGAATACAGTTATACTGATGACAGTGAAGTTAAAAAACATTTTAGGTGCTTTAAAAACGGCTTTTAAAAAAAAAAAAAAGAAGAAAAAAAAGGCTGATTTTTCTTAATCAGCTTCTTACTATGAGTGATGTGGTCCTACAAGAACACAGAACCTTCTGTCAAAGTGGGAACGGTTTTGATTATTTTGCATGAGAGATTTCAGGATGTATATGTTTTTTTCCCCAAACTATTAACTTTGATTGTTGCTTATTTAGCCCCAAATATTTACTGTTGAATTCTTCAGATTTGAAACGTTTTTAGGGCCTTCAAAGCTTTAAAAACAGATGCTTGCCCAGCGTCCCAGTCCCTTTCCAGGCTTTTTTTTTCTTCCTGTTTGACCAGCCTCGACATCACAATTCATTTTATTTTGAAAGTGTGCTAATGTCAAAGAGTTATGAAAGCTGTAATTTTTAAATGCTTACATCTACGTGTTATACTTAATAACAAGGTAAACATTTTAGCACCACGAAGAGATGTTGACACCAATTTATATGACCAAAATACATTTAGTTCATTCATGAAAAACAAAAACGTGCAAGCCAAATGTTGCCAGTTTATTACAGTCCACCTAGCTTTGACAAATACAACAATAAATCCTATCCTCATTAAGGTTAATATGTTCAGTTTTTGTTGGAACTGTTATAGAGAGGTGTTAACTCAACTGTATTGTCATTTTGGAGGATGTCGTTTTGTTGATTCTAATATTTCATCCACCCTGTTTATGTCAATTAGGGCAACTACAGCGTCCAAAATGATCATAAAGTTGAATTAGCACCTTATTAAAAACAAAATATATTTACATAACCTTTCTGAAGGTGGGAATTGTTGCAGGGCTGTTGTATAAGAGTGTACAATTGTGGAATAAAAGTTGTGGCTACAATACACCTTTTTTTAACAGCAGGAAAAGCAAAGGTGTAACTAAATAATAATGTTATTAATGGCACGCAGGCTCGCTAACATTTTACAGGGATTCTTTAATCAAACACAGCCATCATTTATGTTATTTATTATACCTGTACAGACAACACGGTCGGCTTTGGGTCTCTGTAATGTGTCTTATGCAAATTAATCTCTTACAAAGAAAATCTGTAGACCAAAAACGGACCTCTAGATTAAAATGCTGTAATGGGCAAACATCAGCAGGAAAAAGGGTAGACTACGGTGTGGCAGCTGTGTAGCATTTTAATGCCAGTTGCAAATGAGAATTTGTTCTCAATAGTCTTACCTGGATAAATAAAGGTAAAAAAAAAACAAAAAAACATGAAATGCAGGTCAACGTTTTCATTCCAGTGCCATTTGTAGACCTATGGAAACTAAATCTTTTCACTGGTCAGTTTTCTTATTCGAAAAAATGATCCACACAGTTAACAGCTAATATGTGAGATAAAGTAAGTGATGTTTTGAGCACACTGAATAATTGATGTTTAATGACAGCTAATTGAGGACAGCTCTCATGTATACTGTAGATGTTAAACTTTATGGAGCTGCAGTTGTGTGAATTCGGAATTTGTTCTATATTTTATAAAAGCATCTCTAATACAGTATTTTGGGATATAAGCAAATCTCCCCCAGTACGCCCCATGTGCTTTACATCTGTGCCTTCTGACTTAGCTTACATTGGTTGCTGGACTGGGGGAGGTCCTCTCCTCTGGGACCTCTGCTCTGCTTGGCATCTTCAGGCCTCCGTACTTCTTCCAGTACATCCAGCAGGAAACACAAAGGCGGCACTGCATGTTTGGAGGCCCCCATGAGTACCATTGGGCTGACTGCATGGCTGTTAATGCAGAAAATGCATTAACAAAGGTTAGAAGAATTGCAGCAGAAAACTGGTTCAAAGATACTCAACATATTGATCTCTTCTTCCACTGTCTCAAGTCTTTCCTTAATGATTTTATCAATGTTTATAGATCCGATCAAATCACACTCATGCCTGCTATTGACTGATGAGATTAGTACGTTTTTGTGACTTATACAGACTCTGTCCGCACAAATGTAATGGTATGCAGTATGAAAGAAAGTATATAGCATAGTGGGTTATTGTTTGGATTTTGTTGCTGTTGCTCATCCGTTCGGTTTATTATTGAAGCAAGACATTAATCCACAATATATTGAAATCAACAATGAGTGACTGCCATAGACACTCAAATTCATTTATCAATTCCGAGATATTTTGTGATTCTCATTTTGCTCTGCTCACAAGTCGATGGGTTGCCGTTTGGATTCTACTACTACAAACATATCACTTTCTGTTGCGGCTTCACATTCAAAGCTCTCTGCCAGTCAAACCGCTTTATCTTACTAGTGAGTGAGTGCTAGCTCCCTGGCACACTTCTTCTGACAGAAAACCAGTTTGTGCGTTTAAGGTAGAAAATGCTGTTCAGTGGCAAAAAAAAATTGTCCAAACAAAATATTGATAAAAGATGTTTGCTAAAATCACATCATAGCAAAACTGCCAAATATTCAGTTTGCAGCTTCTTATGCTTCTTAAGGATTTGCAGTTTTCTCTGTGTTTTATCATTGTTAATTAAATATTTTGGCAATTTAAAGACATCACACCTTAAGAAATTGCCAAGTTAGATTAGTGACACCTGCCAGCTCAACACACACAACTCACTATAGCAGCTCTCGCAGGCTCTGCCCCCGCTTGCTGCATGGTAGGCCCCAGGGCCCGCTCCATTCACTGTCGCCATCTTGCCATTAGTCACTGAGATCTGGTTGGGGTTGGGCTTGTTACTGTCAAGAGAGAAGAACAGGAGGATATTTAAGAAACTGACTGCAGCTCTTTAAATCAAAACATAAATTATGCATGAAAAAACACAGCTACAGTAATAATACCAACATCTATAAATGTCAAATGACATGACTTACTATGTGGGGATATAAACCTGCTTCAGTTTGCTCTCTGCCTCCGCTGCCTTCAGTCTCTTCTGCTCAGAGACAAACACAGTGGATTGATTTGTTAATAACAAAAAGAAATCAACTGCTCTGTTTGATAAAAATCCTCTGAGACAGTTTGACACCTTTCAAAATTAACTCTGATAGGCATTACGATGATAATCAATAAATGTGTGAATTCCTTTTTTAAAAAGGTGTCGTTTTCTTTGTTCTTGACAGTTTGCAGTCCCCTACTGAAAAACCCATGGGCATGAAAAGTTAACCCTTCAGACCGGTTTGTAAGAAAAACAGTTTAAATTCACGTTTTAAATTTGGCTGATGCTTTTATCCAAAGTGACCTCTTCTCTCAGAGCTGTGTACCTTCAACCCTTGCTTTACTTCAGTCAGTGTTACACATAACAAGATGAGTTAATGTGTCATGGGACGTACTCCTCAGCATGTAGAAACAGCTGTGTAATTTGTTTTTGTGGCTCTGAGACCTAACATTTCGAACAGAAATCTTTGCTTTAAAAACGGGGAGGTGCATGGAGTTTCAAAGTTAAGGGCACTTAAAGGCAGTGAAGGTCCAATGAAAGATGCTGAATTGCATAATGGGTAGGGCTGGGTTGACCGATACCAACAGAGTACTTCATTTGATACCCATCATGTACAGTAAATGGAAGCATCTTAGCACGCTGAACTGCCAACTCCGTCAAATACACCATGCTTGACTTCACCACACCAAAGACTGTATGGGTTGTAGCAGCTGCGGTAGTAGGCCAATCACACATTGGAATAAAAATCGAGAAAAAAAAGGTTGGGGTGATTGGCTGCGAGCAAAACCACACACATTTTCTTTTTTTTATATATCTGGGTACAAAAAGGATCGAATGCAGGTATGGTTTGACTGGAGAAGTTTCAATACTACTTGGTACTGGGATACTACGGTCGATACGAAAAACGTATACACTTAAGACATAGAGGCAGGATAAAAAAATCTTAAAAGAAAATGTACAAACTGTTTTGTTTGTTCTCATGTAAACGTAAAAAATTTTTACGAGCTAGGTTTCAAGGATGCACACAATGTGTTTTATGCCAAAACACTAAATGTTTTGTTTGTAGAACATTTTACAGGGCACTTTTAAGCCTTGTACTCAAAAGGTAAAACAAAATGAAATTCTTACCATCACAGCAAGAAGCCATTAAAACATATTTTTTTACTGGTTTGCAAATACTGATTGAGTCTCACCTGTTGCACATATCTGTCTGTGGTCTTCCACATGTAGTAGTACTCTATGATGCTAGTCAGAGACTTCCATGGCAGCTTCACAAAAGGAAATAATGAAGAAATGTGGAGAGAGGGGACGAGAAAGAGAGACAGAGAACAAATTAATGATATTAATATCTCATGTTCTTGCCATCTGGGTGAGAAAGCCTTCATATATATTCATGAGCAAGAGACATCGTGACCACAGAGGCTGAAAGCCCCAGAGCCCCATACCAAAACACGCACACACACACAGTGATTCACACATTTAATAAGTATTCATGAGCACCTGGTGCCCCTGCAGACACCCCCCCGCTTACACCCATATCCTGCTTTTATTGTACAGTACAGGTAGATGGTGGGAAGGAAAGTTCAATAGAAATAGTCACCCCCTGTAACCATGGAAGGCGGCTGTTAAAATTGGTAATTTTGTCATTCACAGAACAGTGACCGTGGTCATCTTGAATTCATAAAGATTACAATGAATTCCCATTGTGACAAGTTTTTGCTGAGGAGGAAGAACGTATCAAAACGTCCATAGAAACTTCTAAAATCACTCCTGCAGCACAATCAAACTTCTCCACTTTGCATCAATGTGCTAAGTAAGTTTCAAAAAAAGCCATATTTCCCCCTAAAATACAGCTAAACATACACAATTTCTGCTTTTTACTTTGGTCACTGGTGATTATGTTTGCTTAAGTTTCATACACGCTGCCCACCACGTGAGCTGTTTTTCAACCGACCTACATGAGCAGTATTAACATATGAATTAAAGCTGACCGCAGCTGTCATCGATTAAGAAATTGAACTACCAGCACTGAACAGCCACCTTTCAAGCCTTAAACTTTTCTCTGGAAAAAAGGAAAATACCTTATTTAGCCAACACAAAAAACACTATAAAATGGGACCAAGATCAATAGATGGTGTAATAAACTGAATGTACATGTTATTTACTAACTAAAAAGTACATTTAGCGTTGAGTTACTTTTTAAAGAAACAACAGATAATGAATGTTCTGAACTCTTTAAACTAGATGTTGAGAAATGTAGCACATTTTTGCTGTTCTTCTTGTCTCATCTTCTCATGAAGAGAAATAAATTGTATTATTCTGACATTCAGTTTTAGTGTCCAGGGGGGAAAAGATTAGCCATATTTAGGGCTGACTGAGCTACCTAAAACTTGTAAAATAATGCAAAATAACAACATAAAACACCTTAACACCCAATACAAAAAAACTTAAAATTACTCATGTAAACATAACATAAAAATATTTTAGGATTTGTTTGATGTCAAGAGTTTGGGCCCAGTAATATACTAAAGGGTGCAATGGATCACAAAAGTCACGGTTGGGATCATGGTTTTGAGTAACGGATTGGAACAATTTTCGGATCAGCACAAAAAAGGAGGGGACAATATTTTGGTTTAAATGCGATTGACTCTCGTAAAACACAGCACTTTCAAGCCGGGGAGCTTTCCCGGGGAACATAAAGGACTTTCACCCTGGAAATGAGTGTTCCTTGGGAGTGTTCTGGTGAACTGTTGTCCCTGTATAACGCTGTAATGTCCGCCGAAACGACCGGCAGTTTGCGTGCCCTGTACCCGGCTCAAAGCCCCGTATTCTCGGGTAACTCAACTACCAACTGCCGATGATATGACAGAAATGTAGCCGGCGTCACGACTTTTCGAGTTCCTCCGCTTCTCCCGTAGCCATGACCATATCTATTGACTGCTTTTAACATGCTCCTTTTACATGAACATACAACGGATTTTAACATGCACCGTTCACGTGAACAGAAAATTGCATTGCCTGTATCTTTTCACGGCAACCCTCCATAGAGATTTAGCAGCCTACTTGAAGTAACAGAAACAGTAACAATTTATTTCACACTATTATTATTGTTGTTCAACTCCGGACCACGGATCAACTATGGTCCGTTACACCACTATTATATACACATTACACTTACAAAGTCTTGTCGAATGTCGTTGAAGTCTTTTCCGTATTTTTCTAGTGCCTCTTCAAACATGGCAGCTTCCGAGGCGCTCCACTCCTCCATCTCATCCCTGCAGAGCACCGGGCCGCCCGCTGGGACCAGTACACTCAGGGCACTAGACAGGTCGTAATTATGACGATGCAACGTGTCCATCGCATGGAACTGCAACAAATGGACACAGAGAGGGTGTTACAAACTAGCAGTATCATTTAAGTCACGATCAGGTACTGCAGGGTGAGTAAGTGTGTGAGCGTGTGTGTGTGTCCAACTCACCAGTGTGATATCTCGTGAGGCAGCAGCTGCACTCATGTGTAAGCTTGGCTGTCTAACCGAGCTGCTGCAGTCCAACGCTCGAGCAAAGGTCCCAACCGCCCTGAAAAATTACACAGAAACACAAACAAACTTGCAGAATATATATGTATATTAAAAAAAAAAAAAAAAAACCCAGTGAGATTCATGTACCATTTCACTACTGCATAATTACAAATCCTCGTCACAAGGGCTCATTGTTTTTGTTTATTGCTTTACAGATAAATAACCAGGCACAGCGCTGAATATATTTACAGTTAATAGGAAGCAAAAAAATTATGTGCCATCACAAATGAGCTGATCATGACTCTATCACAACAAATGGTTAGACTAAAGTTTCAAAACTTTAAACAAAAATCTTTGTCTACTTTTATTACAAATTTCATCCATTTTTATTTCCAAAATAAACTGCGATAAATTCACATATTTTTTTCGAAGAATAAGAAATGAAAATAATGAGCCATACTTTGGAGCTTTCCCTCAAACAACAACAATATGAATATCATCCACAAACAGAGGCCCTGAATGATGAAGCTTCTCTGCAGTGAGAGTTTTAATACTCTTAATACTTAATACAAATTGTTCCATTCATTCCATTTGCTGTACACTGGAGGTTCATAACATCCTGTAACTGTAGACATCAGAGGTGAAAGGTCTTACCGTGCCACCACTAGGAATTGGTCTATCTGTTTGCTGGTAAGTGGACACTCTGGATACCACAGCTTCTCTTCCAGCTTGGACTGGTCCCTGTCATCTGCCTCACCTGCAGGACACACAGAGGCAACAGCTTACAGACAGCCTAGGAGCTTGAGGCCGAAGGTGAAGGAAGTGAAGAATAATTTGGGTATTGCGAGATAATCATGACCATCAACCCACGAGATTGCTCTACCTTTTTTGGTAGAGCTAGTTGTTTAATCTGTACACAATCTGCTTCTATCTGTAAATGTCCACATACATATAATGGTTCTGGACAGAAGAGGGTGTTTTTGTTGGTTTCTTCCACTATTAACTTTGTATGTTCGCTTTAATGTACAGTAGCTCCATCTTATTGTCCAGTACGGTCAAATACAAAGACCTTTAGCTCGACAACTTTAAAGATGGCAAAAAGTAGCAAAATTACAACCCTAAAATCTCTAATGTGCATGCTGAACACACATTTTACAACTTTTGTTTACACTAGCAAGTCATTTTTTTACTTTTCCCCACTTTTCTGGAATATTGACTTTAGTTACCATTAATACTTGGTAATATTTTCAAGCTGCATGTGTGAAATCATGCTGCAATATCAACCGTTCATGTCAACTGGGGGCACTCTATAATCAAGGTGTCACTCGTATGTTTTAACTCCAACTAAACCTCCTTTTACTTTTCTTCAACAATGATAAAAAGCAGCTATTGTCTCCATTATTAGAACAAAGCCTGCATATTCTCATTGCTCCACAGACGAACCTGCCTTTCCCCACTGTAACCCTTTGAGAACTATCTCACACACACACACACACACACACACACACACACACACACACACACACACACACACGAGGTGTGTATCCATTTTGACACGGTTGTAAACAACAAAGCCAGTAGGTGTAATTAAATAAATCATGCTTTCTGACTGACCCTCTTGTAGCATTTCAGGTACATCCGCCTGAAAGCGTGGCCCCACTCTGATCTCTCCTTTGTCGGCCAGCAGGGTCTTCTGTGTTGGGTCGTACACCAGTGAGTAGAAAAATGTATCCTGAAAAGAACAACACAATAATCAGCCTCCACATTTTAAGCTACCGGGGTTTTACAAAGGTTCTAATGTCAAACTTCTCCATTCTAAATTTGAACCTTAAACTTGACTCCCAGTGTGAAATACTGATGAAAGAGCTGCAAGAAATTCTGCAGGTAAACCTGTAAATCCCAACTGTTGAGTAAAAGAATAATCTTTACTGTAATCTCTGCAAAAACAGTAATAGGCCAAAAAGGTGAAGTTTTAGTGGCAAATGAAGATAAATGCTGCAACTGAAAAATGTGCCTTTTCTAGAGCTGAAACGAATTAACAATTAGCCAATCGACTGAAAAACAATATGCAACTATTTTAATAACCAAATAGTCCTAATATACTTTACTTCTAGCATCTAAAATATTTGAGGATTTGCTTATTTCTTTGCATGTTGCATGTTATAATAAATGTAAACATTTTAGTCTCTTCTTTGTTGGACCAAACGAGTAATCTGACATCATCACCTTGGGTGTTAAAAAAAATTCACTATTTTCTTACATTCTATGGACTAAAGGATAAATCAAGAAAACAATCAGCTAATTGACAATGAAAGTAATTGTTAGCTGCAGCCATAGACCTTAGAAAAAAACGTATGACTAGACCTGCTATGAAACTAGCAAAAACCAGTAGGAGATGACAAGTTTTCTGTTCTCTGGCTCACCTCTTTGTCAAGGTATGAAAGAACAGCTTCAGTCTCGTTCAATAATGCGACACTGCACTTCCCCCTAATAGGGAGAGAGAGAGGGAACAAGCACCATGTAACACAGACACAGGAAGTGAGCAACACTCAATTTGTCTGTTCATGGCTGGATGAGTGACTATCCATGGGCAGTGCCTGCAGATGGTTGGTGTGTGTGTGTGTGTGTGTGTGTGTGTGTGTGTGTGTGTGTGTGTGTGTGTGTGTGTGTGTGTGTGTGTGTGTGTGTGTGTGTGTGTGTGTGTGTGTGTGTGTGTGTGTGTGTGTGTGTGTGTGATGGAAATTAACTTTTTAGTTCACCTTTTGTTACTGTAGCTGGTGGATTCCAAAATCTACCAGCCACTCACCTATTTTACCAGCCACTTTCTTGTTTTTAACCGGCAAGTGTTTAACTGCATGTGAAAAATAATAATAACACAAGATCTACAATAATCAAGCATGTTTATTTCATAAGGTAAAGTCTTAAGGACAAATAAAAACATCCTCTCCTTCTCCCTCTCAGAAGTTACATTTAATGAGTTGGGCAGATTAAACAAAAAACAAAAACATTCCTCCACCCATCCTCCTCCCCAGTCCCATTCTGATCTTTCACTGGTTTATCTTTCACCATGTACTTTATCAGATCATACTAGAACAGGAGTAACACCAAAAAGAAGAGAAACTACCACATTGGGCAGTGGCGTTACAACTTAAAGTCCCACTCCAGACACTTTTTAAAGTATGTAAACTACTCTGTTATGACCAATATTTTTGTTTAACAAGGTCTGAAAGGGGGCTGGTAGCACATCCAACCTTTCTGGAATTCTGGATCCTGGCCCCACCCATCTTGCTCATGCTTGGTCGAGACTCGTTCTGTGACTATATTCTAACATCTACCTCAGGTTGACTGGTAAAAGAGCAGCGTGTGTCTAGATGACTAAAACCATTGGAGATTCAGCCATGTCTTACGCGGGGTTCAGACAGGAGGAGACGGGATGGCTGTCTCGCGGTGCTCCGCAACACAGCCACCTGCTCGGGCAGCCCGTTTGCGGAGCTCTGCGAGCTCGTGGTCTGCAACTACTACTTTTATTTACCCGCCACTGTGGCTGGTAAATTGAGCAAATTCAAATTTCCATCCCTGGTGTGTGTGTGTGTGTGTGTGTGTGTGTGTGTGTGTGTGTGTGTGTGTGTGTCTTTGTACAGTACCTGATGTGTGTCGCAGGTAGACTCTCATACTGCCGGGAGAGGAAGAGCTCTCTGTGGCGAAGCTGGTGTTTCTGTTTTTCTGTTAGGTCTGTCTCTGTCGGGCTCTCCTTCTCTTCTTCCAACTCCTCTGCAAAAGGCACACATGAGAGAAAATGACACCAGCAAACATATTAGAAAAGGCACTGATGTTAAACATCCATGTATCACAGAAGCAATTTGAAGAAAAATGACAAGAAACATGACAGTGGCTTACCCGTGACAGATAACAGACCAACACATCATCAAAGTCACAAATGGTTTCAGACAAATTCATCCATTTATCTCCAAGGATTCATAAAACACCACTTCATATTTGTTATAACTGTGCTGTCCTCAAATCTAATACAATAGGCTGGTAAAATGGCTCTTGAGGGCTTTGCAATCACAAACTATTGCTGCCATCAATTAACAACGCCCAAGCTATTATGCTCAGGACTATTACCAGAAATTTAATTTAATTTTTTTTAGGAACAGTGTTCGCCCATAAATACTGGATTAGCTCCAGCCGAGTCAGCACAGGGCCCCGTTTCAGAAAGCAGGTTTAGTGAAAACTCTGAGTTTGTTAACCCTGAGAGGAGGGAAACTCTGGGTTTTCTGTTTCAGAAAGAGAGGTAACTTAACCTCAGAGTCAGTTACTATGGTAACTGAGCCAGTGAACCTAACCTGGTCGGGAGCAGGTTTTCTTCAAGAAACCTCGAGTTTCTCTCAGTCTCCTCCATCTGACACAGCGCTCTTTCATTTCCTCATTCATTCATTCTGTATCAAGCGCATTTTAGCGAAGTTTGTCATCGGCATGAATAAAAAAACAGTGTTGGTTTACTAACCATGTTAGGCAGACTATAAAACGTTTTTCTTAAAACATGGCATTTCCTTTTGTCGCCGATCCCCTTGATGAAGAAGCTGCTTTACTTCGCAGGGTGTTATATGTCGGGAGATGATATTGAAGCCCCGACATTTTAATTTTCAGCTAAGTTCCTATTTGAGCGGTATCGTTTTTCTTCCCAGTCTGTTATGCAGCCTAGGCTGCATAACCTTAATTCTTTACAACATTGGTGATGCGGAGCATTTTAGTAAAGCCACTGTATAGCAAAGCACCGTCAGAAGAGTGTGACTCGCTCTGAAACGTGTTTTAAACGCTTTTGTAGTGTTCCCTGGACACAAACTAGTAAGAGCCATTAAAAATATGTTCCACATGATTGCAGGTGAATGAGGTAAACCCTTTGAAATAAAAGATTATGAATTATAATTCTGTTAATGATGGTGCTGCTGAGTGGGTTTAGTAGGTGTAGTACTTTTTCGCCCGCAGTATTGCACCTAAATGAAATAGATTATAGGTTCAATATCATTTCACCAGTAATATAAGGGCTATAGCCTACTTATGATTAAATATGATATACACTATATTGGAATATACGCATTTACTCTAGCAGCACTTTTTCTCCCACGCAAATTCTCGCTTTTTTGCAGCAGCCGCTGTGTTGTTTTTTTAACTCACTGTATGTGCGAATGAGTATTTCCACAGACCCGTTTGTTTGTGGTTGTTACCATGGTGAATCGTAGTATCATGGCTCCACTCATACTGCCTTTTTATTGTGGTGGTGCACGCGCGTGAACCTACTGAGTTGACTGAACCAACTCAAATCAGCTGTTCTGGAACCAAAGAGTTTCCCATCTCAGGGTAAATCAACTCAGAGTTCAGGGTTAGACTCAGAGTTTGTTAAACCTCCTTCCTGAAATGGGGCCCATGACATGCAGCAGAAACACATTTAAGTCAGTGCACCGTGCAGGCATATACTTAGACAAACAGAGATCTATTATAACACTGTTTTCACTCTCTAGTATTGGCACTGATACAGATTCAAATCATTAGAACATCCTACAGATCCCCCATTTCCACCTCTGCATCCATGGCCAATTGTTGCGTGAAGTGGACACAACCTCGCTGTTTTCTGATCTGTTCTTTTTCTCGGTATCTATATCTGTAACAGATTGATATTTTTGTATCTTAAACTTGTAGATAGTAACCTCCACCAAGGTTATATTTTGTTTTGTCAGTTTGTTTGTTAGTCTGTCAGCAGGATTACAAAACAATTACTGGCCCAATTTTTATGACACTTGATGGAAGAGTGTTGCATGGGCCAAGGAAGAGCCCAATACATTTTGGAGCTAATCTAAAAACACTAATTATTTTCACTGTCGTTAACATGGTCAGATAGGGTATTTGTGCTGCATTCAAATGGTGTCGAAGTAATCGGAAAAATTAGTTCCCGACTGGGAAAAATCACACTGCAGTAACATTGTGAGATAGGGCATGCCTTGGCGGAGGTCTGCGCTCTTAGAGTGCCTTTCTAGTTTGACTTTGTAGTTTGGTTTTAAGTGCAGACATGTCAGCTTTGACTCCTACAAACTCTGCACATTGTGCTTCATTTCTGTAAATCAGATTGTGCCTGTCCTTTTGTTTTCCTCCTAAACTAATCCAAGCCATACTTTTTTTTTGTGTGGTAGGCAGTGCTAAATCTTATTATTGTTTCTATCTTTTCTGCTGAGCATCTGGTAGACGACTGACTGCAATAGCTTGTGAAATTGGCACAGTGCTGCGATAAGTGCATATGTCCCTGCAAACTTTTAGATTTCTATTTTTGTGCTTAGGGTTGCTTATGTTTAAAGAGTCAAGCCAAATGAGTAAAATTGGTTATCCACAACCAGTTTGACCACACAGAATAGTATTTAGCCACGCAAGACATTCCTCTTTCCTATCAGTGTTGATTCTCAGTCAAGTAAACTTTATTCTTCACTGGGTCTCCTGCTGCTAACTCAATCAGCTCAGTCTTCCTCCTCGAAGATGTGAGATTGCTTTGGCAGAGTTTTTATATATATATATATATATATATATATATATATATATATATATATATATATATATATACATACACACACATATATATACATACATATATACACACACACATTGTTGATCACTTTCTGTGTTAATTGTAACCAAAGGACAACGTTAAACATCACTGGGAACAGGTGTTGTTGTACTAACAACACTTTCCTTTTCCTTCATTCTTCTCCTCATAGGTGCACTCCAATTCACTCCCTTCCAGTAATAAGTAATTGAGAAATAAATGTGATATATAAATAGCGGCATATTTTCATCCTAGAGCACCTGTTCATGTGACTAAATGGTTGCACACCTGAAAAATAATAATCATATTGACAGTAAATGTTACTATGTGCACAGGATGTGCTAAGTGGAAAACTGACATTCAGCAGAAAGCCCATAATGACATTTTCATTCACCGAGGTTGGCTGAAAATGCATATGAAAACCATACAGTTTCAGACTGCTGCGTAATGTCCGTCCATTACTTACGAATTGATCAACAATTTTAATAATAGAGTCATTGTGTCATTTATCAAGAAAAGATACCAAATTCACAGATTCTCAAATTTGTAAATACATTTGTGTAAGGCTGCAATTAACAATTATATATAAGGGGCTGTCAATCGATAAAAAAATTAAATTTGGATTAATCACGATTGTCCAGAGTTAACTCGCAATGAATTGCAAATTAAAAATTTTCATCTGTTCTGAATGTACTTTAAAAAAAGAGATACTTTTCAATTTTTTAATGCTCTTATCAACATGGGAGTGGACAAACATGCTTGCTTTTTGCAAACGTTTATTCTTATTGCATCAATCCAAAACAATGACAAATACCGTCTAGAATATTCTCCAGAATAACCTCAAAGGTACTGTATGCTCAAAAAATATGCTGAAGCATACTATGGCAAATTCAAGCCCATCAACTAACAACAGATGGGCATATTGACCTGACTGTAACATTACTTGGTAATAATAAGTCAATGTAGTGTCCCACTTGACACTTGTAAAGGTGAACTAAACCTCCCATTTTTTGAAGCAGCTCAAAACAAAACAATGGACATTGTGCATTATATTACAATGCTTGGTCAGCAAGTGGTATTTGGCGTACTATGGTGGTAACTCAATTCATATCGACAGTACAAACTAATAACTTTAGTCTTGTCGAGAGAACCATCTGGAAGGGCTTTGGAACTGAACTTTCCATTCAAAAGACCTTTTTCTTTATCCATTTCTGCTCAAGGTTTGTTAATGCTAGCAATCCAAAACACAAGTGCTGCAGCGCTTCCTGATTTCCTTAACTATGGAGCAGCCCGAAGGCCCATATCACAGAAAGCTTTTGCACTAATCGCGCACCCAAAAATTTGTGGCATTAAAAGGAATCTGCGTTACATTATTATCGCGTTAACTTTGACAGCCCTAATGAATATACGTTATCGATAAATCTGCAGAATATTTTCTCGATTGATCGATTAAACCAAAGATATTCTATTTACAATGACAAAACAGAGAAAAAACAGAATAGCTTTACATTTCTGAAGTTAAAACCAGCAAATGTAGCATTTTTGCATAAAAAGACTTAAAAGAAAAAAACTGATGATCCAAATTGTTGCCAACTAATTTTCTGTTGATCAACTAACTAATCGACTAATAATTTCAGCTCTACATTTGAGTTTGATGTATATTAATATACAGATTCTGAAGAAATTGTATTGTCTCTTACAAAACTGAATTGCTTGAAAGGAATTTTCATTCACGTGACACCTGAAAAAAACAAACAAAGCCGATTTCGTCATATGAGCTCCAGACAATGTCCAAAATTGCCCTTTTACACATGTAGCACACAATAGGAGATTATCTGTGCCAGATATGACTGGATAAAGCGTTAAGGGGGCAGGGCATGACGCAGATTACACCGCAGTCACATAGCCAGTTCGTCATAAACAACAGAGTCTCTTGCCATTCATTGGGTTTGTCTGGGGATTTCAGCGTCAGCTGTTACCAACACAAATTGCCTAAACTTGTTGTCTCTTCAGTTAGACATTTTCGTTGGGAATCTTTGTGTAAATCACCCTTCTTCTTTACCCACAGATGGTTTTTTTCCGGTTTCGCGCCAGTTGCATGAGCCACCTGCTTTATTCACACATGGGCTCAATCGGACAATATACAGACATTGTACTAGGGAGCTGGCAGGCTAAAGTCCGTTTAATTTTACGTCGAACTCATTCGAACATTAGCCTTCCCACATACAGCGCCTTTGGGTAATGTGATCATTTCAGGGTTGCAGTGCATGTGTTAAAGGGGCTTTATTGTGTGACAGGAGTTACTACTCACTTGCATGTTTGTCTGCAAGCTGGATGAGGCTGTGGGAGATGTCTCTTCTTCTGTAGAAACAAACCACCTTGGCCTCCACGTTCCCACTGGCCGTCTGAAACAGAGAGAGTAGAGAGATCCAGGTTGACTGAAAGCAGTAGCAACACCTCCCTGCACAGACCTCTACTTTCCCAAGAGACCTGGCTACTTTGTGTACTCGTCAAGCTATGCTGATATGACAGGCTGACCATTCAGATGATTGAATGATTGTCTCGCTGGATAATTAGGCTGACAGGCTCAAAGTCAAAATTATGTGACTGATGAAAACTGCTTCCAACTTCTGATGCTTTTCTAGGAAGCTTGTAAGTAAGAGCAGATGTATTTAATGAGTGTTCGCCTGAAGAATATGGACAAAATAACAGGAACACCTCATAATATATTGCAATACATGCCCCACCACCAAAAGCTATGGCCACAAAAATGTAAAATCTCAGAAATCAAGTTGAATTAACCATTATCTGTTCCTGTAATTTTGTCCACCCATTAATCACTTATGTACTAATGTTCAGCCTCAATATGTTTTTCTCAGGCTGATACTGACCAGTCTGACATCTTCCCACCCGCATTATCTGATACTGGCATGCGTTTATCTGAGTATCTTAGTGCACATGCAACACAGGAAAAGCGTTTCTAACAAAAGTTAGCTTTGGTCTGTTCTTAACTGACAGGTGACAGACCTCTAGGTAATAAGTTAAAACAGGAAACTCTACAAATGATCAACCATTGGCAGAAAACAAACGTCAGACCACGTTGCCTTTCAAAGCTGGTATGAGCTGATCTTTAATTCAAAGCTATCTGAGCTCCTGAGATGTCCATTTCAGTAACCTCCCCCATCTACACATACACTCCCACAGGTGTGTCCTGGGATATCAACAGCAGTTAGGAGACTGAAATCGAATTACAAACACTTCTAGTTACTTAAGGCTAGAAGTGCACATCAGGTTACGGTGTAGGGTCCGTATCTCCACGTACGTACCTACGGCATCGATTTAACGCAGAAGCATAAATTGGCTTTTGTGCATTGCCAATGCCACTATCAGCATGTGGTTGTTGTTATACGTTCTGTCCACTAGAGGGATTTCAAAAATTAGCTTACGCCATGGTGTAATGCATTTCTGGCACACATTCATTTATATACAGTGTATTATTGTCAACCACAAGCACACAACGACAAACCCAAATCAACAGAGAACCCTGTAATGAAACATTTTCACATTATAACAAGTGTAGTGAAGCGGCTCTGTTGTAAATGCTAACGGTACTCGGTCTGCACATTGACAGCTTGTTTGAACGCACAGCCGAAACGATATGTCATAAACAAAGTAACATTAGTGTTAGCCACCATGCTAATGGCATTGATACCTTTGCCAAATGGTGCTGTCACCACTTTTTAGCAGTTTATAAGCAACTTGTTTATTGCAGATTGTCACGTTAATGAGAATACAGCTTTTGGAAGTTAATATATGAAGTCGAAGCGGACTCTGACAGCTGATAGGCAGATAACATTAACATTAGCTGTCTCCATGAAGCTCCCAGCTGAGCTTCTATAACTCCTGTCACAGTTAGGAAAGAAGAACGAGCTAATTAAACATAGGCATTATAATTCAGTGGATGTTAATTTTTATTTCACGTAAAAACAGTATTTCCGATCCTACCTTTGATTCCAAGCCGCAGCCTGTCACTCCCTCTTTACTAATGTTACTCTGTCTCTACCGTAACGTTAGCTTTGTGCCCAAAGATCTCACAATGCCTTGTGTTGCTCACTCCCACTAACTTTATTGTTCATCAGATCGTTCCAACAGCCCTAACACACACACACACACACACACACACACACACACACACACACACACACACACACACACACACACACACACACACACACACACACACACACACACACACACACACACACACACGGGATAGGAACAGGGAAGAATCCTAGCTATTCACCCTCAGGCAAAAAAACAGCATAAACACACACAAAAGTGACACACAAACACTTTAGTACCTTGTTGAGTTCTTCTATCCGCCGGATAAGGTAAGGGTTACTGGAGGAGTTCTCAAAGAATACATAATCTGCAACAGAAAACACACACTGATCACTTCTTTGTAACGATAGATTCGCCAAGACCAAGTAAAAAATTATACACAGTGGTCACTTTATCACGTGCACCTGAAAAATCAAATGTAATCCAATAAACAGCTCACCTTTACAAAAGATAATTATCTTCAGTTTTGATTGAAACAGTCAAAGAGATATTTATTTAACTAATATGTTTACCACTAAGGTTGTAGTTTGCAGTAGTGTTGAACTGGACTGCATTGTATTGAGAGGAGTTTGGCCCACCCCATTTACAAACACAAGAGAGGGTTTCACCACCAATCTCTGAATGTGTTACCAAGTTTACCATTACAATCCTCCTAAATGTAGAATGTGTGGCAGATCTGTTGTATTGGATTGCATTCAATTATATAAGTGTACCTAGAAAAGTGACCAGGTAGTGAACTTCCATCTACACATGCAACCACTATCCTATTCCCAGTTCACAAACAAAAAAAAAAGTAAGCAGAGGAACTGGAAACTGGCAAGTACAGTACTGTAGTGTTCTTTCTCAATTTGTTTTTAAATATAACATTGATAATTTAATGGTTCACCACTACAGTGGGGCCAAAACTAGAAGCATGAGTGGACGAAAGTCAGAACTATCAGCAATTGTTCTAAACTGGGTAATTAGCGTACACCACAAAGAACATCAGATTAAGTTAAACAGGTCATGGCAATTATATGTGTACTGCAAGGTCTTCACAGCCTTTGAGACAGGCAACTAGACTGTTATGATTTTGTAAGATAAATACATTCAGGGAAGGGATATATTTAAGTCATAACTGCTGATTTTCCACAGCTCATCAACAAAATCTGCATAAACATTTTTACCTAGCCTGAGGAGACAGAAACCCAGACTGATTAAACTCTACCTGATGAGAATATATAGTAACTTTAAAAAAGTTTAGTCCATGTTTCATGCTGCATTCAAGTGCTGTCTGAAATATTGTAATCACTATGTTCCAAGCACATACATAAGCCAGTGAAGAGGTAAATATGTCGAAGTTGTCATTTGACATTAGGTCAGTGCATATAAATACAACAGTTGTCTACCTCTGGAATCAAAATGGTTATCCCCAGAGTGATATTGTTGTAACAGAATAAATTCCAGTCCCAACATGTAGGCCTATATTCTTCTATTTGAGCTGACATTGTTGCACAAATTAGGACTAACTATAAAGAGGCAACATTTCCAAAAGACTAGTTTCAAGACAGATGTTATTATTTCATAAATACATAAACTCCAATGCACTAACAAGCTTTAAGGTCTAGGAGCTGCAGTTTCCAAAGAGCACGTGAAGGCAGCAGAACTGCAGCTGAGGTGACCATATGGACAACAAACGTTACATTGATACGTTGTAAAGACACTGCTACTCCAGTCAGTGATACACTGTTGCCAATAATATCACCTGTGCAAAGATGCTTAATGTTAATGTGTCAACCACATATTCCATTTAAGATGAATCACATTCGTCATGTAGCTAGATGAAAAGTAGGTTACGTGTGAATAAAAGTGTAACGTTAGGCTTTAATCCAACCCGACACAACGACGCCATGAATCGAGACAATTTGATGTTGAATTCCAGTACACTGCTAACAAGCTATCAAGTGAAGCCAATTTGCTAATTAATTGCGCTTGTTGTAACTGTATGTGAACAGTGTGGCAATACATTGAGTCTAATGTTACCAAGATTGTTGATGCGTTCCTCTAATAATGTAGAAAGAGCGCCACAGCTGCAATAATGCTAATCAGTGAAGCCATTGCTAGTGCTAACGTTAGCTCAATAAGGACTCGTACTAATGGCTGCATGCCAGAAGAGGCAAATACAAAGGCAGGCTCAGACAACCCGTGGTAACATTTTAACAAGCTTTTAAACACATGTCTAGCCGAGAGGTCCAACCGCGTATCAGTTACCCGTATCCCCGGTCTAACTATCCGAAAACCAAAGACCAACAAAGGTGCCGACAATTGAAATATATTTACATTGTAAGCTAGCCATTTAGCAAGCTCGCGGCTAGCTGTTGTGGCCACGACAGACGCGAGGCCTGACCCATTTTGAATCCCAAATATTTACAAATTCTCACCTTCCTGCTCCAACTTAATGCATCTCTATAAGTAAAGCACAGCCGCATCTCACTATTAGATGCAAACAAACTAGAATAACGCCACATAATCCCTAAGGGATGCAAAACTGGAAGGGTTTCAGTTTGATAAAAAAGATCCACATTGACATACATACCTCCGACCCGGTACATGTTGGCCGCCATTTCTGCCCTCCCGGAGTGTTAACGTAAACCATAAACTAAGAGAAATAGAATAAATTAATAAAAACAATAAAACCCAGTATCTTAAAAGGTAAAGGGTGCGATAAATTATGATCGTCGAGACTCCGGATGTGTACCCAAGCGGGAGAATTTTTGGCAAATCAACCCCCCCTCCTCCTCTAGGATTCACAGTACCCTTTACAATACAGTGAACTCTCGGCAGCCAAAAGAAGTCAGATCAACCCGAAAAACCACTGGCTGGTGACGTTGAGAGGGGGGCCGCGCACGCGCGCGCGCGCACACACACACACACACGGCACGGACACACGCACTTACACATGTACTGTTACCTTTACAAATCATACTTATTTGAAATAAACAACGTGTGCGTAATTTATTCCAAATGCAACCATCATTGTAATATAGCCTATATTTAGCAAGTGACGATAACACTTAGGCTACCCATATAACCTGGCTACTTAATATTATTAGCCTATGTAGAAATCTTACAGGGATACTGGGAGAAGTCATTAAACGTTCTTAACATAATGTAAGAGTTGTCATGTGCACAATAATTCAAGTGAAGCAATCGATCAATTAAATTTGTCAGTGGTCATACAAATAGGCTATGTCTATAAAAAAATCCAAATAAAATGGATACACTGTAAGATTCACTTAGCCTATCAATATTTGTACTATTTTATATCTGTGGAAACAGTCTCTACTTTGGAGTTAATGTGTGTAAAATAACGTTTTGTGTCTCCGTGTATGAGTTTCTGTTTCAGTGCGTGCGTGCGTCCGTGCGCGCACATGTGACATCATTGATGGGATTGGCTCACCCTGACTGGGGTGGAGAGTCTCTTATACAGGCTACAGGGGGATAAGAGGAGTGAGGGACAGAGGGGATAGTTTCCATCAGCCACTGAGCTCAGCACAGGTCCAGCTCCACTCAGTCCCAGCCACGCCCTGGGGGACAGGGGACTGTTGTCCCCCAAGTGTCCAAACTACTATGATGGAAGGGACAATGGACTGCGAAGATGCGTTTTAGTTGGGTTACAGGTTGACAAGATGAAGTTCGGGAAGAGTATCTGCGTACTCAACGTAGGGGGAACCCGGTACGCCTTCACCCGCGAGGTGATTAAGGATTTCCCTCTCCGACGCGTCAGCCGCCTGCATGCATGCGCAACCGAGAAAGAGGTTCTTGAACTGTGCGATGACTACGACAGGGACCGGAATGAGTTTTTCTTTGACCGCCACGCGCAGGCTTTCGTGTTCATCATGCTCTACGTGCGCTCTGGTAAACTCCGCTTTGTCCCCGGAGTGTGTGAGCTGTCCTTCTACACAGAGATGCTCTACTGGGGACTGGAGAGCGCGCACCTGGACTCCTGCTGCCAGAAACGCCTGGACGACAGGATGTCCGAGATCGGATTGGACACTCTGTCCCAAGTGGACGTCGGAGTGTCGGGGGATGAGTCCCAGAGCTCGGGCGAGCCGGTGCAACGGACTGCGCTCACCGGTCGCGCTAAATGGCTCGAGAAGATGCGCAAGACATTCGAGGAGCCCAACTCTTCGCTTTTGGCGCAGCTTTTGGCTTCAGTGTCTGTGATCTTTGTGCTCGTTTCTATGATCATGCTGTGTGCTAGCACACTGCCGGACTGGGATACAGCCAAGAGAACTACTGTGGAGGAGCACAGGTAGGCGATAGTCAGTTAAGTTTAGAGGAATAACAGGGAACCTTCGTGAAGATGCTGCTAAATGTTTAAGCGCAATATGTGTCGATACAAGTGAGACTGTGCTTTAAAATCTGGTGCGTAAAAGTCAGTATCCCATCGTTTTGAGCCTAAATATGTTTTAAAATGGTAAAAGATGTTTTCTTCTACCATTTAAGTGTCAAAAATCAACATTTACTTTGAAGCAATATATTTGAACCATGATAGAAAACACTCATTAGTTAAATATAGGGACTTTGTCCTTGTGTTTAGTGAATTGACTCCTCTTTTAGGTCAATACAGCCCAATGACAGCACATTTCAGGCAGGACATTAAACATTAGGATCTTTACATGTCAGACAAGCAAACCCCCAAGGAAGCCAATCAATAAACAATCCATATTATCTACAAAAAGTGTGGTGTTAATGCATAGAACACCCTGTCTTCCTCCATGTGCCTCTTCCTTCCTCTTCACAATTGATTTTGGCTTGGTTAGTTTACACTGCACAGTACACAAGAAGAACAAACACATCAGATACATAATATTCCAGTAGATAATGATTTGAAAGTAGAAAGTGTACTGAGGGATTATATGTTATGGGAAGCAAACAGAAAGTAATTAAACCAGTAATCACCTTTTATATCTTCTTATTTTGGCTTCAGTTTTTGGATGTAAGGTGAAAGAGTGCACCTCTTTTTCCACATTATTTTTGCACAGCCTGTACTCTCGAAAGCCTGAGGCAGTTTTTTTTCTATATAAGGCTGGGTTATGTTCACTCTGGCTGGACATAGTTTTGGATCGGTCACAGTGGTTAGGTAATCTCAAAAAGTGTAGTTTATACTGGGGGTCAACATTATTCCGATTTAGGCTCTGTGGTATTTGCTTGGCCTCACTGCATCAAATACAAGCACCACCTCATTCTAATTCAGTTTGATTGCCTTTGCTGTTCTAATCAATGGGGTAATCATGTGCTTGCTTATGTCACAGTCTCTCTTTGAGGGTTTTTAACCCCCCCCCCCTCTCTGCAGTTTCCCGGCAATTTTCTTCTGTCCTTACTATCCTCCTGTCTTTGATTACTTGTGTCAACCCGGAATTGCGTCAGATGTCCTTATTTCCCTTAATTTATATCACCCCTGCTTTGCTTCCTTTTTCCTCACATTTACTGATTGTCAAACAGCGTCTCATATTATCCATATCTCTCTGTAGTTTCTTTGCCATTTCCTGGTTACAGTCAGTTCTGCTCATTTTTCTCCTTTCCTCTCTCCTCCATAGGATAGTGGAGGCAGTGTGTATTGGCTGGTTTACAGCAGAGTGCATAATGCGCTTTCTGGTGGCCAGAAGCAAGTTAGACTTCCTACGCCGGCCGCTGAACATCATCGACGTGATTGCCATCACCCCCTACTATGTCACAATGGTTATGGCCCGGGCAGGGATGCCGGGTGCCGGGCTCGGGGTTGCTGGGGTGATACTGCGTGTGCTGAGGATGATGCGAGTGTTCTGGCTAATGAAGCTGGCCAGACACTTTCTCGGCCTCCAGACACTGGGGCTGACGCTCACGCGGTGCTACCGGGAGATGGTCATGCTGATGGTGTTTGTCTTCGTCGCCATGGCAATATACAGTGCTTTGGCCCAGCTGCTGGAGCACGGCTTGGACTTGGGAAGCCAGAACCCGGATTACGCCAGCATCCCAGCAGCCGCCTGGTGGGTCATCATTTCCATGACGACAGTGGGGTACGGGGATGTGTACCCTGTGACAGTTGGGGGACGGGTGCTTGGGGGAATGTGTGTAGTGAGCGGCATTGTTCTCTTGGCACTGCCCATCACATTCATCTACCACAGTTTTGTACAGTGCTACCAAGAACTTAAACTCCGCTCTGCCAGGTACGCACGCAGCCTGTCAGTGGAGATGCTGCAATGAATGTGCATTTATATCAAAACACCTTTGGCCCTGCTTACATCAGAAAGAAACTCAACAAACCAGTAGACCTGCTGATCCTATTGTGAAATAGTGATCCATTTTATGCCCTGCTCTGTTTCCTGCCTGAGCTAACCCTGTTTTTTTATTTGGCCTGTCTAGTTCCAGCCTGTTGTGTTTATGATCTCCAATTATCGTCTTCAACCAGTATGCTCTGCGCCCATCTCCTTAACAACATCACTTGGACAGAAGAATAGGAATACACAAATAATTATTTATTAAACACACACAGGCGCAGTCAATCCAGTTTTGACAGCGGCTGCTGTTTACACTGTATTCCCATGGTTACAACATTGGCAGAGACGGCTGCATCCAGTGTGTGTGTGTGTGTGTGTGTGTGTGTGTGTGTGTGTGTGTGTGTGTGTGTGTGTGTGTGTGTGTGTGTGTGTGTGTGTGTGTATGTTTGTCAGCCTTTCACTATGTCTTATAGCACCCAGGTGGTACAAGTTACACAAGATTGATGTGTGACCTAGATGCATTCTGTTAAAACTGTGAAATATAGACATGAAGTGAACAAGTGAGTGTAAAGTGGGGATGCAGAAGGGGTATACAGAGGGCTTAGTTGTGTAGGAGGTGCCAGTGATAATGAAATATGGAGACAGGTCATCGAGGACTACAAGGTGGCAGACAAATGACGGGTTGACAGATATGATTGAATGTGAAATGGAGGATAAAAGATTCTGGGACAACAATGACAGAGATGACAAAATGTGGAACAACCCTGAGCACAAACAATGAATAGACTGAGAATGTGTTGCTTCTCCATTTGTGAGTGAATGTAAGGCAATTTGTATTTCTTTGTCTCCAAGGCAACCTCCATCCTCCAAAATGCCAATCATAATCGTGGTGGCTCTTGTGTGCACACAAATAGGCCACATCCACGCACACAACTCCTTGCTGTTACGCAGCATTTTTGCAATTATTGGAAAAATTGCATCACAGAATTCATTGAAATAAAAATAAAAATTTAAAAATAAATTACCATGATGGTTCTGACAGTCATTATTCAGACATGTTTCCACTGTCCATGGTTTGCCAAGATAATATGATTTGTTGATCCAAATAAACAAGTCAACACCTCTCCCACACAACAGTCTTTCTCTGCATCTCCTCTCCTCTTCCTCCTGTTGCCATCTTTTTACACACACACACACACACACACACACACACACACACACACATCAAGACCATGCTCTTTTGTTGCACAAATTAAACAATTAAGGAGTCCTTTAATTATCTGTCGGTCCTTGAATCTAAAGTCTACATTGTTTATTTCCTCAAAGACTTTGCAGCCTTGTATGAGTTTAATATTGTAGACAGTACATATCCCACTATCGTTGTTGTACTGTTATCAATGTGTTTTTTAAGTTGTCACAAATATGACAGGTAATCAATATTTTACCACCTTGCCTACAATTTTCAAGCTCACGTGGCATAGCTTGTACTGACTTTTGGCCAGGCCTGATTGAAACCATCAATCAAAACTTTTTCATCAGTATACCACGAACTTGTAATTAATGTGATTATTGTATGAGCTTTATAATAAAACTTCTGTGAGAAAAATGTCTTTGAATGTGTAATTGTTTATTACAAATCAAAATAGTAAAATGTAAGTGTTATCAGATTCCTAACTTTAAATAACCTTCTAAATTACAGTAACTAAAATAATTAATGCCAGAAAAAAAGTGATTAATGGATAAGGCATTTTTGGCAGATGGAGCTTGATAATTCAAAAGTCTTGATGTCATGACATACTATTTACACCTCACATCCTGCAGGCAGTGGAACATATTATTCAGTGTGAGGAACACCTGAGCCCATTGGCAAGGACATTCAGTGCACTAATCAGATTCACACTGGGGTGAATATTGTGCCACAGTCTAGTTCACAAAGTACTGTTGTAAGAGTAAATAGACTGAATCACAAACTGCTGTCGCTATATTCTCAGGGTTCAGACTTTTTAATGTTGCACATCTGTCAATGAGCTCTGAAGGCTGGTTTCATGTATTCTCAATCAGCTCAAAGACACATGGGTGACACATTAAAGGAAAAATACATACAGTTAGGTGTTATAGGTGTTACACCACAAGTTACCAGAAAAGCTTCAGTGCTCCTTTACATATATTCTCCCTCAGTTGGTGTTTTGATGATGGTGGTGGAGTTAACTGTCCAAAATTGGTGTTCAGTTTGGTCAAACTTTGTATTACCACTCATTTAATTGATTTTTTTGTCAGCCCCTCTCTATGTGTAAATGTCTTTTTGATGTTAAAAACCAAATTGACTTACTCAGGCACAGTGCTTTAATCGAAATGCTAACAGCAGCATGCTCACAATGACAATGCTAACATGCTGATGTTTAGCAGATACATACCGTAGTCAACCATTGTCACCATCTTAGAATAAAATTAAACACACGTTTGCTGATAAGAACTGAACACAAAGTGAGGTTGATGGGAATTTCATTAGTTTTGCAGGAATTTGGTCTGAAACTAAATGTGAATTTTAATCTGCTGGTGGCGCTGAAGGAAAAGTCAGAGGATTACCAAAGTCAGTAAGATTTATGTTCTCGGGACCATACATATTAGTACCAAATTGTATGGCAATCCATCCCATAGATGTTGAGATATTTTAGCCCAGACTAAAGTGGTAGCCGGACAGTCCAGTCGTTCATTTCGTCTCCGAGGACATTCTGGACTTGAAACATTTTCAAAGCTCTTTTTGTAACACAGTACAAAACATGCAGTGAATACAAGTCAACTCATGGACAAAGATGCTCACTACAAAGAATGTTTTCATGGCATGTCATGGCATGTCATGTCATGAGAATGAAGAATAGCAACAGTTTATACCTTTATATAATATGACTTAAAAAAACAGGTAATGATTTGAGATTTTAATTTTTAATTTATGCAGGACAGGAAGGAAAGAGCTTTTTCAGCAAGAAGTAATGAATTTATTTTGGTGTAGCTTTCACTGTAGATGGTGGGACTTTCCAACATCCTATTTTGTTTTAAATCATGCTGCTATAATCTTCTGATAGATGGAGTGGTTTGATGCCTGAGGGGAAGACCTGCACACACTGGTTTGGGCTGACAAAAAATATGACTACTCTCTCTCTCTCTCTCTCTCTCTCTCTCTATATATATATATATATATATATATATATATATATATATTTTTTGGGGGGGGTCCTTACTTAAAGTATCAAAAGTAAAAGTATTCATTATGCAGAATCACATTATAATTAGTGATGCATTCATGTGGTCATAACTTTAATGCTGCAGCTGGTGAAGCTAATTTTGATTAGCCTACTTCATACTACTGGGCATCTTAACCTATAATAATATATCATAATGTATTAGTTAATTCACTGTCTATTTTGTAGGCTATTAACTAAATCTGCAAAGCAACTACAATGTTTGCCTCTAAAAGTGAGAGGAATAGAAATTTAAGAAGCATAAAATGGAATTAGTCAAGTACAAGTACCTCAAAATTGTACTTTACTTGAGTAAATGTACCTACTTATGTTTTACATACTTTTGGTGTACACCAGAGCCATTGACAGAGATTCTCTATCACTCTGGTGTACACCATAGTGTACACGTCATCTCCACAAGGGGCAGCGTCGAGCCAGCTGAGTGCTACGTCACTTTCCCTCGACGGTCGCAGCAGGAAGACCCTTTACCGGGTGATTTTTGTTGTGGATGACACCTTTCCCCGTCCTTTAGTAGGAAAATGTACTACAAGTTCAGCGGTTTTACCCAGAAACTGACGGGGTCTGCTCCCACGGCCGCCTACAGCCCTCAGGTAAAACCGGGAAGCGGTGTGTCGGTGAGGGACCGAGTCGGTAATCGCCGAGGATGACCTTCATATCGCTGTGTTGAACCATTGTCTCTACTGTAGCTGCCATGTCTTTCAAAACACTTGAAGATATTTAAAGATCTACAGTGCAGTTAGCTAAATCTAAAATATGTGTATTCATTCCTAAACGTGGTGTAGTTTTATTGACGCGTTTTATCTGCTGAAAAATGACCTGTTTACCAATAGTTTCCCGGTCTTAAAACACAGTAACGTTAGTTAAACGCTGCCTTCATCTCAACTTTAAATCAGCTGTGTCGCGTAATGTCATCTGTAGTTTTTTATAAAGCAATCAAACGTTGATAATTTTCTTTCTTTGAAAACTGAATTCCTATTTTTCATCACTACCTTATCACATAACCTTTATTTTAAAAGGTTATGGGAATTTGGCCTTCATGTGACTTTACAACCACTTTGTAAAATCAGTGGCCTCTCAGAGCATCTGCCAGATGTGACCTTTACTGTATGATTACTCCCCTGTTCTTTCCACTGCAGCTTCCTTGTTGTTCTATGGTAGTGGATTAGGCTGCCTGCAAGCTCTCCTGTGTCTCTGTTTGGAAGTCACCTATCCAACATGTATGCTATTTCTTTGCCAGAAGAAAAAAGAGCCTGTAACATAAATATTGTCTTCAGTTGAAGGCAACTAGCCCTTAGTTACTACAAATACTACTATAAAAAGTTTCAGGATTGTATTCCTGAAATTTTTTATACTTTTTTGTTATTTCTTAAATTATAATAATTAAACACACAAAACATATTGAACATACAGGGCTGCCTCTCAACCATGCCTCTACATTGGCTCCCAATAAATAATAACGGCCCATGGCAGAAACTAATTGCTGATCCCTGATGTAATAGAATACCAGCAATTGTTGACGCAGTCTCTTTTTATATCAGCAATAGTAAGGTTGTGGCAACTGCAGCGTTTTCCACTTACTTACTTAATTTCTCAAACTCACTTATACTGAAATTATTAAGTCCTTCCAGGGTCTCCTCACATTTGGAAGATTGATAGAGGCAGGTTGATAGAAAAGTTGTTAGTCTTGTTAAAAAAAACAACAACAGCCAACAACATTCACAATTTCATGCAATGTAGAATTTACACCTGCATGTGTTTAGGTAAAGGTGATGGAACCCCCACCAGACACCCAAAGGCAGCATTTTTGTTTCTTCTCAATTTGCATTTTGCTTAATATCCTTCAGCATCTTGCACTATGTAGCACATGTCCCTCTGTAATTACAAGTCATACATGTGAGGCTACAAAAATGAAAGGGGAATCCTTCTGTGAACAGTGAAGCTAGTGAAGCTTTCTCTTAAATGGCAAGTAAACGTAATCTGCTTTCAGTGCCTCTGCTTTTTATTCATTTCTCCGCTCGCACACTATCTGCCTCCACACATTCTAACAAGGAAGTGAGTCGGTTTCCCAGTGATTTTCAAACCCAAGGTGGGTGAGAAGCTTCCTCCGAGTGAAAGGCTATTAAAGAGGCACACTTGTACTTCATTAACACCACTGTGTACCTTTGGTTTATTTGAACAGCTACTTGAGATGCTCTTTAAAAATCTGAACAGGCACTTACACACTCTCACAAAGGGAGGCATACATTGTGAGATGAGATGATTCATGTACTCATGTAATCCCTTGTATTTATGCAGCAGCGTTGAGTACACTGCCTACAAAGAGTATATGGACTTTTGTTCTACTTGTATATGAAAAGAGTGGTTTCCTAACTCTCAAATAAATCTGAATACAAAATAGCTGCATGATGTGAGAAAAATATCTATTTGCGATTATTTTGACTGATATTGCAATATGATTCATGATATTGGAGGGAATGATCATTTGTGTATCATTCTTATTTTTATTGAAAAATATTACAATTTTAAAAATGTAAATGGTTATGGTGTGATTTTTGCGAGGATCGGTACCAAACAAAGATTGTTTCTTAGTCTTCTGTAGGATACAATTTGTAAGCTGGGACATCTCTGCAGCACCACAATACTTAATTCAGAATGGTTTGACACATATTAAGCCTTCAACAAATATTGTGTACCCCCCCCCGCGATTTGGATATTGCACTAGTCCATATTGCGATTTCGATAAAATTCCGATTAATTATGTAGCCTTAATACAAAGACACGATAGACATATTTTTACATTCAGTTTGATCTACACTTTCCGAGGATATCATTATTTTTTTATGTCCGTCGTAAATAAACGCTACACAAATCCGCTTAGAAAAAAGGTGATTTCATGCATGTGTAACTATGATGTTGAATAGAATTGTGCATTATTGTGACCAGTTGTTTTTTTTGTTTAGGGGCTGAGGCCAGGTGTGCCAGCAGAGGCCCCAGCCATGATCTTTGCCACACCCACCAAGGTGGTGTCAGAGGCTGGGTCCATGGTGGAGTACTTGGGAGCAAACAGGGTTCCTGACCTCCAGAGGCTTTTCCAGGTAATGAAGAACGTAGACTGAAATAGTCTTAAGCGTGATTTATGCTTCTGCGTTAAATCTACGCTGTGGCCACGTACGTAGGTACGTGGAGACGCTGACCCTACGCCGTAGCCTGACGTGCATCTGTGGCTTGGTAGGGTTGCATTTCCCCCCCGACTCATTTCCTGGTTCTCCTTCTCCATAAACAACATGAAATCAAGGAGAGGGTTAACTTTTCCTGCTACAGATTTCCCACCGTGGTCAGAAAGCACAGGGGAGACACTTTGTTTCTCTCACTATAGTCCCTTTCCGACCGGAGGGATTTTTGCAGTTCCTAGAACATAAAATTCCTAGAACCCTTTTTTTCTCCTGTTCCGACTGGACCAATTTAGGGATTATTAAGTTCCTCTGGCCGCAGTTCCTGTAACTCTTTCAGCTCCTACTTCAGGGCAGTGTCTTTTCCCTTGTGGTGGTTAGATGGCTGTGTTTATAATAACAAAAGGTCAGTTCCTATGGCCACTTGGCCAGTGTGAATGCACATGGAAAAACCGGTTTTGGGGGAGAGTAGTTCATAGAACTGTTTAGAAGTGGACTGTTCCTATAACTACGTTCCTGTAACTACTTGGTCGGAAAGAGGCTTATGACTCCAGAGCCGGTACTCGCGCTGAAGCACACACTCCCCACACAGAAATACCTGCTATTCTATTAAAGAGATTGATGCCCACACCAACGCACAAGTATAAACTTCAGGCCACTGACGTAGGCTACGGCGAAAGCTCTTTGTGGAGCCTCCACAAAACATAACAAACATAAATCACGCTTTAGTCCTGACAAGAAGACAGTTCAATTCATTCACAGTGTATCAGCTTTAGTTAATTCAAAGAAATCCTCAGAATGAAGATTCATGACCTGCTAAAGTGGTCAAACGTATCAGTCAAAACACTGAGGATTCTTTAGCTTTAGGGTCTTAATGGCCCCCTGCTTCCGTATTCATCACACGAGAGGCAGTGGAGGAAATAACTATGCGATTGGGCAGAGCAATCACTCAAACAAATGGAAATCACAGTAATGCCTGCTGCAATTTTCTAATTGCTGGAACATTTTTTTGTTAAAGCGGTGTTCCAGACAGACCTGCAACAGGTAATCTGTGTAGAAACTTTGGCCTTCCAAAGCAAATTACACATTGGACATTTCAGTTGTTCCAGTCACAATTTTCAGGGACAATTCTGAAAATGGTTATGTAGAAAAAGCACACTGCAGACACACAGTATCACCATTTTAAATAAACATGCAGACCTGGTTCAAAACCTGGTGTTTTTAAATACGTTACGAAGTAGAGGGAAAAGACATAGATTACAAAGTTATAGGAAAATGGTGTTCTGACCCAAATAATTCACAATGTTCTATCTGACACAGCAAATTGCTGAAAATACTCTGTACTCTCTGTTACATCTTCATCATTTTATTTTTCTCCATTTTTTCTTGCTCTAACTCTCCCTTGCCTTCTCTCCCTCCTCCTGTTTCGTCCTCTCCCAGACGTCAGACGGTATCCCCATTCATTTGAAGCGTGGCGTCCCCGACAGGCTACTGTACCGCACCACCATGGCTCTCACCGTAGGAGGCGCTCTCTACTGTCTGGTGGCTCTTTACTTTGCAGCCCAGCCCAGAAATAAGTGACCAGCACAAAACCCAGGATCTTTCTGTAACATCTCTGACATGTCGCTACTGTAATTCATCGACCCAACGTTCCCAGCCTCCATCTGCCCTCGCCATACCACCTCTTGGGACTCTGATCTCTGTCAGAACATCACACTCAATGATCACAATAATAATGTCTTGTCTTCTTTGTAAAACAAATGTCTAAAATATGAATGAATACATTTTAAGGGGAAACAAAAGTAAAACGTGCTCTGAATTGAAGTCTTGTTTTCCCTGTTTTGTTTGTCTTCAACTTTATATCTTCTATTATGTGTCACTGAAATAACACTCACTGTAGCAGAGGTGTTATTACTGCCAACAAAACAGACAGATCCACAGACATCATGTATGAAACTGTCTATAACAGTTCTTCAGGCCAGGGCCCATTAGCTGAAAATCGAGACAGAGTAGGGACCCCCTACTAAATATATTTTATACATTTCAGTTGCATGTTAAACTGGGCCGGATGGATGAAAATTAATGGATATTATTTTATCATTTATATATAGTGTTTTAATGTTGAATATACATTTTGAAGGCACAATGAATCCTTAAGGTTAACTGTATGGCTACCTTACCTATAGGAAGCTTCAATGTGTAAACGCTTTTTTCTCACAAATATGCCAATTTATCTTTGCTATTATGTTGAATTCATGTTAATGTATATTTTCAGACATATTCAAAAAATATCAAACATCATTTGGCGGCCCCCCTGCACTAACTCTGAGGACCCCCTGTTGAAGACCTCTGGTCTATAGGGTAGAGAGCTTAAATGCCAAAATAGAGGCGAAGATGGAAAGATTTTTCTATGCTCACAGCTTTCAACAGGCGTGTGGTAGTGCAGTACTGAGCATGTGTGTGCGAGAGAGAGAGAGAGAGCAAGCATGATGAAGAAACCCCGTCTGGAACATAGCTGCTGCTCACTTGGCTTAAGTACTGTCTCATACAGTATTTATATGTGTGGGCTGTGGTGTGATGTCAGATGCTTCTCACTGAGTTTAGAGGAAGGGAGGTTGTTTCAGACAGACACGTTGGCAGCCCCACATCAAGCTGCCGAAGCACTGATGATGATTTTGAATGAAGTTTAATTTGCAAAAACTGTTAATATTTAGAATGTGGTTGAGGTCTCATTTGTTAATTATATTTATTTTTTACTTTTTGATATTATTGAATGTCCGTTACATTCAAGCCATCGCCAAATTAGTTGCTACAAAGCTAATTAAGACTATCAGCTCCACAAAACACTCTCTGTATTTGTCTGTATGACTATGTTGAGAAGATTGTGGCATCCGGTACCTTTCCCATGCAGAAACTCGAGTGAAGATAATAACCTCATCTGAAGAGTCCATATCATGTTCTTTTAATCCTCTGTGTCCTCCTTGGCTACTAGCAACTGCATGGAGGGGGGGGGGGGGT
This sequence comes from Sander vitreus, assembly GCF_031162955.1. NCBI lineage: Eukaryota > Metazoa > Chordata > Actinopteri > Perciformes > Percidae > Sander > Sander vitreus. The sequence continues at coordinate 8,747,577 of NC_135875.1, forward strand.
TATGCGTGGTCACGGAAGGCTTGTATCATGTGGACACGCCACAGTTTTGTTGTCATTATTTAGAATTCTTCATGGAGGCAACAGAAACTACGCACTATAGCTTTAAGTAAAAAACAATGGTATTAGCATCAAAATATGCTTAAAGTACCAAAAGTAAAAGTACTCATTATGCAGAAGGGCCCATTTTAGAATAATGTATATTCTATTGTTGGTCCATTGATCCGTTGCTTGTGAATTCCCCCTCTGTGAATCAAGAAAATCTTATTTGTTGATTATATTTTATCAATCTGAATCTGCGAAAGTAACTATAAGTAAAGTTATCAAATAAATGTGGACTAAAAAGTACAATATTTGCCTCTGAAATGTTGTGAAGTAGAAGTATAAAGTAACAGAAAATGAAAATATTCAAGGTAAGTACAAGTACCTAAAAGTTGTGTAAATGTACTAAGTAACTTTCAAATATATAACATTTTTCTTTCCCATATATCCTCCTCAGATATCTCCAGGCCCGATTCTCTCCCGTTTATGGAGTTTTGTATTCTATTGGATATTTGTGATGTTTGTTGTCTTTAATCTTATATGCATCAATTAATTTATTGACCAAATTATGTTCACTATCCTCAATTTAGTTAATTTCTTTGTTTTTTCAAAGTTACATATTCGAAAGGTACTAAATCAAGACCAAGTCATACACTAACGACTACCATGGTCCATTGGTGTAAGTGTGTATGTTTCTGTTTGATGTGATGAAGTGGCCTCCACTAATTTAACTGATATATTTATACTGGTATATCTTTGACATTTCCTTTCTTTCTAAAGGCTCCCCAGAGCCTCTCAAACCATTGACAGTTTATAGATTTAAATAATAAAAGAAATAGAAAACCATGGAAGAGTTGTATTTATTAAGATATGGCACATTCATTTGTCAGTATGACTCAACTCTGGACCTCCTTCCCCCATGGCATCATTACTTCACACCCTGAGGAAAACCTTGATGCATAATAGATGATAGCACTGATTTAAAAATGAATAATTTGACCTTCTCTGGGGAAATAACAAGTATGGTTAAGAAATAAAGACACAATGCATTATTTGAAGAGTGTATTACTCTAAAACATCCCATCCTACAAAGCAAGGATGCAGAAGTGTGAGCTAGCAGTGGCTGGTGTTACATCTACAGCGATTACGATTTCTGCTGAAAAATGCTTTGGGGATGCTGCTGAGCTGGTTTAACAAAATGAAATTATTGTTTATGGCTAACATCAATTAAATAGTAGATAGATGTATGTTGGTTACACAAAGATGTTGAGTTACGTGCTATCTAGAATAGCACTATTTAGCCATGCAATCTGAGTAAATTAACTAAAAACACACGCTGTGCCTTGTTGAAGAAATATAATGAATGTTGAATGTTCCTCAGTAACTATTAGACCTGTACGTACGTACCATACATGTTTTCCACTCAATAACACAACACTCTGTGTTAATGAAGCTAGTGTAACTGGTTGCAAGAGGAGAGACAAAACACAGGAAGCCAGTGGGGTGTAAGGAGGGGGAGGATGAGAGTGTGAGGAGAAGGTTCTTATGTGGAGGATGGGTGTGACTTATCAAGAGAAAATTGAAAATGTAATCCCTACTCACATTCTCCTCAGCAGTATCTCTTCAGATGAGTAGTACACTAAAAAAACCGATACGAGGCACTCATCTATCCTGTTTTACCTCCCCACTCTAATCCCTTCTTGTAATATATCAATGTAAAGCCAGTATATTTAAAATGATTCCAGCTTTCAAATTATTCAGATGGCATATGTTTCATTGTCGAAAAATGGGAAAGTGGGAAAATTGGTGAAGCTTATGGTTAAGTTATGTACACACTGGCTTTAGGCATAATTATTGTTGGATTTTCTAACCCAAACTAAACATTTAAAATAGAAAACAATAAATCGTGTGGGGGAGATCAGGGTGCACTGGTGCATGCACTGTGGATATGCCACATAATCCAGCAATTCTGGATGAAAAGTCACTGTTGTACTGGGAACAATTCAGCATTTTGTATTCTGTCCACAACTGTATTACAACTTTAGGAGTATGTAATGTTTTACTGGGCCCGGACAGCAGTGATGATTGGACATAAAAGGAGACTCAGGGACTGGAGTGCCTCAATCTTCATCAAAATGAGAGAGGCCGAGATGAAAGAATGGAATAAAAAAAGGTGCAAAAAGATGGAAAAAATGTTCCCTTAAAATGGGCATGCATGCGTAAGGACGAGATGGAGGCACACCAAATAAATTGATTTCTACATGTGAGCTAGGATGTTGTCCTTTCTCTTAGTTTTGTATTATTTCTTTTTTTCTTTATTTCTAGGAAAGCCACTTTGTATTTTGGTTTACTATTCTTGTGTTCGAGTTGGGTCAGAATGGAACATTTTGGAAGACGTGTGTTTGAAAATAGACATTTGTTTACTGAATCGGTGATGTTATATTTCTGAATTTCATAATTAATCATTCCTGAAAACATCTCTGAAAACAGAGTTAATGAGAGCTGTGTGACTGGACTTTACATTTAATATGTAGGCTGTAAAACCAAGATGATAGCTAAAAATGATGCAGAGCTGGGTGTTAATTCCCGGTGCTCTCAGCAGTACGAGCAATCTTTTGCATCTTTTTGTCATTTGATTCAATGCTACCCTTTAAAATATAGTGACCAAGCCAGGTTTAATTTTGACCACAGAGTGCAGAGGATGCATCTTAATTCAGAATATGAATCTCTGCTGAAACATAACAGCTCTGCAACAGCCGCCTTGCAGGAAACGCTGGGGAGAGAGGAGGGGCGGGGAGTGACAAATTACCTCTCCTCACAATGCCCTGCAACAATAACACAGCCTGAGAACAAACACTGAATACATTTTTTGTTGTTAAAGTACATCGATTACACTTATAAGAAAACATCAAAGGACAGCCCATTAACTGAAACGACAGGCTACCTCTCCACTGATTCCTCAAAAAAAAGATTCCACTGGCATGCTTATTTCTGAATCTCAAGTCCCCTACTGTTGACCCAGTCACTGCCACTGTTGATGCCCCTCTAAGTTTGGAGTTTATACTCCATAAGGAATGAAGGTTCAGATCAAAGTAGGGCCCAGACTGCATACATTCTGGTGTGATTATTATAACTTTACAAAAGTTGTGGAACTCAATATTAAAATTTGCCCCTTTATAGCAATATTTGGTCAATCTGACATATTAGCCTGTACCAAGACATTGTATTTTACTTCCACAGAAATCTCCTAAGGCTCCAGCTCCTCTTTCCCTGTGTCTTTTGTTAAGTTAGAAAAGATCAATTCTCAGTGAAAGGCATCTCTGATCATGTTTTTCATGAATGGAATTATTTTATAGATTCCTTTAACCTGACTAATTTCCCATTTTTTTTACATTTATTTTTAATTGTATTAAGTTTTCTTATTTCCTGAATTTAATTTCTCATTTTTTATCTATTTATTCCTAATTATTTGTATGTTTATATTTTACATATTTCATACACACTACAATTACTAGTATCATTGCTATTTTCTATACAGAGACACTGTTTAGTTGTTTTTGTTGTCGGGTGGATGGGGTCCCTCTTTGAGACCCCGCCTGGGTATATTAATTTCTTTCTTCTTTTTTTTTATTCCCAATAAAAGATTAATGAAAAAAGGGACAAAAACGAGAAACTCCAAAAATCACCAGATGTGACACGTCCAGTTTGGAGACCCATACAGTATGAATTATCTCGGCTTTAAGGCGGTTGGAGGTGGAATTGGTTTATCACACCCTTTGTTCTCCAAGGGCCTTACCCGTCACTTCATTTGTTTGGCACGGGTAATAACATATCAGGAGGTGGAGAATAGAAAAAAAGCACAGAGAACAAGGGTAATGGAGGTAACAGCATGAGGTCAGATTGAATTTCATCAGATATGGATGGAGAGATTGAGCCATGAAAAAGGTGTGCTGATTGGTGACATAAGTGCATCTAGGCTACGTAAAAGGCTTTGAAATTCTCTCTTCTTGTATGGTTTTTGAAAATGCATTTTTCTCTCTTTCCGCTTTTTTCCTTTAGGCTATTTTTCGCAGTCTTTCCCTGGCAACTACCTTATGTAAGAGTTCAAACACAGGGCAAACGGACAGCTGTGCCCCTGGGTCTGTGCTGAATGTGTCCACTAATCCTGCTCCCCACTGCAAAGACTGAATTATTTTTCTTGCACGTAATTACTTAAGTTGAATTGTATCACAACTGTCTAGACTGTCTGCAAACAACATCCCCCTTTTACTTTACAATTTGACACCGCAATGCAGAAAATTCATTGCGGTTACTAGGCTGTGATGGAGAACAAGAGATGTGGGCGGCATGAAAGGAGGAAAATGAATGTCTCTAAAATAAAAGTAAATCAATATGCTTGCCTGAGGATGTAAAAAGGGGGAATGAGATTGAGAGTGGAGAGGGAGGAGAGTGTCGAAATAGAGTTGGAGCAAGATTAATGGTTGTTTAAAAGAAACAATATTCATCAGTAGTCAGCTTGCAGGTGCAGAAAGGCTGTGTGTGTGTGTGTGTGTGTGTGTGTGTGTGTGTGTGTGTGTGTGTGTGTGTGTGTGTGTGTGTGTGTGTGTGTGCCAGGATGAAAGTATTGCAGTGAGTTTCTACTTTGTCTTTAACTTTCTAACTTTCCCTCACGACTCTTTCATTAAATGACCACTCAAACATTATACTGATTACTTTGCAAATGAGTGTGAGACTTGATTTCTTCTTTTCATTTAAACTCGCATGCGCGCGCACGCGCACACACACACACACACACACACACACACAGTGATGCAACAGCACCACCTACAGGTTCGAGCATTTTTAGATTCAATTATTCAAACGCTGATGTTAAGCCCAATACTATGTTCCTTTAGTACCGGAGGCTGCTTTTTCAGAACCGCATTTCTAAGACCCTAGTTTTCTATCCGAATTCCCATCTACCGAATTGGATGACCACAAACGTTTAAAAGGTTCATTCCACCCAAAAGCTACTTTCTGTCCAAATATTAAGTTTAAAAAGATTTTCCCACCCAGATAGTACTTGTCTTGCAATTCAACTTGGTTGTTTAGAGTTGCATGTTGGGCAATTTGTGTAATTAACATACTTAGCTCATTAACAGGTAAAATAAAGATGTACTTTTAAAAATATATTTTAATTGAAAACAACATATTAAACTAATTTCACAAACCAACCCCCAACAAAGAAAAAAAAAGCAAGCCAATAAGTCAAAAAGTTTTTAATTTTGGCATTTCCACCTGATATGCAGACAAACAGGAGAATGACAGTTTTCATAACAAAATCAAATCAAATCAAATAATTTGTGTCTGCCGTTTCTGTTCTTCACATAATCGAACACTTTCAACGAGAGAGATGCAAGAAAACAATAGAAATTCCATTGTATTAACATTTGACTTTTCCTGACCCTTCAATATTGAAACCCACATTGTGAAGTCGGTAACAGCACTACCTTTTAATTGAGTGGTCTTCCTTCTTTTCTCATTTGTTTTTCCAATCGTCTGCAGAATTCCTACATAATCACTGCTTGGTTTAGAAAAATATAAGTGACAGGCTATGTTTAGACGGAAACGATCTGAAGAGAAAACGCAAAAGTGGCGTTGCGTTCTCACTTTTGATTCTGCGTTTAGACGAGAGCTTTGGGGGGAAAATCTGCGTGCATATGGTGACGCAAAAGTGTGTGAAATTCGATGTAGTATGCACACCAGGCGACTTGGTGGTAGTGTGAAGCACTGCCACACAACACCACCAAGTCTGCGCGCCTGCGTAGAGCCTTCCTTGTTCTACTTCTCCTTAGTAGGGCGAAACCAAAACATAGCGAAGCGAACAACAAAAGCAGACAATTTTGTCTGTACAGACGAGGAGGTGGAGTTGCATGTTTGTCTGACGATGACCGACACAGTTGACCGTGATAAGCCACAGCACAGCACCCACGGGAGCACTACCTGAGCCTCGCAGCCCTTCAGCCGATGTTTGAGAGCGACAGGCAGCGGGCAGAGGAGGGTCTGTTTCACCCTCCTCTGCCCTCTGCCCTCTGCCCGCTGCCTCTCGCTCTCTCTCTTTCTCTTCATCCGCAGCATTGTAGCCTACTCTGGCTGAAATGAATAGCCTACATATGGTCATCAAACTATTAACAACCTTATCCACATTGTCGAAATCATTTGAATATTGAGCTATTACATTGAAAATCTTTTAGATAACAGGAGCCTATAATTTCTGTAGCCTACTCCGTAACAACAGACTACCTGGACGCCTTTTTATCGCCTCTCTTCCACAACGCTGTCTTCAGACTTCTGCGTTTTTACCCTTTACGCCGGCTACACACTGGATGCGTGGCGTGAGCGTGGCGTTTCTGTTGTGTGTCAGCTGCGTGCTGACACACAACAGCGGTAGTGTTTTTAACCACACCTGCTGTCGTAAAGGTCTTTTCTTTACGGTGCTGTCTTGCCCACTGTAAATTACTGAGTTAGCATTACTGGAAGGTCCTATAGTCACGATGAATATTTTGCTCGGACAGAAAATCATTCATTTACAATAAGAGAATAAGTTGCATTTTAAGCGTTGCATACGTTAACTTAGCCTACTTTGGATGCTTCGGCCATTGTCTTCACTTTCCCTTTTAGCTTTTAGTTGTTCTTCCTTTAATTTCCTTCTTTTCTGGGATGGCCCTGCTCCAGTATCAGCCATAACTACAGCAGATAACTTCTAAAATAAAATAAAAATACAATTACACTTATATAAATAAATCTCCTGCTACCTTTTACCTGGCTGGATACAATAACACAGGCTTTTCCGGTGTTAAACCGAAATCTGTGACCCTTCAGAATGCGTGCTCTGTAGTGGTGTCTACCTGCCGTAAATCATTCTGACTTCGCAGGAAAAATCGAGGCAAAGGCACTGATAAAAACTATATAAAAATAGCGTTCTTTTCACTGTTAGTCTGGTTTGCTGTTTCAGGTCATTTATGATAACCTAGATGGATTGCTTCGCATTTGCTCGGGATATCCATCTGGGAACTTTCCATTGGAGAACTTTTGGGAAGGGACGAAAATACTGGTTAGCCGATTGGATAAACCATCCATCACCACCTTCTTCACGACTAGCGGAGCCAGTTGATATATCAAACTCTTGCAGAAACCAGTCGGGAGAAGAGCAAAAACATCTTTTCCTCCGAGAAAAGCCTCCAGTGCCGTTTTTTGCTCTTCTTTCAATGAAGGAATACTTTCTAATTCAGATAAAACTTACGCGATAGCTACGCTCATCTCATCATTGGAAGCCGCCATGTTGTTAAGACTGAACAGTCGCTTCTCGTTGCGTCACACCTAAACCCGCCTCAAAACCAACGCTGATTGGCGAACGGCTCCAAATTTTCTCTATCTCAAGATGCCAGACTGATCTGCGAGTGGAAAACTGGAGCTCGCGAGATCAGGACGGTCTCACGAGGCTACATTTATGATCATCAGATGAAAAATTACACAGTTTCAGAAACATTCAAAAGTTACATATAGTCACTTTAAAAAAGATGCATTCATTACTACTTCTAAATTAAGGTATTATAACTAATATTCGTAAACAGTTGTTTGAGATTTCAGGGCATTGTGTAAAAAAACCTGTGAAATAGCCTAACTATGATGATAAAGAGTCCCATGCAGGCATAACAATGAACATTAAACAATTCACTCACATTGTAAACAGTGAAGACAAACCCCAAGGACAGTCTTTTATCATCTTTTGAAGTGTAATGTGCTGACTATAATTAATTATTATAGTCATTAAGTTAAGTAATATAATACACCTAGTTGGGCTCACCAAATATAGCTCAAACGTTATGGTTTCATTAAACAAATACTTTAGGCTAACAGTTAGCAAGCTATCATACGCTAACAATGATTGTAACATTAGGAAGTTTAAGACTATTAACTTACTCACACTTTGGCTAGACAGCTAACGTTACCTTTCTGTCCAATTCAAGACACCAACTGTTTCCACAGCTGGCGTTAAACAAATAAAAAATAACCTTATTTACCATCAGTAATGTTACTCACACATGGCTTGACGTGCTCTTCTTCCATTTTTGGTGGAAATGCGGTCCTGTCGCGTTAGTTATTATGAATCCCACTCGCTTTCTTGGTAAGACCCGCCCTCTAGTTAGGCTCCTAGAATTGCGATCCTGAAAATGTGGTCCTGAAAGTGCAGCCTCTGGTACTGCAGCTACAGTACTGCGCAAAAGTTTTAGGCAGGTATGAAAAAATGCTGTAAACTAAGAATGCTTTCAAAAATGGAAGTGTTAATAGTTTATTTTCATCAATTAACAAAATGCAGTGAATGAACAGAATAGAAATCTGAATCAAATCAATATTTGGTGTGACCACCCTTTGCCTTCAAGACAGCATCAATTCTTCTAGGTACACTTGCACACAACGTTTTTGAAGGAACTCAGCTGGTAGGTTGTTCCAAACATCTTGGAGAACTAACCACAGATCTTCTATGAATGTAGGCTTCCTCAAATCCTTCTGTCTCTTCATGTTATCCCAGACACACTCGATTATGCTGAGATCAGGGCTCTGTGGGGGCCATGCCATCACTTCCAGGACTTCTTATTCTTCTTTACGCTGAAGATAGTTCTTAATGACCTTGGCTGTATGTTTGGGGTTGTTGTCCTGCTGCAGAATAAATTTGGGGCCAATCATATGCCTCCCTGATGGTATTGTATGATGGATAAGTATCTGCCTGTATTTCTCAGCATTGAGGACACCATTAATCCTGACCAAATCTCCAACTCCATTTGCAGAAATGCAGCCCCAAACTTGCAAGGAACCTCCACCATGCTTCACTGTTGCCTGCAGACACTCATTATTGTACCCCTCTCCAGCCCTTTGGCGAACAACCTGCCTTCTGCTACAGCCAAATATTTCAAATTTTGACTCATCAGTCCAGAGCACCTGCTGCCATTTTTCTGCAACCCAGTTCCTACGTTTTCGTGCATAGTTGAGTCGCTTGGCCTTGTTTCTATGTCGGAGGTATGGCTTTTTGGCTGCAACTCTTCCATGAAGACCACTTCTGGCCAGACTTCTCTGGACAGTAGATGGGTGTACCTGGGTCCCACTGGTTTCTGCCAGTTCTGAGCTGATGGCACTGCTGGACATCTTCCGATTTCAAAGGGAAATAAGCTTGATGTGTTTTTCATCTGCTGCACTAAGTTTGAAAAAAAAGTGCAAAGTTTCCTTTGTGCTTTTTCAAAAGAGCTTGAACAGCACATCTTGAAACACCAGTCTGCTTTGAAATATTTGTCTGGGCGATACCTTGCTGATGCAGTATAACTACCTATATGCTATAATTGGTTGATCATACACCTAACTACAATCCTACAAAATCCCTGACTTTTTGCAAGTACCTATAAGAATTGATGCTGGTTTGAAGGTAAAGGATAGTAAAACCAAATATTGATGTGATTTAGATTTTTCTTTTGTTCGCTCACTTTGCATTTTGTAAATTGATAAAAATAAACAATCATTTATATTTTTGAAAGCATTCTTAGTTTACAGCATTTTTTCACACCTGCCTAAGACTTTTGCACAGTACTGTATATTTCTGTAATAAACTTCCAACTTTTAATCAAAAAGAAGTATTGCTTTATTCGTGTCAAAATGCTCAGGAACATTCAGCCTTCATGCATACAAACTAATGTTGCTTATACAATCTTACAGGCAGCAAACTGAGTGAATGTTCCCAATAAATATTCAGTATAAAGTTAAAGGAATACAGCAGGAATACTAGAAATACCCTCGTGGCCACAAACACAAAAACACAGAAATGTATGTCTGTCCATCACTTGCACTTGTATGTGAGGTGTTTGCGATGATAGTGGATCCATGCAGGAGCTGCAACAAGCCCGGTCAGGAAACCGATCATAGCGCCCAGACTGCAGGAAACAGGCCAAACCTACAAGAAACAAGACAAGTGAGTCTGATCGTTGGACTGATAGATCAAGGAGCTGAACTATTAGATAAGTTAATCCTTTTTACCCTACACTGTCTACACTTGTAATGTTCTGTTAATAAAAAGGAACTTCTAAAAGTAAAAAAAAAAAAACAGAGGAAGGAAAGGAAGGGAGGACAGCACTACAGCGTTGTCATTTAGAGTTATGCTTCAATTACCACTGTCTACTTCTAGTTTGCATTTTCCTCCGTCATTAAGCAGAGAATGCCCTTTGCAATTATAGTTTTAATCTTTTTGCGTTTTGTCATTTAAAAAAATCTAATTAATTAAATAAAGAGAAGGCTTTAATGGTTACTGTTTAGAAAAATAATTTCAGACTTATGGAGGTTGTATGGTTGCGTGCGTGCGTGTGTGTCTGGCAAAGCGAGACTTATGGCAGGTTTGTTCAGGACACCCCCGTCTGTCGCAAGCAATGATGACGCAGTAACTAGTGATGATTCTCTCTGACCAATCAGTAGTCTGCAGGTTTTCACATCACCTTTTGGTATCGCCTCAGCTCGCTTAGAACCTCGACGGAGGGGATACTAAAAATAGTACCTGTTGGCAGGTACCAGGGACTTTTGTTCATAATGGAAAATCAAAAAAGACGAGTCGAGGTGAGTCGAGCAGGTACCATGTAATGGAAAAAGTATCTCGTGACCCTTCAGACTTATCTTCTGACTGATTGCAGGTGTGCCGACTGAAATCATAATGCCTTAATCTGAATGAAATTGGAGTTTAAATATCGAAATCAACTAAAATAAAATATAACACAAACTGAATGCAAAAAATGATATTCTGCTCATCATCATAATGGCTTGCCAATTTACTGAAAGGTTCTTAAGTTTTTATGATTTTAATGGGCACAGTGTAATGTTGTCTACTGTAGACTAGAATATTCTTGTGTGCTTAAGAAAGTTTTTAAATCATTCCCTGTTTATTTATGTCACAATATAGCATTTACAGCTGTACTATTTATATTTTCTAGTTATTTTGGGTCCTCTAATACCACTAATTCCACTTTTTGTCTGTGAAAGTCTTCTTTTTATTTCTGGTAGCATTTTTGTAAATGAAACTTTCCCAAAAACTGAGCGGAGCAGGCAGCCTTATTTGACAGTTTTAGGGGCATCAATTATGGGAATGATAAAATCTCACAAACGTGCACCTCCTCATGAACAGGTGGAATTCATCACAGAAAAAAGGTAAAAGAGGTTTACAATAAGAATATTAAAATTGTTCTTGCACGAGGCCCAATATTAGGATAACGTTTCCACAGTATACATTTTGTTTATGAGAGGATTTTAATGGTGTGCTGACCTGCCAAGGCCTGTCCCAGTCCAGTGGTATAGGAAAGGCTCCAACCCAGGCTCCTACCACTGTGCAGGCCACTGTAATCTGTAGACAGGTGTCCCACACAGACATAGCTCTGGAGACGGAGACAGAGCAAAGCAACATCGGTTAGTATATTCAATTTAGAGACACAAAGTAAGCATATGAAACACATGACAGAAGGACAGGGAGCAGTGAAAAAGGAAAGGCAGATTGTAGGCTCACCCATGCCGGCTGAACACTCGTATCCAGGCCTGGACATTGGGGCCGAGGACACAGAGACACCTCAGTGTGGTTAGAGAGGTCAGCAGCACAGCGAGGGAGAATGTCTCTAAAGCGGATCTGGAATAATGAATTGCAGGGTATAAAACTTAATGCAATCAATAAAACATACAGCGACAAAATGAAAATATGTAAATATATAGAATGTCAAAAAAATAATATCACCATGTGCAGATACTTTGTAAAAGCTGCATTTATTCACTTGTTTTTTAACCAGTACGTAATGAGTGATATATTTCAAGTTGCACAAATTCCTATCCTGGTAATTAACTTACTCTCTGCAATCAAAAGCAAGTAACTAGTCCGCCTTTACTGCCCTCTGTTTTTTTTTTTTTTTATGTGTTTTACATCACTTTAGTATACATACAGCACATTAACATAAGCAGCAACTCACTCAATCAGTGGAGCTCCATAGAGAACGACCACAGTGTGGAAGAACAGGCACGACAGGAAGAAGTACAGACATGAACGAAACAACCTAGACAGCTGCAGAAAGAAATGGGTGAAGAAAGTTAAGTTAATAAATCATTCAAAAGGGCTTGAAAAGTTCCTGGGGAACTTTGTAGCTGTACATGCAGGTTCATTAAGCTTCATCAGTCCAAGTTATTTTAAACCAGGGCTTTAGACTTTTCTGTTTGCTAACTTTTATTTAATTAAAATTGGGTTTAATATTCATATGATACACTCCACTGTAATTATTGTTTTTTCAATTTTAGCTTATTATTTTATCTTGTATTATAACCTTTTAAATTCTGTTTAAATGTGTCTTTGTATATTGCCTCATAATTCTTATGTTCTATGTAAAGCACTTGCCTTGTGTTTTATACAGTCTATGCTTGTGACCTTGTATAGAGAGGGCCTGACCCCTATATGTTGGAATGGAACCACTGAACTAAACTACCCAACCATACAAAAGTCATAAAAAAAATAGCTAACCTCAACCAGCAACAACCTTAAAATTATACGTAGCCTACACATTAATGCATCACAGTATTATTCTAGTAATGTAATATATGTTAATAGCCTAGCAGTTAGGACTACTGCAGTCAGTACTTTTTCTTTTCATACTTTAAGTAGGCTACATTTAGCTGTAACGTTACTTCTGTACTTTAACTTGCGTAGGATGCAGGACTATTACTTACAGTATTTAACATAAAGATATAAAGTAAGTCAGCACCTTGAATCCCACTGTGTGCTTCTTGGTGGGGGGTGTGATGCCGAGCAGCCAGAAGACGGCGACACTGACCGCGGTGACCGCACCGGACACCGAGTAGAGCCACAGCAGGTGAGTGCCGTACACCGAGAAGCCTGGCACGAGTGCCGCAGGTATGACGGTCGCCATGAACACCGAGGCGGCGATGATGGCGTGAGTGGACGCCATGGCTCTGATTTCATGGTCCCACATTACGAAGAATGTAACTATCTGCAATGGGAGAATAAAACAACAGACACAATTGAAATAAAATAATTTCAAATGTTAATTTAGCAACGGATGTACAGAGTAGGTTAAACCCATGGGTGAATTTTGCTCTGGACCTTCCTTCCGTAAACATGGAGTGACAAAAACTTCCGCTTGGACTTCACAATAAAAGTCCAAAGGTATCCTTTGCAAAATGCAAACGGCTCATTAAATAAAACAGAACAAAATAATACTATTTTATTTTGTTTCAATTATAATATCTTACACCATCTCAATGTATAAGGTATGCACATACGCTTTATTGTATATAATAGGCAATGTGCAGTGTCTAGTCTTTTTAGGAAGTTATAATGTAGCATATTGCTATGGAACAAAAATAAATCTTAAATTTTAAAGATCTGACCTAATTGCAATGGCATCATTAATGGCATCCGGTGCAAAACTGTAAAATAAAACCTCCCTTAATTTATTACACATTTATTTTCAACACATTCGTTTTGCCTGTTCAATGGTAGGTAAACCAATTACTTGTAGACTTTATAAGAGATTGTTTCACAGTGTTAGTTGGGTTTTACTGTTGATTGACATATCTGATTTGCCTTTCAAATACTCTTAAATACAATGTAGCCTCTTTATAAACTGTCTATGATAGTGACCCGTACAAGGGCAACTGCCACCTTTAGCGGACTTTTAATTTTAAGGAAAATTATGCGCAAACAGGAAGTATTATTTTGTAAAAAAAACTTTGAAGCCCACCCTATAACCAATCACAGAAGGTCAGTGAAGATTAACTGGGATATTCTGTGACGGACTGTAGTATCAGCCAATGGAATTTAAGATTGTCACAGCTTTGACCAATTAATCTGTTGCAAATACGAGAAAGTGGAAGAAATGACCGGAAGTTTACAAACAGTAACCGAGCAAGCTAAGATTTAGCTAACATTTTTACTTTATTTTGACCAACCGTGAAAAAGTATCGGTTTAAAACAAACATAGAGGAGGAAAGATGGTTTGTGAAAAGTGTACGTATCACCCTGTTCAGATGCTTTCTATCTTTAAATCTAACCTATATTTGTGCTGGATATTCTTCTAAACTAGCTAACGTTATGTGCATGCTAGCTAACTGTGCTCATTATTGTACTGCTCATTAATTCGTTGTATTGGTTTATAGACACCGACCCTGCACGTTAGACTTTATTTCTTTAATAAGTATGTTTGTTTCTCTACAAATTGTGTGTTGTTATTATTTCAGGCGAGAAGAAGCTTGGTAAAGTCATCACACCTGACACTTGGAAAGATGGAGCACGGAATACAACAGGTAAACTGAGGACACACATCCAGTGAAAATTTGTTTTCTTTTTGTCGGTAACTATTACTACTGTGCATAGTTCATATATATGGCTACATTAGGGTCAGGTTATAGAATGTAAACATATATCACTAGTCGAGCCAAACAAACACACAATATATATTCCAAGGTCCCATCATAATGTAAATCAGGCCCATCATAATGTAAATCAGGCTGCAAATGACCAAAATCAACCTTATATTTATATATATTTATATATATATATATATATAAAAATTTTGGAGAGCTAAAATTCAGGGACTTGAAGAAGCATGTATTGAATCTCGATCAAGGAGAATTAGGATTAAGCAGTACGATAAAACCACAGTGTAGTGCCAGTGTATATCATGTATTCTTATAAATATTTAATATACATAGACCTCCCATTTGTGTCCTGAATAAAGTCATTATTGTTATTATTATTAATATGTTTGTTTGTGTATGTATGCACCAATCGCCAAGGCAAATTCCAAGTAGGGTATCTACTGTGGCAATAAATTCCTTTCTGATTCTGATGTAGTGCCATCCCAACTCTAAGGATTTTTGCCTTTCCAAGGAGTATTTAACTCATGCTGGAGGTGTTAAGTTTAGCTGTTTACCAAATACGGGCTTTCTCTATCACTCAATGCAAATAAAGATATTGTTACGTCTCTCAATAAGCAGCCAGTGAGACTGACCTGAACACAGGCTACTGTGGGTCGTAGCCAAAGCCAAAACAAGAAACAAAGTCCGTCAACTCTCTGACATTACTAGCCGCTTGCTAGCGGGCGCTACTCTCAACTTAAGTCCTTTTTTCCTGCAGGACATAACAACAGCCGCCCCCTCCCCTTAGCTCTTAGCCAACTAGAGGTGTATAATCTCCCGAGGCTACACAGTCCGTTACAATATTACTGGCACTGTAAACAACGTATGGTTACCTAAATCATGAAACCAAACATACTGAAAACAATGTCAGCCTGACCCTACTGCAATAGAACCTATCCTTAGGTACGTGTGTGTTTATTCATCTGAGTCCTCCCTGTGTGTGGGGGGCGATATCTAATTCCGGCGGCCTAGGGAGATAGAGACACACAGGCCCAAGCCTTTTGTTATCATACAGCTGATCAGTCTCCCTCAATCCTGGAGACCCAGAGTTGACCTAAAAGTGTTTGAATTGAACATGTTAGGCTTTAACTTGTGACTTGAATGTGACCTAGGTTACTACTAGTCTCAATCTTACAGCATGAGTGTGTAAGCTGGAAATTCTACCACATCACCAGTCGAGCCAAACAAACACACAATACATATTCCAAGCTCCCAACATAATATAAATCAGGCTGCAAAGTACAGACAAACCAGCTTTTCAAAGTCACTTTCAATATGCTGTCTAATGTGATCAGCTTTAAGCTTGAAGATAGATTATTCCATTATACAGGTGCCTAACAAAGGAGTGTTTCCATCAAAATTCAAAGATACTATAAAAAGGTTGTACTAGTTCTCATACAACAGGTGTGTACTTTAATCGGTGAAAAGTAATTCCTCAAATATACTGCTTATTTTTTAAGAGTTTAGATTTCCATAGGCACAAGTGTTAACACACCCAATTACATACACTAACTTTGTGACAGGCAGTACACAAATTGTAAAAAAAAAAAAATGAGTAAGTGACATGATATTAAGTTGTTTATCTCATAAATTTGTATACATTTACTAAGGTAGTTAAACAGGACAACAGCCTGAATTTGGGTTCATGTCAACAGTACTTGGGCTGCCACTAATATTATTAATATGTTGATTAGTTTGATCAATTAATTAATTGTTTACTCTATAAATTGTCAGATAATATGCTGGACATGGGATGATTCAGTAATGATAGCCCTGGCTGCTCTTCAGTCAACATGTACAAAATGTACAGTCCCACTATCATACAGATAGAGTGAGATGAGTGCATACAGTACAGTGTAGGTCAGTGACGCATCATGCGTCCTACAGACTGTTGGTAAGTCCTACTGCCTTGGGATAACAGCTGGCCTTACTTTTTTTCTATTGCTTGCCTTTGCACATAGATAGATAGATAGATAGATAGATAGATACTTACTTACTTACTTACTTACTTACATCCCGAACAAACACATATATGCAATGACCATGATAAGGTGCTATGGTAGAGTGCAAAAGTGAACAGTGCAATAGATTATTATTATTATTATTATTATTATTATTATTATTAAATATTAACTATGACTATGAAATATTAACTGGCTATGAATAAGAGCAATATATAACAGGGAATCAATTATAAGATGTAGATGTTATGACCACAGTCCAGATTGTGTAGGAGGGCTAATATAGCCTATAAGACAGTTGTACAGCAGACAGAGTGATATAATGGTAGGGGCTGAGAGAGAGAGGCTCATGCTGAAAAGTCCATTTCTCCCCTCCCCCTTTGTGTGGTATTGAAGAGTTGGATGGCCCTGGGGACAATGGACCTCCTCAACCTGTCTGTCGAGCATGACAGTGACAGAAGTCTGCCACTGAACATGCTGTGTAGTGGGTGGCGATCATTGTCCATGATCGCCAGCATCCTACTCATGGTCCGTTTCTCTGCAGTTGCTGTGAGCGACTCCCAACTCAATGCCGACAACAGAGCCAGCTTTCTTTACCAGCCTGTTCAGTCGCCCAGCGTCTCTCTTCTTAATGCTGTCTCCCCAACACACCACAGCATAAAACAAGACGCTGGCAATGACTGACTGGTATAACATCCAGAGGAGCTTACTGCAGACATTGAATGACCGCAGCCTCTTGAGGAAGTAGAGCCAACTCTGCCCTTTCCGATACAGCGCATCCGTGTTGGCTCACCAGTCCAGTTTATTGTCCATGTGTACCCCCAGGTACTTATATGTGCTGACCACCTCCACATTGACCCCTTCAATGGAGACTGGTAGCATGTGTGGCTTAGATCTCCTGAAATCCATCACCAACTTCTTGGTCTTTGTTGCATTCAGCTGCAAATGGTCATTTTATTTCATTTGAGTGAAACAATAGTTATTTGCACCTTTTATGTTGCTTCATGACATTTAATATTGTATGCACGTTTTGCCTTCTCTGTTTTGTTTTGTGATACCTAATTTTATCAATGTTCAAGCTTTCAAACTTCTGATGAATTGTCACATACCACAATGTAATGTTGCTTAGATGATGATGTTTAATTGAGTTCTTTCTGCTTCTTTCACTCAGAGGGTGGTGGGCGTAAGCTAAATGAAAACAAGATGCTGACTTCTAAGAAAGCCAGGTCAGTAGTTTGCTATTTTCTCAGTTTTTATCTATATGAAGTCACACTAAAGAAGTTTTTTTTTTTTTTTATCGACTCACTCGGATTGTTGCACTAAAACATTTAGCATGCTAATTTGTTCCCCAAACCTGTGCTGCTAGCATTGCTAAAAACATATATTGGTGCATCTCTAGTTATGTATCTGTTTATCTCCACCTCAGGTTTGACCCATACAGCAAGACGGGCTTTGCTACCTGCAGGATCTGCAAGAGCTCAGTTCATCAGTCTGGATCACACTACTGTCAGGGCTGTGCCTACAAGAAAGGTATAAACTCACTCATACTGGACTCCATACTGAGCCGAGAGCCTGATGAGTTTTATTATATGCTTGTGTGTTTTCCCATCAAAATGTCCTTTGGTGTTCCTGTACCGTGCTGTGGCTAAGATTCATGGAATCTTAGTTAAATAACAAGATGCTTTCTGGATCAAATAGATCTGATAACATGTTTTTGATATGAAGGTAAGATGCGTAAACCAGTAAATGCACTGGTGGGATGACTGGTACATGCTACAAAGTACAAGAAGTTCAGGACCTGCTCCTCATATTGCTTTTCTCTCTATACTGATATTTTTTTTACTGTTTTTCTCTTTCTTTCCCTTTTTTGTCTCCAGGAATCTGTGCAATGTGTGGACGGAAAGTTTTGGACACTAAGAACTACAAACAGACATCTGTGTGACAGTGGGCTGATCAGAGAACTGTTCTATGAGTGAATAACAGATGTGGGGATGTGAGTGATGTTCATGTTTGTCATCTTGTCACATTTTCAGTAGGTTTCCAAAATGTCCTTCTCACCATACAGCTATAACGCTTTTGTCTTATTTTTCCCACCTTTGTGAAAGAGAGAGATTTGGAGCTGGCTTTGTCCTCTTATTACAGAATATCATATAATGCCACTGGAACTATTACAGTGGCCATAAACAGGGAAGCACTGTTGTATCCAAATACACCACCGGTCATTACCTGTTGAGGCTTCTAGATTTTTTTTGTATATTTTAAATTCAGTACTTAGGCTTTGCTTTTTTTTAAGTTGATTTCTGTATGTAATATATCAAGTGTTTGATTGAATTAAACAATTAAATATGAAGGACATTTGACAGGATTCTCAGCCCTAAGCCATAAAGGGTACACTTTTAGCCTCTTACGCACAACATACTCACATTTGTCCTATATGCCTATAATAATTGGTTTACTCTTACATAATCATATTTGGAAACTGCATGCTGCGCTGTCAGGTGTGGACCCCCCCTCTCTCTCCTCCATTGCTGTCGGAGATAAAGGTTATAGTTCACAGGTTTTTTTTCTAACGACAGGCTGCTCCTTTGATATTTAAACGCCTTGCTCTCCCTCAGGCCTTCAACTACGTGCGCACTCTTGTTTTTATGTCTCATTATTGATTTATGCAGTTGTACCACAGCACAAAAACAGCATCAGTATCCAGTTAACGCACATAATATACTGTAGGTCATGTTGGGATGTAGCAAATGAGTCATTAACCTGCCCTGTTTGCTTAATATATCACTGCCCTTTTGCTCCTGTTCTGTGTGCCAGTGTATTTAGGAACATCAGCATTTTATCTGTTTGAGAAATTTGACAGTCAGGAAACAGTGTGGGCTCCATGTTGTGGTTTGGAAATTTTGGGAGGAGAGGATCTGCGATAGACTAATTAGAAGGTATTTATAAATTTTGAGATACCTCTATCGGAGGTAGAACAAAGAACAACAATGTATAAATACACCCCATAAATAAAAGAAGTGCAAAATAAAGCTGATACACCGGAACTCAAGTAATTTCATAATACAAGCTCTGATTGATTCTAAATTTGGTGTGACAGTGAGCCAGGGGGTTCATCCACATGTATGAAAAAAGTATGATTTTTTTTTAAACTTCTATATTTAATACTTTTGTACTTTTAAGTAAAATTTTGAATGCAAGTGTTAAATGCAATACACAGTAAACATACACAGACACCTGTTTTATATTATTGGATCGGTATTATTGATGCATTCAAGAATAATTTTAATGTAGTTGGTTTAACAATGCATCATCTTTTTTAAGATGATCATATTTTTGTGTCTTCATCTAAAAAGTAATTAGTTCCTCTACAGGCAGAGGAGGCTCAACATGAACTCAAAATGTACTACACACTTACTGCTGGAAATACAGGATTATCTTTTACAAAATTAAAAGTAGGCTACCAATACCACAGTGTGGAAGTACTCTGTTACAAGTAAAAGTGCACATTTGCTTTCAAAAATGTGTATGTAGTACTCATTTTGCAGACTGTCCCATTTCAGAATGTACTTATGTGCTTGTAGTACCGTATTTCCTACAAGCTTCAAGATATTCACATTGTTTTTTTTAAAGATTATTTCTTGGGCATTTTATGTCCTCATTTACAGGACAGCTGAATACATGAAAGGGGAGAGAGAGAGAGAGACATGCAGTAAAGGGCCACAGGTTGGAGTCGAAACCGAAGCCTGAGTAAACCTCTGTATATTGGTGCTCGCTCTACCAGTTGAGCTACCCAGACACCCAACACGTTCTGTTTTTTTCACACATGTAGATGAACCCCCGGCCCACTGTCACACCACATTTAGGATCAATCAGAGCTTGCATTAAGAAATTACTTTAGTCCACATGTATCATCTCCCATACGGCCTGGCCATCATCTGCTTTTTTTATGGGGTGTGTCAGTTTGAATCGAGAATATGAATACATTGTTATGCTTTGCTCTACCTAGTAGGGGTATCTTAGAAACTAAAGCACTTTTAGGGGTCTTCACTCTAGCCTAATAGTCTAGCCCAAATCCTATCTATTCATCCTATTGAGTGAGCAAGCTGCATGTGCAACCTATTAATGAGTGTGTGAACATGTATTTGCCTTGCATTTTGATGCTTTTAGTTAATTAATTGCAGAAAATGCATTGCAAGCTACTCATTGACCGCACATTTTAGTCATGGAATAAAAATAATAAATATATAAAATTGATTAATAAAAATGTATTTAGTTTGACCAACACTTATGATGTCCAATACTGATGCAAAGCTAATGTCAAGGTTAAACTCAATAGCCATGTCCCAAGTCCATACATGTTAATAGTATACATAATGTACTATACTGTATATACAGTATAGTACATTGTTTCTGCAGTTTTGTGCCAATATAATAATCAGCCAATATTGACATACTAAAACGCTTAACTGAGATGGAGAACATTTCATGTTTGTATCATTTTATTTAGGCAAAGAATCTTGAAAATACATTGCTACAGTGGTCATTGATAAAACCAAATCTTTTCAGTACATCATGTATTATACTCTTTGGGCTACATATTTAATTTGTATCTTAGAAATGTCAAATATTACAAAGACTTTATTAATGACACCTAGTTCATTAAATTATTCAGATCAGTGATAATATTATCAGTGATAATAAAGCAAGGAAAGGTGTAGGAGTACCACTTTGCAAAAGCAGCAATTACATTCCCATTAAAAAAAAAAAAGTATAATCTTACATGTTACAAAATCAGGTATCATACTTTATAACATCAATATTGCCATGTGAGACGTAAGATGTAAAGTATATACCAAAGGCACCAAGAATGTGAGTCTTCTATTTCTATTATGTTCACAGTAATTGGATCTTGCATCAAAGCAGCTTTGTGTTTTCTGGTTTATCTGATTTCCTAAAAGTCAGATGTGGATCTACTGTTACTCTAAAACTTTACGTGTGATACTGTATACAAAGGCCCTGGACATTTGTTAGGGGTTCTGTGAAAGAGTCAGGAACTCCTCCCTGGTTTTGGGGTCCTCCAGGTAAACGCCCAACATGGTGCTTGTCACAGTGCGGCTGTTTATCTTCTGGACACCGCGCATGACCATACACATGTGCCTGCAAATACACACATTGCACATCAGATTTGCAGCTGCAGCATTTGACCTGTTTCGAGGAAAGTCTTTGACCTAAAGAACATGTTTAAAGGGGAATTTCACCAATTTTACACTGCACACAGCCATTTCTGATTACCGGGTCATTGTCATGTACCCATAGTCTACACTGAAACATGACCTTTTTACATTTTGCCCATGAGGTATTAGGGCAGCTTTTAATCATACAGATGGTGATAATAAATGTTGTGTGTGTGTACTTACGTTGCTTCAATAACCACAGCTACACCTTTTGGCTGCAAAGCCTCTGATATTCCCATGGCAATCTGCTTGGTCAGACGCTCTTGAACTGAAATAAAACAAAAGAATGGCACATATGTAAACATGATGATACCAGGTTGCATTAAATTGTTGGGTAAACTAGAAGAAAAGGACTGTGATTATCTGCAAATCTTATTCAAATTGCATAATCTCTTTGGCTGCTTACCTTGGAGTCTCCGACTGAAGACCTCCACAATCCTGCAGAAACCAGAGCACAAGCAAAGTGAAGAGGACTGATTACAGATCAGTCGTAATAATGATTAATCTTTTGATAAACACAGAGCGGCATCAGTCCCTGACCCCCAGCCTCTACTCTGGACATCCAACTGTACAGACCCTTCATCTGTGAATGAGTCACCTAACAGAACTCTCTCAATCTGTCGTGCAAGATTCAACATCAGCAGGCTTTTTCTAAAAAACCCAGTGACTCTGTTACTGTTATTTTGGCTTTGTATGTTCAGAGATGGTGTGATATTTTAGGAAAGGGAGAAAGGAGGAGACAGACAGAGAGGCTGTGATAATAACTGGTGATTCCCACAGGTCCGAAGGGATTTTCTCATGGCTCGAAAGCGGATAGAGTTCAGACTTGTGTCTGTGAGTGTGCTTGATGAAGGGACTAGATGATGGCCACTGGGCTTAGACTTAATCCTCCAGGTCAATGTGCTGAAATAACAGAAGAACGCAGCCTACCGGCACTTACACCAGAAGCATACAGCCACAGTGGCAGCAGGAGGGTATGATGTGAGTGTCAGTGCGTTACCTTGCCAGCTTGCTCAGTCCCACCACGTTTTTGTTGGGAATATACCCAATGTGAACCTGCAGAAAGAAGATAGCCAGTGAGATGATAATACACACTAACACACGCGCACACACACACACACACACACACACACACACACACACACACACACAGACTTACCTTGCCAAAAAAGGGCACTAGGTGATGTTCACAAAGTGAAAACATGTCTATGTTTTTCACAATTACCATCTCGTTGTGGTCTTCGTCAAATATTGCGTCGTTTAAGATGTCTGGGAGCACAAACATGTATGCACACTTAAAGAAATATCATCTTATAGTATGATGTATGCACACTTAAAGAAATATCATCTTATATTATGATGTAATTCACTTGAGAAATGTTATAAATAGGTGGGAAAAAAAGATAAGAAAGCCCAAAGAGATGAACCTGTTGACTCACCGCTGATGGTCTCTTGGTAGCCCTTGGTGAGGAACTGCATTGCCTTGGCGGCGCGCAGCGGCGTGCGCAGCAGCCCCTGCCGGTCCGTGTCCTCCCCGAGCTCCCGGAGGATGCTGGTGTAGGCACCCTCGAGCACATGTAGGCCTAAATATGACTTGTCCTCATCCTCTTTGCGGGACGTATCGCGCTCGGACTTCTTGGTGTCTATGCTGAGGTCGCTGAATCCGTTGTTGCAGTGGAACTTCTCCACGGTGTCGTTGACTTTAACGTTGCAGTGGTCGTTCATGCTGGAGCGCTTTTTAGCTCTGGAGGAAGAGAAGTAAAGTGATGAGTCCTGGAGTTGAGATACAATGCAGGGCTGTAGGCTTCTCCTATCCCCGATGCACACTGCGTTTATAAAGCCCCCCGTGCGCGTCATTCGTCAAGGTGTCGCCCAACATTTTTTGTTTCATCAGAGCAGCCCCTCCCAACCCAAGTAAGCCGAGCATGCAACTGAGTTTTGTTAATCAGTTGCGCATCCATCTCTCCATTCTTTCGTTCTGGTTATGTCCAGAGATGAGGACTCGAGTCTGAGACTCTGACTTGAGTCGCACAAACAGCTGACTTCAGACTTGACTTGCGACTCGACCCAAAAGACTTCAGATTTGACTCGGACTCGAGCTTCGAGACTCGTCAACAACCTGTTTTCATGCAATTATTGCTTTTTAAATCTAAATGTATTCATGTATTTCTATTTTCTTTTATTGGCGCATATGTTGGGGAAACGTATGGCGAGCTGCAGGTCCCCTGCCCTTTGCCATAATGTGCAACGTAACGCATGCGCTATGCCTTAAGTGCACGCACTCACATATAAAACATTCATTGACGATGGCGGCTCCTCCCGGAGTTGTGCCTTTTGTCATTAGTTTTGCTTTCAATAACTTCGTAAACAGTGGCAGTAAGCCAACAGCTACATGCAAGGTGTGTGGCACCAAGATAAATGATGCCTGATCAACAACTTCGAACTTCATCAGGCATCTCAAAACGCACCGAGATAGGTCAGTCACTTAATAATGTGAAAGAGAATTTAAATTTAGCATATATCGTCACAGGTAACAAGCTAACCATCGCAAAGTGTTGTGCTAATGCTGGGAACAGGCAAATTGTATATTTATAGTTAGTAGTTGCTGAGGCTCAGACATCCATGGCACGGATCCATCTCTCCAGGAACAAACGCTGTGTCGGGTGGGCATGTGATGCGTAATTGATCCCGTGGATGATTTGTAGGCTATTTAGTGAACAAGGTGTACCCGGTCCACCAAACACTTGGCCATCTTAACTGTCTTAATTCTGCACATATTTCTGTTACTGTAGTCCTATTTACTATTTCATTATTTCATCCATGCGTGGCGCAGCGGATCCGTGCGCACTGTCACCTGCCGTGGAGACGCTGGCCTCACTAACCTCTCCTCCTCTGAGTCGGATCTCCCTCGCGCTGTACTCAGTTTCAATGAGCCTACTAACATTTAGAAAATAAATGGCATTACATCAGTGAGTTCAAACTGCTTATTGTGCGTTATTTGGACTGACACTGAGATGCATGTTGTTCTGTAACTGGTGTGGCGCTGCCACTATTCTCTTGATTTCCACTTCGACTTTTTTTTTGAGTGAAAGAGACGTTACATTTAGCGTCACATATATCGTCACAGGTAACAAGCTAACCATCGCAAAGTGTTGTGCTAATGCTGAGAACAGGCAAATTGTATCTTTATAGTTGTATCCATATGATGTGACAGACTTAGGTTAATATTTCGCCAGATCCGAGGGCCAGAGGGATTTGTTAAGTAGACCCCATAAAGTTATCCTACAACTGATTTTAATACTGTACTGTATGGATGGTAGCTACAGGACATGCTTTAATAAGATTTAACAATACAGTGTTAGGGACAGATCAGATGGCCAAAGACTTGAGACTTGACTTGAACTTGCCCCTCAAAGACTTGAGACTTGGCTTGGACTCGAGCTCAAAGACTTGAGACTCGACTTGGACTTCCAAAAAATGACTTGTGAACATCTCTGGTTATGTCTTCTTTACTACAAAGTAGACAGAACTCTCTCACAGGCTCATGACTTCACGTGGAGCCCATGATTCCTGTGCAGTAAGATAAATATAAGGTAATTATAGTTAACTTTTTATTGATCCTTTTGGTATGACTCCCGCAAGGAAATTAGATTTCCAGCAGCAGATTTTAGCAGCATATAAAACACTCTTTAAATAAAGAGGTATAAAAAATAAAAAATACAGTATAGAAAAAATACAGTATAGGAATAACAATGACAATAAACTTTTAGTTAAATATTTTTTTACAAAAAAGTAAACAACAATACACTACAGATAAATAAAGATAAATATATAGATATATAGGACTATGTATGGTATTGTGTTATTGTACAGTTAATAAATGACATTTAGCATAAATTAGCAGTTAAAGGGTTAGGGTTTATAATCCTTGCTTGCTAATCAGCATGGTAGATCTGGATGAGGTTATGGAACAAATAGGGGCACTGGTTATATGGGTAGGTGACTTTAATGTACATAATCCTCTTTGGGGTAGCAGAACAAAAGATAATAATAGGAGATCAGTGGAGGATTTTATGGACAGGCATGGGTTTGTTTGAATGAAGGTAGACCAACTAGGTTTGAAATTAAGACAGGGGCAGTTTTATGTATAGATTTAGCACTAGCATCTAGTGAATTGGCAAGGGTAGGATAATGGGATTCTATACACAATGGGTAGTGATCACTTTCCAATACTGTTGAGGTTTGGGAAAACTTTGTTAACTGAAGAGCAAGCAAGACCAGACTATTTTAATTATAACAAGGCAGACTGGGGGAAATTCTCTAGCAAATGTTATAGTGGCCTTGATAGTGTAAATGGGGAGGGAACAATAGATGAGTGGAACAACAGTTTATGTTCAATGATATTAAGTAGAGCATATGAATGCATCCCTTTAAAGAGAAAACATAAAGGGAAAGTAAGTGTCCCGTGGTGGAATAGGGCATGTGATAAAGTAGTGAGGAATAGCAGCTGTGCTTACAGAGAATTAAGAAGGTGCCCAACAGTGAATAATGCAATAGAATACAAAAGGTTCAGGGCTAAGGCAAGAAGAGTGATCAAGATTGCAAAAAAAGAGTGCTGCAGGAAATATTGTGGGAAACGAGGGGTTGAGACGTCAGTAATCAAAATATGGCAGGCAGTGCATCATGTCAGGAATTATTAGGAAAAAGAAAATGCCAATTTTAGAGGAGGAGGGCGTGTTTGCTACAAGTGATTTGGATAAAGCTAAACTGTGTGAAAATAAATTTAAAGCGGTTCACAGTGGAGCTAACATTGGTGAGGAAGGTATAAGGAAAATAAATGAGACATTAGAGCTAAACATATATAAACTGGAGGTAAATGAAGATAATTCTGTTGTAATGTATTTTTCTCACTAGAAGAATCGCACAGAGCAATAAGAAAGGATGGTATTAGCTATGAGTTTGTCAATAATTTGAGTGATCTAGTGTTGGAGGAAATTCTGTCTTTGATAAATTACATATGGCAAGAGGGAACTCTTCCCACACTGAAAAAAAAGTCTTTTGAATTTACTTGATTTTAATGTGTACATCGGTCCCACATGATCAGAATGTGGCTAACTGACAATACTTTTTCTCTCTCTCTCTATTACGTATTTCTTGTCAAACCAAGATATATTCACATTAGACTGTCTATTAAAATTGTGTTCATTTTATTTTTCCATTACAGTAATATGAATTTATTGTGTAATATTATTTCATCATGTCCATACCTGATTTTAGACTGTAACTGCGACTTCATTTCTTAAAGCTAGTATTATGTAAAGCTATATGTAACTTTAAGACAATTTCATCATGTCCCTGGTACCCGAGTGGGCTCTCTAAATCTAACATGATTTGTTAAAGTTAATTCTATCCAAATGTATTGTAGCCATTGGTTCCTTGTTGTGTGTGTGTGTGTGTGTGTGTGTGTGTGTGTGTGTGTGTGTGTGTGTATAAATACAGTTGTATGTTGAAATGATTTGCATTGACAAAAAAGGCAGAGTAAGAGTTCTATACTCAAAATTGTCTATATTGAGTATTAAAACTTAGAACGTACCAATTTTAACCAAAACGAATGACTCCGTGCAGTTGCCAGAAACAGATTTCACAGAGGGATCAAAAATCTTAACCTCTGCATCAACAGCAGTGGATTCAACCACACAACAATGCAAACCACAATGTTTTCAAATTGTTGTAAATTCTGCATGGTTTTAAATATAAAGTAACCTTGCACTAACCATCTTCACAGTGTAACAATAGGAGCAAATACTGTACATCAAAACATATCTTCATAGTGGACTTCGAACAGCAAAGACATTTCTAATACTTCAAACATATCTTCAGTGGACATGGCAAAGACAATTAAAGTACTCTTTTCACATTAGATTTAAAAGTGCAAATACAAAATACTGTGAACTGTTGTCACAAACAGTGCTCTCCCGAGATCAAATACAAAAAGAATAACACCATTTCCCTGAAATAATCTAAATCAAACATGGCACAAAGTAAATAAGGCAAAATAAGAGCTAGTGCTTTGTTACTAAGTTTACTCCTAAACTTAAAGGGTAACTTAATTTTTTTTTTCAACCTGGACCCTATTTTTTGTGTGAATCTTTGAAAATTGGTCCAGCATTGAGCAAGATCGCTGTGAACCAGGCTGCACAGTTATATAGGGCAACTGTGCATGGTCAGTTAGTGTCCACTGAAAGTTCTGTTTTTGCCGCTGACAGACTCAGATTATTATTCTAAGTGTCTGACAACATTATGGAAAGGATCCCTACATAGATAGGCCTTTTAGTTAAAGAGTAAGATCCTAAACAGTACTTTTAGTCTGGTGGGTTTGGTGATGGTGATTTCAGGGTTGTTTCATGTTAAACAAAAAGGATCTTACTCTTTAACAAAAAGATCTATCTCTGTAATGTTGTACGACAATTGGAATATTAATCTGAGACTGTCAGCTACAAAAACAGCACTTGTGCGCAATTGTCCTATAATTTACAATGAAGCTTGTTTGGCAGCTGCCCACTGCAGCGATCTCGCTTTTACTGGACCAATGTTGAAGATTGTTGTTCCCATCAGTAACAAAAACCTGAAGTTACCCTTTAAATTGTGCACTCTGTTTCAAAATAGTTTTACAAATGACGAAAAATATCAACCTTGTGTAAAAAAAAATCCTGAGGAATAAACACAAAGAGAAAAATGTTTTCGAAAACTCTTAAAATTGTTTTCATAATGGCTTCATAAGGGAAAAAGCAGTCCATCTGGTATAGCAGTACCAAAGAGGCCTTTTGGTTTATCACTGACAGCTCAGTATTTACTAAAAGAGCCTGTTTTAACTTTTGCTTTGTTTGCAAAACGTTATTTCCATGCAGTTCCATGCAAATCATGTCCAGTTAATTCAAAACTAGTCGTTTGGCTGACAGCACAGTATCTCTGACCCTTTCACTGGAAGAGCCTGTTTTTTAGAGCAAGTGCTTTGTTGGAAAGTTTCCCTCCATCAAGTTCCATGAAAATCTTTTGAAATACCTCAAAAGTATAATGAAGGTCAGCAGGGTAGCTGAAGTTCAGGGCATACATTAGTCCAAACAGCATAGCAACAGCTAATGCTACATTATCAAGATCTTGCAATACCTTGATGCCTTCAAGGACAATTCCGATGTCCTCTGGTTCCTCACTTGAAGCATGTTCTTTAAGAACATAAATCCCAACAGTGGTGTCTTCAATGGCCTCGTTTGATGGCGTCTTCATCCATGCCCTGTTAAAAAAAGGCCAGTAAATAAGGAATAAGGAAAGGAATATAAATGACTTGCAGGTCGTGCGGCAGATGCGCCAGAGGGGCCTCGGGAACAGCAGCAGCCAGGTGCAGAGACAGTTGGCGTAGCAGCACTCCGAGGTCTGGCTGCAGAAGCAGCTCCATTTCCTGACAGACTGCAGTGGGGTCACACGGGCTGTGTCTGCAGGGCTGGTTGCTCCGGTGGCCATCGGAGACATGCCTGCAATGCTGCCGGTGCCAAAACATCGGTGGCTGATGCAGGTGTACTCCCAGGATGTGCTGGGAAGGCTGGAGGAGATCAAGGAAAGCATCACCTCCCTTTTTGAGCATATTCTAAATTCATTTTTTGTAAATTCATAGACCTGCTATTTCCCATTTTTTCAGTGTAGCTCCTGGAGGCAAGCAGTGGTGGTCCCGATATTAAAACCAGGGAAAGATGCATCAAAGGCAGGATCTTATAGGCCTATTGCACTAACATCAGTGCTATGTAAAATAATGGAAAGAATGGTCACAGGCAGATTAATGTATAAATTAGAGAATGATAGATGGTTTACACCTGTACAAAGTGGCTTCCATAGAGGGAGAAATACCATGGATGCTGGGCTTTCCCTTGACAGCGATATTAAGAAAGCCATTTTAAATAAAGAAGCCCTAGTGGTGGTGTTTCTTGATATTGAAAAGGCCTATGACATGTTATGGAAAGAGAGGCTAGTTATAAAGCTCTATGAGGCTGGAATCAGAGGGTGGATGCTCAATTGGATACAAGATTTTTTGAAGAACAGGATTATTCAAGTCAGGGTTTCAAATTCTTTTTCTGATGGTACAATGGTGGATAATGGAACGCCCCAGGGAAGTGTGATTAGTCCAATTCTATTCAACGTTATGATAAATGATATTTTTCAGGATATTGAGACCAGTTTTGGACTTTCCCTGTTTGCAGATGACGGGACCATCTGGAAAAGGGGCAGAAATATCAAACAAACAACTGAGCGAATGCAGGTAGCCCTAAACAACTAGCTTGGGTGAAAAGTGGATAAATCTAAATATGTAATATTTGGTAACAAGAAAAGTGAATGTGATGGTTTATTTATGTATGGACAAGCAATTGAAAGTGTTAAGGATTTCAAATTCTATATAATAATGTTAATAAGTGTGAGAAAGTGATACATGTAATGCGTTCCCTCTCAGGTAGTACATGGGGTGCTGACAGGGATTCACTACTAATGATTTACAGAGCAATGATAAGGTCACGAATAGACTATGTTTTGGAACAGCAGCTGAATGACATTTAAAAAAAACTGGATGTAATACAGGCCAAGGCTCTGAGATTATGTAATGGGGCCCTTCGTACAACTCCAGTGTTTAACATCAGCAAAAAGGTGGAAAAGCTGGGACTAGGAGAGGTAGGTGTGGCCCCACAAGTGTACTGGGTAGTTATACCTCCATGGATGCTGCCCGCTCCAGAAATAGACCTCAGTATATTGGAAAATATAAAACATCTTGAAAGTAGTGTATATCCGTGGTTGGTGAAACAAAGGCTGGGGAAATCATTGGGAGACATATCTTCACACACAGATGGATCTCAAGATCCACAAACTGGGAAGTCTGGCTTTGCTTTTTATATTCCTCAACTTGAAATTGTACAGCTCAAACGACTGAGGGGGTATCGGTTTATACAACAGAGCTAATAGCTATAATTTGGGCACTACAGTGGGTGGAGGAAGTGCTGCCAAGAAGAGCGGTCATATGTTTAGATTCGGCCTCAGTTTTAAAAACTCTCATAGGAAGCAACTGGGGAGCCCGGTCAGACCTTGTCATGGCTCTGTGGTATAAGATTGAGAAGGCTGGAGGATTGGTGGGCTTTCTTTGGGTGCCTGTCCATGTTGTGTTAGATGGGAATGAGCAGATAAGGCAGCTGAAATGGCACTGAAAAGAGACATTGATTTAAGGGTATGTTGGCATATCTGAATGCCGGTCTGTCATTGAGAAAAATGGTAGGCTACAGCAGTGTGGCAAAGGAACGAGGAAAAGGAAAAGAGGGGTCGTCATTATTTTTCATTTCAAAATAGGGTACAGGCAGAGCAGTGCTATTTGAAAGAAGACACTCCGTAATAATGACAAGGCTGAGACTCGGCATTGTGGACTTGCATGGGACCTAGCAAAGATGGTCAAGCATGAGGATGGACTTTGTGGAACCTGCACATGTAGGCTACTGTTGGATTGTCTTCAATACAAAAATGAAAGAGAGCAGTGTTCACTGTGCTATGTCACATGGGAATACAGAACGTGACATTGAGAGACTTACTAAATCCTACTTACTAAAATAGTGGAACCTGTCATGGATTAGGCTATACCTCAGGACTAGCCTACTTGACTGAATTTGACAATACTTTCAAATGTTACTTAAACTGTCCTGTGAGAGGCAGCAATTTGCCGCAAGCCTTCTAGTTCTTCTTCTTCTTCTCTTAGTTAATGGCAGATTGCAAACAACTTGTAGGTGCATACCGCCACCTACTGTGCTGGAGTGTGTATCATCATGTCGTTGTACAATTATTTTAAATTCTACTCAACAACCCTGCAGCTTTTAAAAATTTAAATAACGCCTTCCTGGTGATCCTGATCTCCTCTCCCTCCCCTTCTGATCCCAGTATCCCTACCAGAGTCCACTCCCGCCCTGCCTCCTGAACCTTTTCTTTAAACACCTGTCTTTCCACCTCATGCAATGTGCACTACAATATTATATGTTCAGCATTATCTTTAACCCCACAGTTTTCACAGTTCTCACTATTCTTTTTCCCCATTAAAAACAAGGTGCCATTCAGTCCTGTGTGATCCACCCTGAGTTTTGTCATTATAATTTCCTCCCTCCTGGTCCTTTCCGTATAATTCTTTATGCGGACAGATTTTTGTATTTTATAATATCTCCTGCCTTTTTTGTCGTCCTCCCACCATTTCTGCCATATTTCAAGGCCTTTCTTCTTAACCACCGCTTTTCCTTCGCCTTTTCCTAGTGGAATAGGAACTGTTATTTCCTTTAGTAATGCCTCTTTAGCCAGTTTGTCTGCACCCTCGTTCCCTTTTACCCCCTCATGTGCCAGCACCCAACAAAACTGAACGTCTATGCCACCCCGGTGTAATCTTAGCAAACTGTGATAAAGTTCCATTAATAGGTCTTCTCTGACAGATGTCATGGACTGTATACTTTTTTATGACAGCTAAAGAGTCTGTGCATAGCACCACCCTATCAGGTCTGACTTCTTCAACCCACTGTAATGCAATGATGGCTGCCACCAATTCTGCTGTATATACCGATAACTGGTCAGACAATCTTTTGGAGAGATTAACTTTAAATTCTGGGATATATATTCCAACTCCCACACATTCCTGTTTGTTCTTGGATCCGTCTGTGTAAATCTTTAAATAATTATAGTAACTGTGTCTCAGGTAAATGCTTGTTTTAACTCCCACTTCCTCCATTCTCTTTTCTTTTCCAGGATATTAATATCGGTCTTTACGTCTGGAAACAGCCATGGTGGAATGTTCCTAACAGGGTTGGCTGTAAGCTTCCATTCCATATTCCCTCACTCTCTCTTTCCTCGTCCATCCAAACCCAAGTCCCTGAAACTTGGAATACTCCCAACATTCCAGTATTGACTCTTTTGTAGGGTTCTCTTTTCCACTACCTTTTAATCTGATCCAATATACCAGTGCAAGTTTCTCTCTTCTCAACTCCAGAGGTGTCTCTCCTGCTTCTATGAGTATTGCATTAATGGGGGTTGACTTAATAGCTCCAATGCACACACGTAATGCTCTATACTGTAATCTATTAATTTTTTCCAATATTGTTTTTGCCGCTGCTCCATAAACTACACAACCATAATCTATTGATGACCTCATACATGCCCTATATATGTCAATTAATGACCGTCTGTCTGCACCCCAGTTACATCCAGCCACAGCTCTTAGAAGATTTACAACCTTTTTGCATTTAGTTTCCAAGTGCTTTATGTGTGATTTCCATGAATACTTACTATCAAACCATAAACCCAGGTACTTAAATTCATTGACAGCTCATATAATGTTAGTTTTTCAGCATGGTACTTGCGCTTCTTTGTGAACATCATGTAACAGGACTTGCTTGTTGATATCTTAAACCCCCACTCATATGACCACTTCTCTACTTTCCTTATTGCTTTCCTAATATTTTCTACTACATAAGACACATTCCTTCCTCTCATCCAAATGGCCCCATCATCTGCAGAAAGTGCTGATTTGATACATCCATCTAAGTTTGAGAAAATATCATTTATCATTTATGAACAATACAGGGCTAATTGCACTCCCCTGGGGAATACCATTGTCCACATCGAAATATATAGACACCTCTGATCCAACCTTAACTCTAATTTTCCTACCTGTCAAAAAGTCCGTAATCCAATTATACAACCTTCCTCCAATACCCATACTAGTAAGTTTAATAAGCAGTCCTTCCCTCCACATGGTATCATATGCCTTTTCAATGTCAAAATACACTATTGTCATAAGCTCTTTCATTTTCAATACCTTTTCCACCTCATTACTGACCCTAACTAGAGCATCTGTTGTGGAGCGTCCTTTCCGAAATCCACTTTGTATATTAGTCAGTAATCCTCTCTGCTCCAATATATGAGATATCCGGCAAACTAATATCCTCTCCATCCATTTGCATAATTGAGATGTCAAAGCTATGGGCCTATAGTTACCCGGTTTGTTAAACGGTAGTATTACGGCACTTTTCCAACTATTCGGTATTATTCCATCCCTCCAAATTTTATTAAAGAGTCTTAATATCAATTGACATGATTCAACTGGTAGCTGTCGGAACATGGCATAACATAATTGGTCTTGTCCTGGAGCTGTATATCCAGTGCCTAGCAAAGCTATGTTGAGTTCAGACATAGTAAAATCCACATCCAGTGTCGACATACTAGCCTCCCTTTTCAACTTCACATCCTTATTCTCTCTAAGTGCAATTTCTTTCTGCTGCTTATGAATAACACTAAGGTGATCACCACTATGCGCTGCCACAAATGCCATCCCTAACACTTCTGCCTTACCTTTATCAGACACTACCACCGTCTCCCCATCAATCAAAACTGGAATTTTAACCGACATCCTTTTCCCACTCATTCTCTTGAACATAGATCATATATCCCCTAACGCTACTCCTCTACCTATGTTGGAACAGAACTCCCTCCAGTTTCTCTTTTTGGTATATTTAATTGTCCTACGTGCCACTGCCCGTTTCCTTTGATAATCCACAACATTCTCTCGTGACAGATTCTTCTTCAGTGCTCTAAATGCCTTGTTTCGTTCTTTTTCAGCTCTGCTACATTCCTCATTCCACCAAGGTACCACTTTCTTCCTTCCCTTTGTTGTTCTTTGTGGAATACTCAAAGATGCTGCATTCAAAATGTGTTCTGTAATTTGCTTTGTGCATTCTTCTATGTTTCCATCTAATGTAACCAGGTTAACTGACTTCTCACAGCATGACCTAAATTTTCCCCATTCTGTTTTCTCAAAGCACCATCTAGTAATTGTAACCCCTTCTTGGATACAAATGTCCATATTAACTACAGTGAGAACTGGGAAATGGTCACTGCCTATGGTAGAGTCACTCTTAACATGCCATTCACACATATTCACTAAACTGTCTGATACCAGTGAAATATCCAAACATGATGTATTGCCCCTATTCACATCTATTCTTGTACCCTGTACCCTGTACCCCTATGTTCCCATTATGGTCTGTATGAGTGCTACCCCATAGGCTGTTATGTGCATTAAAATCGCCACACCATATTTCTTTCCTGTATACAGTCCCTGCCATTTAATTTAATCTGTCAACAGTTAAAAGTTTTGCACGGGTTATAAAAATTAACATGACCCTCTTTTCTTGGACTACAAATCTCAACCATTATACACTCCATATCCTCTGGGCACGGGAGCTCCCTATATGCCAGCCCATCCTTGAGAAAGGTAGCACACCCACCACCATTTTGATTATTAGGCCTATCATACCTTAAAGAACTGAACCCTCGTATAACAAAATCTAGTTGGGGTCGTAACCAAGTTTCTTGTACACATACTACATCTGGAACTACATCAAATTCCTAGTTTGCAAGAATAAGAACAAGATACAGTGGGTGGTGGGCATGGATGTGGATGTATTAAGCTTCTATATACAGTCTATGGTATTAAGAGAACGGTGGTGGGTGGTGCACAAGGAACACAAAGAAGAAGAACGTAGTTTCCTGTTTGGCCACAGCGGTGGCGGGAGATTCCAGCATGGCGGTGCAGCCGAAACAAAACCTGTCTATGGACAGTGCTGGCGAGCATGGCTTTCTAAACTTCATTTTCTCCATGCCGGAGAAACCGGACACCACTTTCAGAATATTCGACCGTAACGATTACTACACTGTTCACGGAAAAGACGCCATATTTGCGGCGAAGGAGGTGTTCAAGACGAACGGGGTCATCAAATATTTGGGCTCAGGTAAGTTAGCTAACCACGTATCTGAAGGTTGCAAACTAGTGGTAGACTGTAAGCCAATTCAGCTGCGTGTTGCTGATGCTTGTATAGGCTTACATGTACCTGCAAGCTAAGCTAGCTGCAAATGCACCCATCAAAACCGCAGTCCCGCTTGGTTACTGTAAGTTGCTGCATTGGGTGCTTTGCAGGAAATCAATGCGAACATGTCGTTTTTAATATTAATGTGGGCTTGTTGGTCTACAGGGAGTCGCAAGTTGGCGAGTGTGGTCCTGAGCAAGCTTAACTTTGAGGCCTTTGTGAAAGACTTGCTGCTGGTGAAGCAGTACAGAGTAGAAGTGTACAAGAACCACAGCAAGAGCAGCAAGGAGCACGACTGGAAGATCGAGTACAAGGTAACTATTTGTTTAAAGATCCATATACCTTTCTAAATGTAAATAAGCTGTGTCGTTGTCCTGCTTTTATTGTGCCAGCACTGCATTATGAATAGGTCCTCCCACACTGTCATAGGGCTAGCTGATATGATTGGAAGTATAACAGTATGGTCAAATATATGCAAAAACCATCAGATTGTGAATGGATTTATGTATGGATCTACAAAAACACATTAATAAAATGGGCATAGCATGTTAAAAGTCCATCATGACAGACATAAATCATCTAGGTATCTGCAGATCTTTAAAAAAAATATTATAAAGCACTGAATTAAGTTCCCTCAAAAAAGGCCATCCTTAAAACACGGATGATGTTTAGGAATGTGTAAGGGGTCGCTTGCAGTGATGAATCTACAGAGAGTTGTCACCTGAGTCTGCACGGCCCCTTTCGGCTTTACAGAGCATCATAGTGAGTTTCTGTTGTCTGTCATCCATCTCGCCCATTTTTCTCCGCTCTCAGGCCTCTCCAGGAAACTTGACTCAGTTTGAGGAGATTCTGTTTGGTAGTGGAACCGGAGCAGTGGGTTGTGCAGGAGTTGTAGCTGTGCGGTTTACTACAGGAGCTGATGGACAGCGTGTGGTTGGGGTCGGCTATGTGGACGCAGCCCAGAGGACGATGGGAGTGTGTGAATTTCCAGATAACGAGATCTTTTCCAACCTGGAGTCCCTTCTTGTCCAAATCAGCCCCAAAGAATGTCTCTTGGCCCAGGGTGAATCCAACAGCGACGCCAATAAACTACGGGAGGTATGTGGTTGTCGAGGTTACGACAGCAAAACATCTGTGCTCTATCTGAAAGAAAATTTCCAAGTGTGGCACTGTATATTCAATAAATCGCCAAAACATCACAAACAAGCAAACACTAAATCACTCTGTCTTCCTGAAACTGTTTAAATTAAAGACATTATATGGTCTTAAATACAGTTTAACAGGGCTACAACTAATATTTATATATCAAAAATGTTTTCATTATTGTTTACTTTTTTTGATAAGTGACTATTTGTTTGGTGTATAAAATGTCAAAAAGTAGTGACCATCATAATTTCCCAGACCAAATGTTTGTATGTCTTGTTTTGTCGACCAAAAGTTCAAAACATAAAGATATTTAGTTATATATCACATACGACAAAGGGAGGCAGCAAATAATCACATTTGAGAAGCTGGAACAAGCTCATGTGTGGGATTTGTACTAGAGCTGGGCAATATATCGATATCATGATATGAGACTAGATATCGACTTTGATTTTGGATATTGTAATATGGCATAAGTGTTGTCTTTTCCTGGTTTTAAAGGCTGCATTACAGTAAAATGATGTAATTTTCTGAACTTACCAGACTGTTGTAACTGTTCTATTATTTGCCTTTACCCACTTAGTCATTATGTCCACATTACTGATGATTATTTATCTAAAATCTCATTGTGTAAATATTTTGTGAAAGCACCAATAGTCAACACTACAATATCGTTGCGGTATCGATATCGAGGTATTTGGTAAAAAATATCGTGATATTTGATTTTCTCCATATCACCCAGCCCTAATTTGTACTTTAAAAAAAGTGACTCAAGCGATTGATCAACTATTAAAATAGTTGCCATTAGTTTTCTTTTGTGTAATCCATTAAAAGATTTATAGTTTGGACTACTAAATATAGACTATTACTTCTCAAATGAAGTCTTAACATGTACATTTTTTTTGTTGTAATGTTCTCTCATGACGAATCATTCATGCTGATAGTTGCCTAGTAGGTCAACAACCTTACTTTAAAAGGATGTACATCATTTCATGAAATTTGCAGGGATCTGGGGTATAGGGCTGCATTTAGACAGATGTGTGAAAAAGGTGCAGGGTTTACCTGCCGATCACTGTGAAGAGAGATAAGAGTTTCCAGAGTTGTAAAATCCTGTTCTGCAATGTTATAAACTGCTGTGCTGAGTTTTTGGCATCTGAGAAGCCTTCAGTCTCATGGATCTGTCCATCAAACGCAGCTTCATGGATTGTATTTTATGTCTCACTGCAAACTGAAACATCCCCCCAAAAATATATGCATTTTTACTAACGCCAAATATAGGCAGATGTATGGGGTGAATACATCTTGCGATTTTGTTGTAAAGACTTTTGTTATGTGTTTGTGTAGGTGGTACAGCGTGGCGGCATGCTGGTCTCTGACAAGAAGAGATCAGAGTTTAGTAGCAAGGACATGGTCCAGGATCTCAACAGGCTGCTGAGGGCCAAGAGAGGAGAGACTGTGGCGAGCAACACGCTGCCTGAGCTGGACAAACAGGTGAATGATTCTGTCACACATCATACATCAAGGACGGCACAATAACGATGTTGGGCTCTTTTCCAATTTAATTTTACCAATTCACTGTTGGTGTAACAAAATGGGACATCCAATCTTAAAAGGTTAGAAATTAACTCTTGTACATGTTCTTCCGTGGACACAGGACAGGACAATCTATTTTTTTTCCTTCTTTTCTTACATATTACTTGAGATCATTGAATTTAAATATATAACTATAAATATCCAATACAGACTTCCAATCCTCCATTTTACTGTCGTAAGTTTTGTCTTTTTAGTTTTTGTTTATTTATGTAAGTAAGTAAACTTTATTTATATAGCACCTTTCACAGACAAGAGGGGTCACAAAGTGCTTTACAGTGAAACAAAAAACAAGCTATATAGCTAATTAAATGCTTGTCTAAAAAGATGAGTCTTCAGGTGTTTTCTAAAGGTTTTCACAGAATCCAAAGCTCTCAAGGCTAAAGGGAGAGAGTTCCAGAGCCCTGGGGCCACCACAGAAAATGCACAATCACCTCTTGTTTTAAAATGTGTTCTGGGAACAGTTAAAAGTTCTTGGCTTGAAGACCTCAGAGAGCGACCAAGAGTGTGTGCGTGCAGTAGTTCCTGAATGTACGAGGGAGCTTGGCCATGTAAGGCTCTATAGGTAATGGTTAAAATTTTAAAATGCACTCTAAAACCAATCGGTAGCCAATGAAGAGCCTTAAGCACAGGAGTAATGTGCGACCTCCTGCTGGTCTTAGATAAGTCTTGCTGCTGCATTCTGTATGACTTGCAGTTTGTCCAAGGAAGATTTGTTTAACCAAGTGTACAGTACATTGCAATAATCAAAATGTGAAGAAATAAAAACATGAACAGGCATCTCCATCTCTTTTTTTAGAAACCACAGGTTTAATCTTAGCAATGTTCCTGAGATGGGGAAAAAAACAGGAACGAACCACAGACTTCACATGACTGTTAAAATGCATAGATTTGTCAAAAATGACACCCAGATTTCGCACAGCATTACAGTCAGAGAATGATAGAGTCCCAATGGCCTGCCTAATCCTAGAGGTAATGTTGTCTGGGGCAAAGATCATCACCTCAGTTTTGTCAGAATTTAATTGCAAGAAATTGTCAGCCATCCATTTGTTAATGGAGGCTAAACAATTGTGCAACAGGGACATTTTGTCTTGCCTATCAGGGCTAAAAGATAAATATAATTGGATATCATCAGC
The DNA here is from genome assembly GCF_031162955.1 of Sander vitreus. Lineage (NCBI taxonomy): Eukaryota > Metazoa > Chordata > Actinopteri > Perciformes > Percidae > Sander > Sander vitreus. The sequence goes on from NC_135875.1 coordinate 8,787,077, forward strand.
ATAACTCGCTTTCTCTGCCGTTTATTTGTAAGTCGTATTAGGCCCTCTCTATGCCGCATACAGACAGCTGTTGAAGACGGACAGACGAACGGGGCTGCAAAATAACAAAGCTGCTTGGTAGCCATTTAGAATTGTTGTATATTAAGCACATGATGAAATGGTCCAAAAAATGTATATTTAACTTAAAATAAAGTACGTAGCCCTGATTGGAAGCTAGCTTTATTATGCCCTCCTGCTGTCTGCACATACACCATCAGAATGATGTTGAAGTGGTAGTCTGTGTGGTTTCATTCACAGGTGGCTATGTCGTGCTTGGCTGCAGTGGTGCGTTTCCTTGAACTGCTCTCTGACGAGTCCAACTTCAACTCCTTCAGCCTGACCACACTGGACCTGGGTCAGTACATGAGGCTGGACAACGCTGCCGTGAGAGCTCTTAACCTCTTCCAGGTCAGTGACGGGGACCAGGTCAAAGGAGTTCCCATTTTCCCCCCAATTAACCATAGCATAGCAGTTTGAAAAAAAGTAAAGGGTCAGTTCACCCAAATCACAAAAGATTTATAACTTACCAGTCATGCATGTAGTTTGGTTTGTCCAGGTTTTTAAGATATCTACCAACTGGACATTTCTGCCAAAAAAATGGAGGTGAAAGTACTTTTTCCATAGCAACAGACCAAGGCTAAATGGTATTGTTGTAATTCAAGCCACCCCCCAATGCCAAAACGAACACGATTTCTCCGAAACAAAGAAATAATTAAAACTGGTGGTCAGGATATAAACACTATGCGGGACAGTGCTTACTGAGCCTCTTGTTTTGTAGCTGCTGGCATGTTTTATATGGGTGTTGGTGTCATGGGATCTCTTTTGTACACATGTAGATGTACTGTATTGTGTATGCTAATGGTGATGATCAAAAATGTATTTCATGTTTTTGTTTTTAGTTCCTAGGCATCAGCAGTGGTATGTGTTACATAAGCCTTGGGAAATATATCTATCACTAAATGTTAATGGTTTCGAAATAAGCTATTTGACTTGTATCCTCCAGGGATCTCCTGATGACACCAGTGGAGCTCATTCATTGGCCGGTCTGTTGAACAAGTGCCGTACACCGCAGGGCCAGCGGCTTGTCAACCAGTGGATCAAACAACCTCTTATAGATATAACCAAAATAGAGGAAAGGTAAATTTAAATAACAAATATCAAATATTTGTATTAATGTCAGTGAAGTAAGGCCCATACTATTCTGTCTACTCTACAGCTTAAAGATTTGTACTAGAGATGTCCTTAGTCATATTTTTGTTGTTTTCTTTAAGTCATAGTAGAAGCAGCCCAGAGTGAAATACCATGACAACTATGGCATAGATTGCAATTAATTCTTGACGTTCAAATTCTGTTGATTTAAAAAAAATAAAAATAAAAAAAAAAGCAGTTGAAGACTTTGCTATTCAAACAGGCTTTTGTACTTATGTTTTCCTTTTGTATTCTTACATCTTGTATTTATTGTATTTCACTTTATGATTTTTATCTGTTCAAATTGCTATATAAATAAACTCACGCGTGTGCGCGAGTGTAGGCTGGACCTGGTGGAGAGCTTTGTGTGCGACTCTGAGCTCAGGCAGAGCTGTCAGGAGGACTTGCTGCGGCGGTTTCCTGATCTTCACCGTCTGGCCAAGAAGTTCCACCGTCACTCTGCAACGCTGCAGGACTGCTACCGCGTCTACCAGGCTGTGAGCCATGTCCCGGCCCTCGTCATGGCCCTGGAGAGATACTCAGGTACACAGAAGATGTCCTTCTGTCAACATGATGCAAAAGAATCCTGGATTTGTTGTGGAATAGTACAAGTTTGATGTTCCTGAGTCCACTAGAGACACACTTTCTTGTTCTTTACTAAAAACATTGTCACCGGCTGACCGTTAAAGGAACGGTTCGATATTTTGGGAAATACACTTATTCGCTTTACTGCCGAGTGTTGATGTGAGAAGATTCATACACTCACATCTGTATGCTAATTATGGAGCTTGAATTTGAGTGAAGGCTGATGTTGGATGTGATAAACTGGCAATTTATATGCATTAGTAGTAGGGGTGTGCAAAAAAATCTAATCGAGATTCAAGCTCTACAGATTCAAAATCGATTCATAGAATTCCAAAAATCGATTCATATTTTTGTTTTTTTCTTCGTTTTGACACTTGTCCTGAAATGACATTACCTCGCAATTCCCATAGATGGCGCTGCGTCAAATTCACACTGAGGCCTGGGCACTCTTATAATCAGAAGAACGAGTACAGTGGAGGTAGTTTAGTCAGCGCAAACCTCACAGAATTATTCAACCTGCTCCATCCCATGGATGTATTAAGAGAACGCTCCATCCTCATTGAAGGCGAGAGTTTGGGCACATTTCGGCTTTTATAACCTCAAGGGGAAGACGGAACTTGATAGGAATCGTGCTTATATGCAGGCTTTGCAACGCGAAAGTTAAATATTCTGGAAACACCACAAACTTGAGAACTCACATGGTACGCCATCACCCGGAGATTAACATTAAAGATGTGGACGAACAACAACCTAGAGTACCTAACATGTCAGTCAACCAACACACACTTTCAATGCTCTAAACTCCCACCGTTGCGTCAGTGTGTGTCCGAGTGTTCTCAACTGCCGGAGACATCGTAACTGTACAGCGGAGCATGCTCACTCCAAAACACGTAGACCAGCTTCTGTTTATGCAAAAGAATGTACAGATTATGTTCATAATCCATGCATACTACCTATTTTGATTTCTGATGTGTGTTTTGTAGGTAGCTACCAGGTTCTGTTGGAGGCGGTATTCCTCTCTCCTCTCAGAGACCTGCAGACTGACTTTATTAAGTACCAGGAGATGATTGAAACCACACTGGACATGAACCAGGTCTTTGCTTTAGTATTTTATGTACACTGTCTCTGCATTATGTTTGCATATGATAATTTCTACACATTTACATGTACCTTTTTTGTTGTTGCATGTTACGTGTAGATTGACCACCATGAGTTCTTGGTGAAGGCGTCGTTTGATCCAGTGTTGAGTGAGCTGAGAGAAAAGATGGACGCGCTGGAAAAGAGCATGCAGGGGGTGCTGAACAGTGCAGCCAGAGAACTGGGTGATTACACAAACAACGCATACACAACAGTCAGGCACCAAGGTTATTTATTGATGGAGTAGATATCTGTGCAAATAAGTTTGATGCTGTGTTTTAAGGGAATGAATGCACGCATGCATATGGTATTGAGTTTTTAAGATGAAGTGTGACAATAACGCTCAAGAAAGTCAATTGCACGACGCAGTCGTCATGTGCTTCCAAAAAACGTTTTGAGTTTAAGTAAATTCTTCAGATCCCTTCAACTGAAAGACTAAGATTAAAAAATCGGACTGAATGTCCAAAATAAAACCTTTCGTACAAATAAGGCTGGGGAATCAGCAAAAGCTGATTCCCCAGCCTTATTTGGAAATGAGGGGAATTAAAGTCCAACTAAAATCACATTTATCTTTTTTCTTTTTATCAAAAATAATCAAATTTTGTTTTAATGTACTGTTAATAGTGTATTATTAAAAGGAAGAAAACGGTACTTTGGGGAAAAACAAGCCGTTATAGCTGACCAATCATACATTGTGGTCAACTAAGCTGTGATGTGAAGTAGCGTATAAGCTACTGTATGGCTTCATTGATGCACCTTAACGGACTAAATGTCAAGCATTAATTGCCATCATACCACAAATTATTTTTCTTTCCATACTAATATTTGATCTAAATGAAAACAAGGTGGTTAGTTTTAGAGCCAGGTGACAATATCACTTCACTATTTTTATTTCAGTTTACAAAGTTTGCTTATGACTACAGGTGAGGGTTGGAACTTGCCTTCTGCCCTGTAGCCACCATCAATAGTCTGATTAGATGCCTGATCGATGCTTTGCTGTGGAAGTTTTCCATGCAACTCCGAACACGCTGGAACATCTGGCCTGGGATTGTTTCTGGATCCCCCAGAAAGAGCTGGAGGTCGTGGTTTGGGAAAGAAACTCCTGGGTTCCCTTATGTAGCCTGCTGCTACAGCGACCTGGCCCGGATAAACAGCAGAAAATGGCAGTTGACAAATGTTTTTTTATTTGGGAGTTCGAGTTTCAGCTAATATGCGTTTCAGGTCTGGACGCTGGAAAGACGGTGAAGCTGGAGTCAAATGCCATGCTGGGTTTTTACCTGAGAGTCACATGCAAAGAGGAGAAGAGTCTGAGGAACAACAAGAAATTCACCACGCTGGATGTTCAGAAGAACGGAGTGCGCTTCACAAACGGGTCAGTCTCACTGTGTCACACACTTGATGTTCGCCTCAGATAACCGTGCTCTTCTTGTCAGCTGATGGTCTGCTGTATTGCACATGCTCTTTCACGTCTACAGTAAGCTCAGCTCTCTAAACGAGGAGTACACCAAGAACAAAGAGGAGTATGAGGAGGCCCAGAATGCCATTGTCAAAGAAATCATCAACATTGCCTCAGGTGAGGAATGTCATCAGCATAGCATTGATTTGATCGACAGAAGAAATAAACGTGAATAGTCTGGTTTACATGGAAATGATCTCTTTGCAGTAGGTGCCCTTAAGTAATTGATTTATTTTACATGAACTACAAAGGCCAGTAAACTGCTCAGTACTTTTAAATTGACAGTTGAAGAATCTGTGAGATTGTGGGCAGAAGGCATTCTTAATTCTGGTATAAATCATATTGGAGCTTGCACATGCTGCATTCTCCTGTCTCCGTGATAATTAGTTTGAAATGCTGATTGTTTTAAACCACCAGGTTACGTGGATCCCCTCCAGGCGCTGAGCGATGTGATAGCGCAGCTGGACGCAGTGGCGAGTTTTGCTGTGGCGTCCGTCTCTGCTCCTGTGCCGTATGTCAGGCCCCGGCTGTTGGCGGACGGATGCAGGCGCATGGAGCTGCAGCAGGCCAGACATCCCTGCATGGAGACGGACGCGGACACCGCCTTCATACCCAACGACATCTCTTTCGTCCAGGGAGAGAAGAACTTCTATATTATAACAGGTGTAAAGAGAAGGCACACTTCCAAAATGAAATAAAGGTTTTAAAACACTTCCATAGCAATTATGAGACAAATATCAAAGCTAAAAGGAGAATGAATATGGGACTTGTTCAGAAACTCAATGCATCTGTTGAAGTGTTAATTCAGCAGTAAATATGGCCATCTTGTTAGAAAACATTTGCTTATTAACTCATTCAGAAGTTAAAGAGAAAATTAATTTATTTGGAGTCTTGAATCTAAGCCCAATATTTACTCTATTTTAGCTGTTTTTGGTCTTTCAAACTCATGGAAACGTCTGTCTCTTTAGCTGCTAAATGCTCCTATGTTCACCATTTAACTGTCTGTCTGGTGCTTAGCAGGCAGTGGGTTTTTAGAGCTTTTTTTTTTTTTACTGTGGCTGAAAACAATGCTGTGAGAGTGAACCACAACCGTAAAGTCGTGGGCCAAACAACGAGTTGAAAGCTCCATAAAGCTGAGCAGAGCTCCAAATGTTGCCGATTATTCTTGTAGGTTTATTTAATTAATCTTTCTCCATCACAGAGCGGTCTACAGGAGACGACAGAATTAGTGAATCTAAGATAACAAGACCAGTCCCTCCCACCCTCACCCCCAGTTTTCAGTCTCCTTTTCACTCGTTCCATCGATTCAGGAATCGGAAGAAGAATGAATGTTATTTTCTCGTGTGCGATAACCGGTTCAATCGCAGGGGTCAGTTTTTAAATCCGTAAACATTTTTGATTCACCTAATCTTCACTTTCGGTGGAAACGCAAACAGGAATACAAAACATTGCGTTCCTGTCCTAATTCTTGAGTTTAGTTCCTTTTCTGGAACTGTGATATCTGAATGTGGACACGACAAAACTCAATTATACTTACTTTTCTCTTCTTGCCCACAGGACCAAATATGGGCGGCAAGTCAACATTTATCCGTCAGGTGGGTGTGATCGCTCTGATGGCTCAGATCGGCTGCTTTGTGCCATGTGAGAAGGCGGAGCTTAGCGTGATTGACAGCGTCCTGGCCAGGGTGGGAGCGGGAGACAGCCAGGTCAAAGGAGTGTCCACCTTTATGTCCGAGATGCTGGAGACGGCTGCCATTCTGCGGTAAGAACAGAAGCACAAGCTCTGTAACAGCTTCAAAGATGATACACAAGCCTTGTCTCATCGTCCGTGCTGTCCCTCCAGCTCGGCCACGGAGAACTCGCTCATCATAATCGACGAGCTCGGCAGAGGCACGTCCACATACGATGGCTTCGGTCTGGCCTGGGGCATCAGCGAACACATCGCCTCCAAAATCAGTTGCTTCTGTCTGTTTGCCACGCACTTCCATGAGCTGACGGCGCTGGCAGCGCAGCAGCCCACCGTCCACAACCTGCACGTCACAGCCCTCACCTCTCACAACACACTCACCATGCTGTACCGGGTCAAATCAGGTCAGCACACAGTTTTATACATGGTTATTTTTTTTTTTTACTAGCCCTAATATGGATGTAACCTGATCCATTTTGTTGTTTCTCTGGACTATTTTTGAATGTAAGACAGCGAGTGTAAAGTATGGAGTAGAGGCATGTGAACTCACCCAGCCCTGTGTGTTCAGGTGTGTGTGACCAGAGTTTTGGAATCCACGTAGCCGAGTTGGCGTGCTTCCCGCCATCGGTGGTTGCCATGGCCAAGGAGAAGGCGGAGGAGCTGGAGGAGTTCCAGGAACCTGCGGGGGAGTTGGAGGAAGAGCCCGAGTCCAAGAGACGACGGACAGACAAACAAGTATGGCTCAGTTTTACAATATCCTGCTCTCATCACAAACTAGAACTGACCCCAGCCTCAGTTGAAGGATTACATTCATTTTTACCCGACTGCAATAGTTTTTGAGGTCATTGTATAACTGATGCGCTACCTCCTTCAGGTGGGGGAAAACCTGATCCAGGACTTCCTGGAGAAGGCAAAGTCACTTCCTGCTGCCACTATGAGTGAAGAAGAGGTGAAAGCAACACTCATGAGAATGAAGCAGGAGCTTGTTGCCAAAAACAACACGTATATCACAGATCTCCTTTCACGCTGTGTTCCTGCAAAAACAGCTTGATATCAAAGTCCAAGTTCATGTACTGTAGGTTACCACCCTAGAGTCCTTAAATGGTAATCGTTTTTTCCAATAAAGGATTATTCCTGGATATGCTTGGTTTTGAGTTGATTACTGATGTTGCATACACAATGTGCGTGGTGCACCATGCACTTAGTTTTTTCAAGAACATCAGATTTCTTGGGAAACTGACATACTAAAAATTTTAGTGAGCCCAAAATGAACCAAACACCACCTGCAGGTTCTTCAGCAACATTGTTTTATAAAACCAGACATTTGTTGGTAATATTGCAGGATGTGAATTTAAAGACAGACACCTGTGATCTAATAAAGTTTTATTTTCTTAGAAATGGCCAGTTTCCTGTTTTGTCTTTCTAAGAAAGTATACCCCTTTTTGAATTCCAACTAGCATCTACATAATGGTTATTGAATACTTCACAATATATTAAGTCTAGATGTTATGGTACATGCATACAATTCAGGCTGCATGAGGAGCCACAGTCACCACGATACACGGGGGGGGGGGGGGGGGGGGGGGGGAGGACGGGCAGGAAGGACTGCAGATGACTCTTCAGTTCCAGTTCAAAGGAGCTTTGACGCCTCCTATTGAAACCCTCTCCACAAAACACTGACTGCATCAATTTATAAACACATACACACACACACACACACACACCCAACTTTCACTATACACACACACACACACCTTTATACAAGTGTGGAGCTCCTCCACCTGCCATTTAAGCTAATATACTGGAGAGGGTTTTCTAGTGTTTAAACGAGATTCTCTTTCACAGAAAGAACTTCACCACTGGGACTTTTGAGTTTCTGCAGTTTGCGTTGGGAGTCAGGTTGGGAGGAGGGATGCTAACCAAAGGAAAATAATAATTATAATATATAATAAAATAAAAGACATTCAAATACAGTCAGCTTTTTGCTTGAAAATACAAAACTACATGAGAAAGCATTGAAATAAAATCCATTGATCAGAACATTTAAAAAAAGCCCAAGTGCTCCATCACACACACAATCTTGCTTTTTATCCACACACAACAGAGCAACATCCGGCCATCTGTTGCCTAGTTATAACTGCCTGGACAGCCAATGGGGATGGCAGCTGCGAGGAAGCAGGAAGTCTCTTTGACAGCAGTTCTTGTGAGGAGGAAGAAGAAGAAGTGGGCTGGGAGCCAAGGATTAACACCAGGGGAGGGGGGGGTGGGGGGGAAGAGATCTTCACATGCTGCCAAAGTGGCACAGGCTGCCATCGACAGCCCCTCTCTGTATAGCCCTTCTCCTCTTCTTTATCTACAGACTGCAATAAGAAATACTTGAGGAATCTCTTGTGGCTGTTCTGTCAGTCAACCCTCAGCTCCACTGCTCCCTCTAGTGGAGTCAGTCTCCGCTGCAGCGTGTCTGACTGCAGCAGGCAGGAAGCTGCTTCCTCTGCTGCCTCTTACACCTCGATCCCATCCGAGAGCGCCGCAATCACAGAGTCTCTCTGGGTCCTTATGGCTGCAAGTGGATGTGTGCATGTAACTGTGTGAGTGTGTGTGTGTCTATATGGCTGTGTGCAATGTAATGTGTTTATATGCTTATGTGAAAGAGTGTAACTGGACTGGATTCCTTCAGTTATGCTGCAGCGTGTTGGACTCAATGGGCGGCGCTGAGTCATACAGAGTGTCTGTGTCGTGTGTGGGCTCTCCGGCCAGAGTGCATGGGTTGGACAACGTTCCCGCTCCGCAGTCACAGAAAAACCTAAAAAGGGAACAGATAGAGAATTATGAACCAGTGTCCCTTCAAATAAGCAAATTCAATTGTTAAAACTACCCTTAAGGTACATAATGTAGTTAAAGTACAGTTTTCAGATTGAAACTTTTTTTTTCTTCTTCCCCCAACATAAAAAAAATAAATAAAAAAAATCAGGAACTAAAAAATGTCTCACCGATCGTGCCGTATAAACTCTACATCGTGGCCTTGGTGGCATTTTTTGATGCAGTTTACACAGATGGCGTTCCTATCTGTTGTATTACAGGTGTGACATCTGGAGAGACAAAAGACAAAACAGATTCTTTCATTTACAAAAATAAAGACAAATGATTCATTGGGAGGATGGTTGGGTCCCCCCCCCAAATCGATACTTTTGAAACGGTGCCGGTGCCTGAACCGAAATATATTTATAATAAATATATAAATATATATTTTTTAAAGAGCACAAAACGACAGTTGGCGACATTAAAGAACGGCTTGTTTAAGGTCATAATTAAATGATTGATTAATAACGTTATAACAATAAATTATTTCACCAGTAAATTGCTGGTAAATGACAAAAACAAGCACCAAATGGGAAAAGGGTATTTTACAATAACTTAAAATGCACCACAAGGTTGTTTTTTCGACAACGGCAGCTGCAGACAGTTATGACCCGGGGTTGGAATCCTCTACAGGGAAATACAGTCACACTTTACACCGCTTAACATAAACTGTTAGCATTTTAACCATTGTGTTTAATCCAGCTACTAGCTAACGGTAACGTAGCGTTCGTGCAGCGACACTTCTGAAGTAAAAAAAAAAAAAAAAAAAGTCAGTCATCAAAATAAGGCACCGAAATTTTCGTTCTTATTCGGTCTCGTTACTACCGTTTATGTCAGAACCGGTGCCCTATTGGCGCTGCATTTCGGTACCCAACCCTAAATGGGAGACAATTCCATACTACTTTGTGTATTTTGACAATTTATAAATACCTAATTTTACCATTTCTTAAAATCAACTATTAAATGTAGGGCTGCAACTAACAATTTCCATTAAAGGAACACGCAGACTTATTGGGACTTTGTCTTATTCACCGTATCCCCCAGAGTAAGATAAGTCCATACATACCCTTCTCATCTCCGGGCTTGTTGTAACGCTGTCTGACGGCCCCACCACTAGCCTAGTTTAGCCCAGATCCTGGAGGTAACCGGCTCCAACTAGCCTACTGCTCCATTAAGTGACAAAATAACACCAACATTTTCCCATTTACACGTTGTGATTTGTATAGTCACAGCGTGTACAAATAACAAGGTCACATGAGACACAGACATCTTCTAACTGTATACATACTGGGGACTATTCTCCACAGAAGGTGAAGCACTGCTACTTCTGCTACTTGGGCGGAGTGATTTGCTCGCAGCACCTGAGAAGCCCCGTGGTGAGGAGCAGAGAGTTCACTGGAGTTCGCTCAGAGTTAGAGTAATAGATCACTAGGCTAGTGGTGGGGCGTCAGACAGAGTTACCACACACACTGAGATGAGAAGGGTATGTATGGACTTATCCAAGTCTGGGGGTTACGGTGAATAAGCTAAAGTCCCAATAAGTCAGCGTGTTCCTTTAATGGAAATTGTTAGTTGCAGCCCTACATTTAACAACAGTTGATTTAAGAAATGGTAAAATAAGGTATTTTATTGGAGATTATTTGGTCTACAAAATCTGTTTGAAAAATGATCATGATATCTTAAAGCCCAAGGTGACATCTTTTTGTTTTGTCCAACCAACAGTCTTAAAACCCAAACAAAATGAAAGATATTAAATAACACATAAGAAGAACAAATATTTACAAACTGGAGCTGGATCAAGGTGGTGGTGACAGTCAATTGACTATCAAAATAGTTTGTACAAATGGTACAAAGAATATGGTGTCCATTGACTTTTCGTTTAAGCTCTACTTTCCAATATCACTAAACGTTTTAGCTGATCTGGTTTACCTGTAGAAGTCATGCATGGGGTAACTGGTGTAGCTGGAGATCTTGTAGAGGCACTGTCCTCTGCTCACTGCCTTTTCAATGGCATCCTGGTTATTCAGAATCTTATTATCTGACAGAGGAGGGACAGAAAATGTGTTTAGAAAGCAGACACAACCAACTTGTAGCCAGACATGACAAAGCTCTAATGCCCACAAAGTAGCTAGTTACCTTTCATGGTGACGTTGACTCCTGAGGCCAGAAACAAGCCTCCAAAGCGATTGTTGAAGATCTGGTTGCCCTCCAGCGTTGCTGTGGCGTGGTTAGTGATTTCTATACCTGGAGCAGGAAAAGAGAAGTCTATCATCAGCACCAAAAAGGTGACAAACAGATGTTATTTGTGCTTATACGGAGCTTATTAAAATAAAATAAAAATGGCTAACCTGCTGCAAAGCCGTCAAAAATGCGGTTCTTGCGGAGTATTGGGTGGCTGTTGGTGCTGATCAGCACACCGGCCTGAGCGTTCCTGAAGATGTCGTTCTCTTCCAGCAAACCTTACAGGGAAAAATATTTAATTGTTTAAACTTTAGATATACAGGAGCAAATTGTAGTATGTCAATCTAAACACAAGTTCAATTGTACTATTAATTTTCAGACATATCTACCAAAAATGAAGAACACTTCAGAAGCTATGTGATGGCTGTCTGGCTGTTTGTCTTGTCGAAGATTGTGTCAAAGTACCTCTGCCTCCATTGAAGATGCAGATGCCTCCATCTCTGCCGTCATGAATCTTATTTCGTCTCAGTGTGGGGTTGCTGTCCGTCTTGATCCACACCCCGGCCATGGCATTGTCAAAGATCTCATTGTCCTCGATAAAGCCCAGACCTGTTGTATTAAACAGGATTAGACATGCAGACACACAATATGAGACAAACAGAGCTGTATAGTGAGTGAGAAATACAGACCTGAGTTGTAGACCAAAATCCCCCCATTCTGGCCTCCCCATATCTTGTTGCGCCTGATCTTTGGGTTGCTCCCGGTCCTGTCAAGATTCAACAAAAAATGTATTGAATTATTCACAACTGCGTGGAAAAAGAAAGCTAGAAAAATCAGTAATGTGCCCAAGCTTTAACGTAGAATCATCTCATCTAACATCAGTAAGTGCTTCAGTGAATACAATGCTAGGCGGTAAATCATTACCTTATTTGTACACCAGAGTACATGTGATTGTAGATGTCATTGTCTTCCAACACACCATGCCCATTGTCATAGAAATACACACCAACCTAAAAAAATAAGACCGATGATCACAACATTGAATAAACACAATGTTGCACAACAAAAAGATAATATAAATATGTTAAATGCTCATATTATGCTCATTTTCAGGTACAGAAATTGTATTTAGAGGTTATATCAGAATAGGTTTACATGGTTAAAATTTTCATAAAACACCATATTTTTGTTGGACTGCAGCTCCTCTTTTCACCCTGTGTGTTGAGCTCTCTGTTTTAGCTACAGAGTGAGACCTCTCACTTCTGTTCCATCTTTGTTGCACATGCACTGCGCATGTGGAGTCGCACATGCGCAGTAGCTAGGTAAGGACAACTAGCTAGTCAGAAGCAGAGTATGAGGGTGTGCCATGCTAGCAGCTAGGCCAGCATTATAACAAATTTTATATATATATATATATATACACACACACACATATATATATATATATATATATATATATATATATATATATATATATATATATATATATATATATATATATATATATATATATATATATACACACACACACATATATATATATATATATACATACATATATATACACATTTGTTGCGGCTTTTAAATGTCTTATGTATCCCTGTACGGTGTCCTTGAGTGCAGAGAAAGGCGCCTTTAAATAAAATGTATTAATAATAATAATAATAATAATAATAATAATAATAACGTGTGTTACAAAGTGATGCACGTTCGTCACGGAAGTAAAGGCTGGACTACAATAGAGCTGTTTGGAGCAGTTTGTGAACAGCGTTTTCTCTGGAAGATGTTAAGTCCCTTTGGGTGGACTTTGGGCTTTTTCACTTTGTAAACCTATAACGTGCACAAAAAAATATAATGCAATAAAAGGAAAGGGAAAAAGCATAATATGAGCACTTTAAAAGAGTTAAAACAGCACAGTAAGATGGTTGTAGCTATAAACCTTAGATTCAAATGTTTTTCTTCCCAGAACAGGAAGGTGGACAGAGGAAGTTAATTAAGGCTAAGCGAACTAAAGACCTTATTCAAATGATTGTTTCAAGTTTTCTCATTGCATTACTGCAGAGAAAACATTTTTGGAAAAACGTGTGACTAACCTAATAAGCAGAATATTCCCATTCACACACACAAAACACTTGAAGATGCCAGATATTCTGTATGTGCACTTTTATTCAACTGTTGACGTGTCGAACCATAACCAGATTCCTTAAGAAACCAATAACTACGTATACTTTGTTTATGTTTGAATGGCTTTAATTAGTGGGATACTTCTAACTATATTTACAGTGTTGCTGTCACTCAAATCAAATTGTCAAGTAATAGCAGCTCAAAAATGCAGTTTATCACTTTACTGCAGCTGCTTCTTACACAAGATGTCAAAAAGCAGGAGATTTCATTAGCTGAGAAAATGTAATCAGATTTCTCACAGCTTTATATGTGCAATGTTTGACCATAGGGGCTTTCCGACAGTGCAGTTCTTAGAACTAAACGTTCCTAGAACACTTTTTTCGTCGTGTTCTGACAGGAAAAAATTGGGGATTTTTAAGTTCCTCTGGCCTCAGTAGCGTACTTTTTTAGCTCCTACTTCAGAGCAGGGTCTTTTCCCTTTTCCTAGGTGTACTTGATTGGTCAAACTTATAAGTCACGCCCACTGCCAACTCGGAACTTGCAGGCAGAGCAACAATTTTCACCATCTTATTCATCATTAAATTCACTTCTGACAACGTTTTAGGCGAGAAATTAACTGTTTAGATTTTGAATATAGGCAGTCTTGCGAAAATTGATGCCGAATTGACAATTTGCTTCAAAGTTTTCGGAGTTGAGAACCTCCATGAAGTGAGGCGACAGCCAGCAAGCGCCTGCCCCGGCCTCTAGCTCATCGCTCGGCCAGTCTTGCTCAGACACCTCGTTGTGAGCTGGAGGTCTCTCAGACCGCTCTCGTAAAAAGAGGCTTTTATTTCGCCGTTGACAGTTTGTTCGTTTAAATATCACAACACATGTCCATCATAAGATTAACGGGAACCTGTGATTAACTGTCTTTTCGGAGTTAAACTCCACAAGCGTGTCCTGCGGCTCGCCAGCCGTCACACACACACAGCGCAGCAGGCAGAGGCGGAGTCTGTTCCGAGTATAATAAAGCCCCGTCTGTGTTGAGCAAAACATTACGTGAATTACTACGAGAATGGACGGAATGCGGAACTCGGAAAAGTGGACTGATGCGGAGGTGCAGGCACTGCTGGCCATGTACGGCCTCCTCCATGCTGCTGCGTTGTTGTTGTTGTTGTTGTTGTTGTTGTTGTTGTTGTTGTTGTAGTAGTAGTATGTGGCCCATAAGGTCTAGTGACAATGCCATAAAGACCGTTGCCGTGCTTGCGTCACTCCCTTACCCCTCCTACCAGTCCCTATGGCTACTTGGCCCGTTGGAATGCAAACGGAAAAAAAGATTTTGGGGGAGAGTAGTTCTTAGAACTGCTTAGAAGTGTACTTTTCCTCTAAAAAGTACAAGTACTATCCGGTCGGAAAGCACCTCATGTTCATTTTACCTGTTTTCCACTGTGGATGCGGTTCTTGCGGAGAACTGGAGTGCTGCCTGTGGTCACCCAGACTCCAGCCAATGTGTTGCTGTAAACCTCATTCTCCTCGATCACCCCCTGGCCTTTCTCGTGCTGAAACACAAAGCAGGATCAGCTGTAAAAAAAAAAAAAACATCTGACAGGGGGAGTGTTGAAACTTTTATTAAAAACAGAAAAATGATCTGTTCTTCGTGGAAAAGGCTTTCATTTGAAACAAATTTAGGAGTGTATTTACCACATAGATGCCCCCATGCTGTCCATCGTGGATCTTGTTGTGTCGTACAATGGGGCAGCTGTTGGTTCGGATCTGGATTCCCGCCAGGGCGTTACCATAGATATCGTTGCTCTCTATCAAACCCCGTCCATCTCCAAATATGTACACCCCTCCTTGGTTACCGTTGAATATAGCATTTCCCCTGGATATATACATATATATAAAAAAAACAGTCACAATCTTGGAATAGACATGCACATGGAAGAGACAGAGACATCAAATTTCCTACACAACCATGTATTTTTCCGTATCAATATCCGCCATGTTGACCTTAACATAATTTGCTGTCCCGAAGGGAAGTGTGTTTGCTCACCGAATCGTTGGGTCACTGTTGGACGTGATCCACACACCAGCAAAGTTATTGGCATAGATTTTGTTCTCTATAAACTGTCCCCGCCCCTTTTCGTGGACGTAGATGCCTCCCGTTTGGCCATGATGGATCTCACAACGCACCACTGTGGGGTTTGCGTAGGCCTTCACCTCAAAGCCTGCTATGCGGTTTCTGTGGATGTTGCAGTTCTCAAAGTAACCCTGAAACACAAAAAAGACGAATTAGATGGGCAGTGATGTTCTTCAAGTAAAATGTACGCATAGTTGCTGAGTATTTACCATGCCGTGATCGAAGGTGAACACTCCAACGTCTCGTCCGTGGTGGATGTGGTTACGTCTTATGATGGGATTACCGTGGTTTTTCACCCAAATTCCTGCTAGCGCATTGTTGCTGATTTCATTGTCTTCATAAATGCCCTGGGAAAGAGGAGAAGAAAGAGTCAGAAGCCTGTGTGAACATTTGTGTGGTATGCGTGTGCATCTATGGCAAACAATAAGTGTTAGTGTTACAGAAGGAAAAGTCATTTTTACCTGTGCGTGATCTGTAATGTACAGTCCTACGTTCTCGCAGTCACTGATGTTGCAGTGTTTGATGGTTGGACATGCTCCCTGGCCACTCACACACACAGCTGAACCCACTAAACACAGAAGAAAAAAAAGAAGCGTCACACTACAGCAGCTCTGCAAAGTAATGATCACCACCATTATCCATTGACCAACAGTCAAAAAACCCAAAAGATATTAAATCTAAAATTACATTAACAGACAAAAGCAACACTTAACATAAGAAGCAGAAACCAGCATAAGTTTGCTGGTTTGGTTTTTATAAAGACTTTGACCATTTATTGGTACATTTTCTGCTAATTGACACAATCTTTTTGAGTGCCATATAGTATACACCCATGTTTATACAGTATATCAGACGCGAGGGTAACTGCTCGCCAAAAATGTATAATGACGTAGATACTATCGGTACTAGTTCTCTGGAATCCTTGAGGAAACAACAGTTTAGGGCTAATTGAAGTGCACATTAACACATAACCAAGACCATGGATTTACCGGCTAGAAAATAGAATATATATATATATACACAAAAAGTAATACTGTCATCTCAGTACTGGCCACTAACTCATCAACAAAAAAATAAATAAAAAAGGTTATTATATTTTTCAGGTAGCTGTAGATGCCACACACTATGAATCACTCCCAAGACATACAATTTATTGATGCTAAATGTGCCATGACATTTAGGCTCCACGAAGACGATAATATAAAAGACACGACTCAGGCTGATGGAAACTAAGCATCAATACACAAGGGCTTGTATTATTCCGTGCAATACTGGCACAGATTTTTCAAGATTTCACATTGCAGGAACCCAAGAACAAATGGGGTTTCATTGACACGAACAAACTGTCATAATAAAAGTAGTTGCCAAAATTTTTTTTAAAAAAAATACTGCTCCGGGGGGTTTTGGTTTTCAGTCCAAGACCCACATGACAAATTTAGTCTCTCATCCTGGGACATAATGAACACACTAATTATTTAGTGAAATACAACAATTAGGGACACCGAGAACCGCGGCTCTAAACTGTTCATACAGGGGTACACGCAAACACTTGTACAAGACTATGCAAAACAATGCAAGACCCCTGCAGGAAATGTTGCCTCTGTCAACTCTTTTTCAAGTGTTAATGTCATGGTGTTCTGCCAAAGTAACAAGTGGTCAGTGTGTACATTACCTGTGCATGTGGAGCGGATGATGCAGTGGTCAATGTTGGGGCTGCAGTTGACTGTGATCTCCAGACAGTGGTGGGCGTTATGGTGCTGCGCCGACTTGTCATCAGGATTAAACTGAGGAGAGAAGAGCAGCAGAGGTCAGACAGTGGCTTTCGTTACTGACAACACATCAAGCTTTTTTACACCCACCACATCCACACTGGACTCTCCCTAGTGGAGCATTAGTGTGATGAATACTTGTAGCTGATAACAGGATATAACTAGGAAACAGTGTCATGTAAAGAGTGATTTTTTTTTTTTTTTGGTAACTGAAGAAGTTGCAGATATAACCTTTTCATTCTTAAATAAATTTCTCAGAGATTACAAATTGTTATAGCTGGTTTAACTCTACATACAAAACTACCCAAATAACCAACATAGATGTGAAAAACGTTACACCTTTCTGTAATTGGCATTGTATGAAATTGAGTTAAACTAAATTAGTTAAATTAAGTCCACTTCCTCAGCTCTGTAGTATGGTACATGGTTCATATTATAGACTTTTCAAGCGGAAATTGAAAACATGAGGATGAAGCAGCATAGAGCTGTACCAATATCAGGCCATCATTTTTTTGCAAGTTCTACAAAGCAAAACATCTTTTATAGGTTGGTCACAACGTCCTTTCCCAATACCCAAAACGGCAAAGACAAAGTTTCTAGTTGAGCACAAAATTTTGGTTTTGTTAGCTGTTGTATGAGCATTGTTACAAGGCCCGTGTTTGTTGTACGCCTCGTTTGTGGTTCTTACTTACAGAAACCCAGGAGCCTCCATTTGGGAAATAATTATATCCTCAACTATGAATAAGTAATAAATTAGAGACTAAGCTGGACTTTGCCACTGTGACTACATAGCTTAACAATGGAGCCCTGTGATGAGACTATAAAACAAGGTCTTTAATATACAGCCAGTCTTCAAGTGTTTCAAAAGAGGTAAAAATCAAGGGAAAGATGAGATCTTTGTTTACCTTGATGGTCATGTACCCCACATAGGCATCCTCTGAGCCCTCCATGAAGACAAACGTTGAGTCTCTAGTATTTTCTATCACCACTTTGTCTGCTACTTTACCGGGAGCTGAGGGGAAAACAGAGAACACTCATTAACACCCTCATACGTATGGACACAAACACAGCTGAGAGTGTATCCCATCTTAAGAAAGATATCGATTGTATGCGGCACAAGCATCAAGGTAATGTCTTAAGTACTTTCCAGTGAAGGAAACATGCTTACCTGCACCAATCATGGTGATGGGGGACTCTATATAAATCCACTCATCTGTATAGATGCCAGAGTGGACAAAGATTAGACCGTCAAAGTGGGCCTCTTGTACTCCACCCAGCGCATCCTCAATGGTGTCATAATACTGCAGGAGAAAGGTGCAAACACTTTCAGGCAAGATATATACACACCTACAATTCATCACAAAGCAGTTTGGAAAAGCAAGCAGGTTTACATTAGCTATGCTTTACATAAACGTGCATGCCATGGCCAATGAAATGTATCCTAAAGGATTTCTCTTTTAGCTATGACTTACCAGCATATTCTCTCTGCCTTTGTATCTGCCGGGGTTACTGTAGAAATGTTCAGCAAAGCCTGGTTTTACATGAGCACCTTTGTACTGCAACACAGAAAACACCAAAGTCAAGTTTCTGGAGGATATGGTCCTCATACAAGGTATCACACTAATCTTTTGCTAGTATAGCAAAAATGTTTGACTCAAAATGATTATATATTTAGGTGCAAGAAGGTTTCTGAATAGAAAACAAATAGTCAAAAAAAGCAAATTGAATGTGCTACACAAGAGGGTAGCACAAAAACCAACACAGTCATATGAGTGTTTCCTGCCGTTTTTGGATTGCGACCCTTTAAAACAAAGCAATGTTTGTTTATGACCCATGGTTGTGAACAATTCAACCACAGGAGGGGTTTTTTTTTCCCTAAAAAAAAGAAGGTAAAATTGTCTTTTTTAAGTTTAGTTACTGAAAAAAAGGACAAAAGTTTTGTACATCATGAATACTTTTCTGGTTCCTGTACTATTAACCATCCTGCAAACTCCAAATTAGGAACCACCTGGGTCTACAGACTAACAATGTATGCAAAGATAGATTTCAGAGTCTATGTATGTATGAGTATGATTACAATACATGCAACAGCAAAACACTGCCACTTTCATTTCTAGACATCACAATTATAAGCCACTAACAGTAAGAGGTAGGACTCCTGCAAAAGCTAAAGGGTCAAGTGATCATTATGAAAAACAAAATGCAATTTGTATGACTGCAATCATCAATGTTTCATTTTCACTAAACCTCATTAATCCTCTCCCATTAGTCTAGAGTGTCTTAGATGAAGTTTAGTCTGAGAAAAGCTAAATTGACTTAATTAGATGAGATACACATACTATTGTTGACATAGCCTAAGAACAACAATGTTGTCACATGTACACGTCACACTGATCTGTCTGTGAATGAACTGAAAGAATTCATTGTGAGACTGAACTTCTGAGAAATACTGTATGTGCAGTTAAAAAAAGAAGCAGTTTTGACAGCTACTGGTCGAGAAAAGACACTAAGGAACAGCTTGAAACATTCTGAGTAGCATGTTGGCGTTTCCAGAAAATAATGACATGAGATTAAACACAAGCACTAAAAGTACTAAGAAGAAATGTCAAGTTCTTCCGACAGGTAATTTTTCATTTAATTGCTTAAAGTTGTCTAATCAAGCGCATTTTCCTTAGTGCTTATCCATGTTTTATAGTGATAGCTATGCTTCCATTTCTCCCTGTACATATTGACATTTTATTTATGTGTGTGTCTGCGCCAAGCATGACTTTACAGGTACTCCTTTTCTCCAGGTCAGATATTATTACCTTAGTAAGTGGCATGGATTTTATTACAAGGCTATGTAGGACTTTTCAGAACTGCAAATAGTTTATTTTGAATAAAGAGAGATTGTAAGGAGACAATAAAATAAATCAAGTCTGTGCAAAAATATTGATGCTCTTCATAGAGCTCTTTCTTCTTCACTGTATAACACCACACAGACAACTATGAGGGTAAACTTACCAGCTGTTGGAAGCTCTCCTTCCAGGGGTTTGGGTGTTCATGCTCCTCGGGGCTGACTTGAAAGAATCTGCCTGGCTCAGGATGCATCATGGGACGTGTGTACTCAAACACCTCCATGTATAGACGCTTCCTAGAATATTAAATACCAGATGAAACAAATTTCAGTTGGCTGCATTTTAATTAAAATACAAGTTTTAATGCCTTCAGCAGCACTGACCATAGGATTGGGTCGTTGGCTAACTGGCTGAATCTCTTGCAGACACAAGCTGCCTGACAGAGGTCCTGTTCCAGTAAGTAGGAAAAGATCTTCAAAACAACCTCATCTGGAAGCTTCTGCTGCAGATATTGCTCTGCTGGGGCTGCTAAAAACACACACACACACACACACAGTGTAAGCTTTAGGAAAATAAATGTTTCACTCCAAGCACATTGAACTATGGAGTCATGCTATTTAATGGATTGCAAAGTAATAAAATTTACCAGCACACACAGAAAAATCAATAATGATTAAATAAAAAAATAAAAAAAGGAGAAAAAAAGCTAACGCTCTCCTTGCTCCAGCTGCGGAGATTAAACACACACCTGGCAGGTCGTGGCTCTTACCGGACACTCGTGCCCGCTTGGCTCGATGGCCAAAGGCCTCTGTTGATGAAGTGGAAGCTCCCTGTAAAAGAGGGGAAATAGGATATCAACTTCATGCCAGGATTTATGCACTAAGTAATCGACTGGAAAATGTACTGCTCTGCTACAAAATCATTGTTCTTTCAAAAGAGGACACAATCAATCAGCAAATCCCTCTGATTCACACAATGAAGTCTGTAGACATGCACACTGCAGTCAATGCACACAAAAAATGCACTTTAATGTTTCAGTCTAACCTCCATTGGGCCCTTGCTGGGGCAGGCAGAGGCGGTGGCAGAGGCAGCAGCGGTTCTCTTGGGAAGCAGGGTCTTGCGTCGAAGCTGGTAGGGACTGTTCTGAGCTCCTGGACCGGACTCCTCAATAGCCATCTCTGCTGCAGCTGCTGCAGGAGCCTCCTCATCTGGACAAAAAGGAAAACAGATTTCTTTCATAGAGACCACTTTCTCAAGAGGCACTTTAATGCACAAAGCTGCAGTTTAAACCAACGCCATGCAATAAAAAACAATGGGTATTTATCTGATAAGTCCATTCATCTCTCTTTTGCTCAAATATACAACTAAAATATCTCCTGTAATTGCAGAAAACAATTAAACCTCTGACACTTTTATTCTCCTTACTATTGATGGCACAGCGGTGTGCATTCAGGTCACATGCTGTATGCACTGCGCAGGCTAACAGAAAAGGTAATAGTTGGTAAGGCAGACAAAGGTTAGTGATTGATAATGGCAGATGCACCCCCTGCAGCCACATTACCAGTCTTTCACGTCTAGTCATTCACAACTGATATCAGGCAGTGTGCATTTGTCTCTGTGTCCTATATGTGCAGAATCAGACTCATATTTTATAATGCTGTCAAATTAAGGGCCGCAGATGAAGTCGATCAGACGTGCTGCTAATGGCTAAAAACTGAACTGCGTAGCTGGCAAATCCGCGGTGTAAACAAATCGAGCTACGGCTAGCAGGCTCTGAGAACAAGGAAGGGGATGTTGGTTCAGTCTGCTGGCTACGCTAGCTTTGAACGACAGCCCCAAGCAAAGAAAATGAACTCAGTAAATGCATCCAAACCACACCGTATCATCACACAGTTTGTGGCCTCTTGAAGCTGGGGCAGCTAGCTAGCATTGCCCCCATTCGCTGCTTATGTTTTTGTTAACGTTACACCCCAAAAATGGCAGTCTGTAGACGCTGAAGATTTGCACCCTCAGACTCGTTAGTGACAGCTGGGAATGCGACGGCCGAGAAGACACGCATATTGTGGCTCCAGCGTGTTAAGTCGACCCCTTTTGCCTCCAGTTGAGGTTACCTGCATACGCGCTGTTAATGTTTACCGTTGAGCTACATAACGTTATGCATTACGTTAGGCGAAGACAACCCCCCAACCTCCACATAACCTGGTAAACGAGCTAGCGGTGTTAGCTAGCCCCAATCACTCAAGCCAAACAAAGCGCGGCCTGGCCTAAGCCACAGAGCAAGAAGCCTCGGGTTTTCCTGCTGAACCCGCCGTCTCTAAGAGTGGAGTACAAGCCAGAAGCAAAAAAAACGAGGGTTATGTGACGACTGTTATCACCTGACATGGCTTCGTACTAACTCATTAGCTGACTGAGGCCTAGCTTACCTCTATCCCCGTTGTTCCGTTCGGGCTGCACCGGGCGCGGCCTCGACACTCGCCTGGGTCTCCTGTTGGTGGCTCTGACGGAGTTCATCTGGGGAGTTGGTTGTTGAAAAATAGGCTGCTATCCTCGACCGCCCGTTTCTAAATTTAGCCCTCGGCCCAAACTACCACCCGCACAGCCTTTTTCCCAGATACAGCCAAACAATTGCGATCAAAAACCCGCTGGTATTTGGGGTGTAATCGCTTTTTCTTTTCCTCCTCCGTGGTGTTACAACTCCCCCCGTATCGGTGCTCGGTGCCAGCTCCGTCTCAGACTGTAGCAGGAGGAGCCATTTACCCACACGGGAAACAATCGCGAGAAAAAAGAGCAGAGTGTCCGTTCGACCAATCATATTTGGCTTTTTATGATCTCTTCCTGCAGCGGCCAATCAGGAGCTTCGTATCAGACGACTTGACAAACCTTTCTGTTGGGGTTCGGGATCGGTCAAGCGGCGATTTGATCAATGCTCGGGTAATAATAATGATTAAAATAATGTACATTTTGCAGCCCTAGTCCCTATTGTCACAGGCACATACAGGCTAGAGCTATATGTTAGTATGTTTTGTTTGCCACATTGACAAACAACCACTCTCAAATGATTTATTAACATTGGCATCACCTTGAATTTGTGTCTTCCTATGTAATTGATTTATAATTTGCCATGTATCAGTGAAAATATGAGTGTTTGGAACATACTGAGCCTATGAAGGGCAGATACTGGGGTTATGTTGCAAGACATGTTTATATTGAGAAGTGTATACATTTTAACACTTTAAAATCTTAAAGTGAAGTGAAAATGTGAATGTTAAAACAGGATACATGGATTGTGAGATGGACCACAGTAGGCAGAGTAAAATGTTAAAGTAAAAATGAAAAGCCTTTTAAAAGTTATAATTACACGGAAATTGAATGATCTTTTTTAATTCTTTTTTTATTTTTAGTCTTTTGATGTATCACTTAAATACAAATGTAAGGAATTATGGATACAATTGTAAACCATGAATGCAAACTATAATCTTTTTACAGAAACTTTTCAAGCCTGCAGGAGGCGAGTATTTCAGCCTCAAATCATAGATTTTGGGTGGAATATCACTTTAATAAACACATTTGGTCAATTAGTATACTTTCACGTAATTGGACCACCAGATGGCATTGTTTGGCTGCAAACAATAAGGCTATGATTTCAAAGTACTTAGGACACAGCATTACTGAGACCGTTTTGTTGCATTGTTACAAGGTTTTATCTGGAGTTACTTTTTTCTCCTTTTTCTGTTACACAGTTTTTCTGCCTGGAGAAGATCTTTATTTAGTTCTTACCACACCTTTAAACATTAAACAAAAGCAGTGATTAATCAGTGAATAGAAGTTTGAGGATGATTACGTTTCTATATAAAGGGATGTTATCCATTTAATCATCTTAAGTGCTTTTCAGCACTGTATGACAAGGAAAGGAACAAGAAAAAGGGAGTTTTTTTTAGATGTTGTTTCCAGTCCTGAGCTGCAAAACAACATCTTACTGAGACTGTATCAGTCTTTTCATAACATTATTTATTGTTGCAGACACAACAGTGATGTAATCTTGTTTGCAACTTTTTGTTTCTTTTTTGTTACAAATCGTTTTTTATGAAGACATGTTATGAGAGAATAGTACATTATTGTTCTGTTAAAACTCAACTTTCACACTGATGTATACTTTTGTATCTACATTCATTTGACCTCACACTGAACTGCTGTAAAGGTGTGCTTTGCTGTCACTATAAATTGTTGACTGTTGAGAGGGTGACTTTAAATATGTTGTTCACAGCTGAGTACACCACAACAGAGATCCCAATAAATCCTGCATCAGTAGCGTCACCTGGTGGTTTAAGTTTATAAATGCACCCACACGTTCAATGTTGGCATGTAGGAGGCAGTGTATCCATATCAATGAGATGGACTCAATTCCTTCTTGCAGCTGCAGCCTTGGGTTAGGTGTGTGTGCGCTTTATCTAGCTGCCATGTCCATCCTCCTGTAATAAGCAGAAAGAGCAGCTGTGGAGACTCCCCTCCACTTCCACAACCCACCCTGGCACACACAGAGCAGAGGTTGGTAGGGTCACTTTGTCCTTGAAAGCTTCAGATGCTCTGAAGGACAGCATTTCTAGATAAAGACAACTCAATTTAGTGTGTGTGTGTGTGTGTGTGTGTGCGTGTGTGTGTGCGTGCGTGTGTGTGTGTGTGTGTGTGTGTGTGTGTTTTGCTTTTGTTACTACTCCTTATAAACTCACATTCACCATACAAAATCTACTCCGACGCAGTCTAATACTACGCAGAGGATATAAACAAATTCATAAATTACATGGAAAAACATCAAAAAGATATATTTTGTAGAAAACAGATTAAAAAAAAAAAAGTGGCACTTAATACTTCCATTTACAAACGATAAACGTAATTACATTACAAAGATAATTACACGTCCTTCATTTTAGGATGAACTGAAGGGTAGGAGGGATGTGGAGGCATGGAGAGCAACAGCAGACAGAGTGTATGTGGAGATTATTAATCAGTAGGTCCCTGTGGTGTGCTTCTTAATGAATATCATTCAATCATAACATTGAATGCTAAATGAATGTTAATTTCTTGATGTGCATATTATATGCCAACATCCTGACTGTCAAACCTTTGTTAAACTGTTTCAAAGTACTTCAGTTTAATTAATTATCCCGAGACACCAGATGGATGGCATTTGTTACACAAGACAATGCATGAAAGTAAAATCAGTTTACTCACCTTCCTCTACTCTTTCTACTTTTACTTGTGATCTCAATTGCTATGATGCAGTAAACTCCACCCATCTTCCAATCAAGTTAAAACAAAACGCAAGGAATTATCTAGGACAGCTTTTTGACCTAGATTTGGTCAAAGCATCTGGAGTTATTCTGTAGCTATCTTTACTTGGAATGATGTATGCACTGTACACACAGTAGTGTTTACCCATGGGTCACACATGGTTTAAGAAGGACACTTGTGGCCTGTGTTGTTGCAGGTCAGAGGTCAGGCCCGAAGAGTCAATGGATGATGTGCTAGCCAAAGATACTGGACATATTGGAGGTACATGAAAACTAACTAAATGTGATCATATCCTAAAGTCCAAAGAATAAGAATAATGAGTTGGGGCATCATATCGAGGATTTAGCAGTCAAAAAGGACGTCTGTGGGGAGAGAAATATATTAACATCCAGCAAAAAGTCTGTATCTGTGGATTTTTGAATGACAGTCAGCACTCTTGTTTCCCATCTAGACTTAATGTATTGGCCAAGGAGTACAGCGTCACATGACTGGTCTTTCGAGAGGTCCAGGAACTCTCTGTCCGGTAAATCTGCGCCCGGGTTTTAAACAGGCCGAAGCGAGCTGTGAAGAGAAAGAAATCCCGCCTGAAAGTGCGGGTGAAGAAGGCGTACAGGAAGGGGTTGGAGCAGGAGTTGATCGGGTAAAAGAGGACCAGCAGTATTTTAGCGTCTGAGACGGTGATGAGAGGGAGCTTGAGGGCGGCTGACACAGCAAAGAAGGAGATGGGAGCCATGCAGACAAAGTCAGTGAAGATGAGGATGGCCATGCGTTGGGCGACGCAGGTTTCGGCGTGTGCCGGCGCTGATGAGGGGTTGCGGACGGTCAGGTAGATGCTGAGATAACAGCCGCACACACAGAAAAAGGCCAGGATGTTGAGGAGGAGGAGAGACACCACATAGACCTGAGACACCAGATGATCCACGTCCATAGGAAGGCAGATACTCACCTGCACCACAAAGAAATACAGACACACATATTCAAAATCACGCAGTGTACAAGGGCCTTGAATGTACTTAATTTCCATGACATAACCTGGGATACAAAAAGCTAGACTGCAGAGGTTCTGGACCAGTTAAACCTCAGCTAAAAGCCTCTCAAAATATTGTGGACCAGTAGGCTACACAAACAGACTCTTACTCTATCGGGATATATTATTATATCCATATGAACGAAGATACTAAGCCACCTTACGGTCAGCAAATGAAGGTAATATACAGAAAACAAAAGAGCAACAAGAAAAAAAGAAGCAACTGTGAAGCCATTAAATAAGTTGTTGTACAAAATGCTTTTCTATGAAGAAAAAAAAGTATTTTTCAATTTTGTTTTAGTTTTACAGTTAAGTAACTTTCAATAAAAACATTGATTTGATATTGACATTTGATGACGTCACCTTGGGGATCTAGAAATTAGTTATGACCATTTTTCACTTTCTTCTGGTCTTTTATGGACCAAATGATTAATCGATTAATTGAGAAAACAATTGGCAGATTAATCGCTAATGAAAATAACTCCTATATGCACTGAATGTTATCTTAGACATACAAAACATTACATTACATTTGTAGTTTTGCATATTTTGGAGCATGCATATGCATATAAAGCATCTGTCAGTTTGTAGAATATGAAATATATTTTATATGTATACATAAAATATTAACATTTCACTGAAAAGTGTATTTTTATATGACATTACGTGGCAATGATAAATTGATTGATTGATTGATTGATTGAATGAATGAGTTCATGCACCATTTTGCATTCACAATTACATCGACCTGAGCAAATTCTAAAAAGAACCATGCAGTGAATTGTTGTCACAACGAGTTGAATGGCGAGTGTGCGGTCCTATACAAAGCACTCACCTTTTCATAGCTGCTGACCCCGACTGTGGGCAGCAAAGCGGCAAGAGAGGAGAAGATCCAACCTGCTGTCATGACAATACATGCATGTCTCAGGCGAAGTTTACGGTCAAGCCGCAGGGCATTTGTGATTGTGTGCCAGCGCTCCAGTGTGATCGCTGTTAATGTGAACACTGACAGCTCACTGGCAAACACCTGTAATTTAAACAAACATGGACATTTATGAGTTTTGTTATTTATGTAGAGCTATCACGTGTATGCAATGGACTCAATGCATGCATACACACCGTGAAGAAGCCTGCAGCACTGCAGCCCAGGCCCGTCTGCCAGTATATGGCGTAGCTGCAGTACTGGCTACGAGTGAGCATGTCCACAGATGCTATGATTACCAGGTAGATGCCCATGCAGAGGTCAGAAAAGGCCAAGTGGCACATCAGGAAACGAGGAACAGTCAGTTTGCAGCGGCTGCCTGACAATGCAACGATGGCAAAAAAAAATGAAGACAAAACAAAATCTTGGTACCCAAAAGTAAAAGTAAACAAGTATTAACAGTTCTCTAATCGATATTCTATCGCGAAAGCGAATAAAGCTTAGTTTAGCTGTTATGTGAAAAACCGTTCTGGGAAGAAGAAATGGAAGTATAGAAATAAGCCTGTAAGCAAAGACAAAAGCAAGGAACTGTAAAAAGGAAGAAAATTAGAAAAGAAGGTAGAATGGAAGAAAGAACATAATGAAGGAAAGCAGACTGTAAAAAAGAGGTAAGGAGGTAACGAATGAGGGAAAGTAGGACAGGATGAAAGTTTGAGATGGTCCCATTTCATACCTAACAAGACAAGAAGTACCGCTGTGTTCCCCAGCAGCGTGAGGATAGAGATTATCCAGATGAGGACCCGTAAGGGGACGGAGGGCATGATGTCCTCACAGGGGTTAAAGGCATCTTGGGCTGGGCTGCAGGTGATGGAGGTGGAGTTGGAGCAGTAGTCTCTATGGAACTGACGGTTATACTGAGCCTCGGGGTGAGAGCACAGGGTGTGCCGACTCGATCTACATACAAAAAGTGCATGTAAACAAAATCTATGAGGTGTTTTCATAGTTTTCAATACTGTTCCCACTAATACAGCATTCACTTTATTGACACAATGTTTTTCTATGAGTTTATGACAACAAAACCTTAAGATCAAGGCTATGTGGCCAATACTACAGAATTAGCTTATTCACCGTATCCCCCAGAGTTAGACAAGTCCATACATACCCTTCTCATCTCCGTGCGTGTTGTAACTCTGTCTGACGGCCCCACTACTAGCCTAGTTTAGCCCAGATCCTGGAGGTAACCGGCTCCAACTAGCCTACTGCTCCCAATAAGTGACAAAATAACGCCAACATTTTCCTATTTACATGTTGTGATTTGTATAGTCACAGTGTGTACAAATAACAAGGTCACATGAGACACAGCCAACTTCTAACAAACTGGGAACTATATTCTCAGAAGGTGAAGCACTGCTACTTCTGCTACTTGGGCGGAGTGATTTGCTCGCAGCACACGGGAAGCCCCGTGGTGAGGAGCGGAGAGTAACAACAGTGCTTTTCAGGTGTTGCACTAATCACTCGCCCAAGTAGCAGTGCTTCGCCTTCTGAGAATATAGTTCCCAGTATGTATACGGTTAGAAGATGGCTGTGTCTCATGTGACCTTGTTATTTGTACACGATGTGACTATACAAACCACAACATGTAAATAGGAAAATGTTGGCGTCACTTATTGGGAACAGTAGGCTAGTTGGAGCCGGTTACCTCCAGGATCTGGGCTAAACTAGGCTAGTGGTGGGGCCGTCAGACAGAGTTACAACACGCATGGAGATGAGAAGGGTATGTATGGACTTATCTAACTCTGGGGGATATGGTGAATAAGACAAAGTCCCAATAAGTCGGCGTGTTCCTTTAATGGTAATTTTTATTTTTTATTTTACCTGGGGAAAAAAACCACATTGAGATTAAAATCTCTTTTATAAGTGAGCCCTGTCCAAGAAGGCAGCACATAAAAAATACCCTTTAACATACAACAAATAACAGACAGACAGGGATGGACAGCAATAAGAAATAAGAAATAAAAAACAGAAAATCACATTTTAAAAACAAGCGCAAACATGTTGGTATATTTGATGTAGGTAGGACTTGAATTCAGTATGTGAAATAAAAACCTGCAATTAATTACCCAGCAATGGAGTCATGACAAGATTCAATTCAATTCAATTTATTTATAGTATCAAATCACAACAAGAGTTATCTCGAGACACTTTACAGATAGAGTAGGTCTAGACCACACTCTGTAATTTACAAAGCTCCAAGATATCAATAACAAAAATAAAACATTGCTATAAAATAAAATAAATATATATATATATATATATATATATATATATATATATATATATATATATATATAAAGAGAGAGAAAGAAATAAGCATATTTTGATCTATTTCTTTAATAATAAGATGTTTTGACGATAATGCATGTGTACCTGTTCCTGCTTATGTTTTGGAGAAGGCAGCAGTGTGACGGATATGTCAGGTTGGCCTGGCGGAGTTTGGTGAAAAGCTCTAGAGGAGGAAGTTTTTTCAGATTGTGGGCGGCCTCTGCGATCAGCTCCTGGAGTCCACTGAGGATGTAGTCTGGCAGGGAGCTGAGGGCTGTGTGAGAAATGTCCCTGCAAAAACAAATACAAACAAATTGGTATCTAACAGATACGTTACTGTCATTAACATCATGTTTAACAGATGTCTTCTCTGTTTGTTATATGTAATAGGCATTTGACCAATAATCAGTTCATAAAAGCTGTTATTAATTTTTCTTAGGACAAAAAAAAACTTGAGTTTTGCTTTGAATAAAACACTGAAACTCAAGTTTCCTGATAAGAAAGCTTACGGGAAGCGTGATTGATTGAAGTGAGGGCTGAGATGTGGAGTCAACAGACACTAGAGCAATGATAGTGTGAAAGAAATACAATCTTTTGTGATTGCTACTTCAATAGAAATGTTGATTGGGGAATAAACCTGCTCTCAGTTTATTTTTTTTACCTTAAATCTGGCATGTTTCTAAGTATTCTAAGCCTCCCCACAAATGCCACATTGTTTCTTGTTTTCTCCTAAGTGACGATAAGGAGGGTGAATTATGTAGGCAGTTACTGTTGTATGTCATGCTTACAGTACCACCAACTCACTGGAACCCACAAAGGCGTTGGGATTGATGTGAGTAAGCTGTGTGTTTCCTCTCAGATACCTAAGAGAGAGGAAGAGACAAATTAAATATGTGAGCTGACTTTTTTTTTTTTTTTTTTTAAATCTTCTGTTTGTTATCGTGTTTCTGCCTGTGACTCACAATCTGTGCATCTTTGTGCCGTTGAAGGCGTCACTTGCCACCTCCTTGATGCCATTTCTGTTGAGCCGTCTGTCATTAGAAAGAGAAGCCAAATTACAGTCCTGCTTTTGTTCTCAGTGACGAAAGCTGTATGAGTACACAGAAAACACTAAATAAACTGTATTTATTATTAGGTAAGACTTCCTTAGAGACCAAAGCTGTCGGCAGACTACATTAGTTGGAGAGATTTGGCAGAATTTTCCATTTTTCTCACAGAGAGTTAAATGAGTAAAAGTAAAGTAAATTTCCCAATATGTCTATCGTTTAAGTAAAAGTAATACTACAAAGTAAAAGTTGTCTATTAAGTCAAAGTAAAAACAGTATTATCAGCAAAATACACTTAAAGTATTAACAGTAAAAGTAATTATATATTGTAATATTTGATTATTATTATTACTGATGCATCACAATTTAAGATGCATTTTAATCTAGCAACTGGTTGAAAGGGAGCTACTTTGAGCTATTTTACATTCTGTTAATCTACACAACTGCATCATATTTTATTAACGGATGACATGGCTTGTATGTAAAATATTCACTTGTAAAGTATCCAGTAACTTGTCAGAAAAATGTAGTGGAGAAAAAAGTACAATATTTCCCTTTCAAACATAGTGGAGTAGAAATAGAGAATAGTAAAGTAAAGTAGGATGGAAAAAAATAAAGAGGCAATTTATATATATAGCGGTAAGAGTGTGACAAATGCAGAAAAAGGAGACAAGTAAAAGAAGACAGGGCTCAGTAAAGAGGGCAGAGAGCATTTCAGGGAACATTCGTCATTGCGCATGTAATGCCCACTCGGAGCAGTGTGAGAGTGGTGCACATGTTTCTAAAAAAAGTGATGAAGCCCTTACATGATGATAGTTTGAGTGCAGAGGCCTCTGAAGGCATTGGCGGGGACTCTCTCTATGTGGTTGTTATCTTGCAGGTCACTAAGCAGAACATAGATCAAAAACCCATGATTAACAACAAATACTGAAAAGTACATAAATAGTTAGAAAAACAGCAAATAAATATCAGAAAAACATGTTACAGTCCCTTTAAATCCACTTCCTTTTTGAAGCTGGTAGATGTCAGATGGGAGACAGTTTAAAAATGGATTTTTAAAGGGTGGAGATGAGGGACAGATGGTTTGTATTTCTGATATTCTGTTCTGTAAGGACTACTCAGTGCGTAGGTTTTAACTGCAGTGTATGTGTTGGATTTCTTTTGGGCTTTTTCAATTCTGTGTACATGCCTATATGTTCAAGTGCATGTGGGAATAATGGTGTGTGGGCATTTGTAGTTCATTTGTATACTGTGTTGGGACGTACACCAGAAAGCCGCGCGCCTTGGAGTGGATCTTGGTGAAGTTTGGAAACATTCTTAGTCCGGAGTAGGAGATGAGCCTGTGATGTGCAGATTAACCACCAAATGTTATGACATTCACACTGTGTCTGCCTCTGAACAACATATACTCTATACAGTGAGTCATAGTGATACAATCAGACAATGTTGCATTCAATGTAATAAACTGTAGATAAAAATTAGCAAGTGAAGAGATTCCAAGACAATTCAGAGAGAAGCTCAGGCGACAGAGAGATAAATCAAACAAACAAACATTTAAAGATCTTCTTGTTCTGAATAACAGTCCTTTCTTTTTGTTGGCAACAATTTAGTATTTTATGTTTTTGTAACACATATATTAATGGCTGAAATGATGGATAAGTAATTTTGTGGAAAATGATGAGATGTAAAGTGTAGGGCTGCAGCTATCGATTAATCGAGTAATCGGCTAAGAAATACTTTCGTTTTAATGACGAGCAATAATATACAATAGTTTGGTTTAATTTTCGGAAAAAGCAAAAAACATTGTTATTGCTTACATTGCTTACAATATAATCTCTCAAAAAAATAACTAAACATATTAAGTGCATTTAAGTGCCATATTACATTGTTTTTAAAGAAAACATTTTCTGAAATGCAATAACAACCTCAAACTAAGGCATACATTAAATATACATAAACATTACCTTAAAGGACAATTTTGGCGCAAAACAAACCTAGGGGTTAATAACGGATGTGTACCCACTCTGTCGTTCTCTGGGACATGTTTTCATGCTAATTGATTGTGTTTGTAGCTTGAACGAAGCTAGCGCGGACCGCTGGTTAGCTTACAACGCTAGTATTCGGGGCACAGGGAAAGTAAAAACAAATCGCTATTTATACCACTAAAAAGGTTCAAAATATCACCAAACTTCAATGGTAGCATAGTGAGGGTCCCTACATGTTAACCGAAGCATTGAGAACTTTGTAAGTGTACTGACAGTTTATTGAACGAAGAGCTGCGGGAGCTCCGTGAAAGGGCTACGAGAGAGAGAGAGTTATGAGCCTCGTACGTCGGGAAACAATAATGACTTACAGCTGGCGATGCCAACTAAAATCAAAAGCAATTTGCACAATATATCTGAAATAATCGCAACGATGTAAAACATAACTTGTCTAGTTTACTTACTCAGTGGATAACTGTCCATCTTGTCCCTCCGGTCCAATTTATTTTCGGGACATGGAAAAAAGTTTCCCTGTTCATCAGAGAGAGGGAATCTTCAGACTGTACAAAACACTGCGTCTCTTGGGTGTTGCGACGCAACAGGTCCCACTCCGTGCAACACAGACACTCCTGTTCGGTGGCCATAGCTTCACAATGTCCGCAGATACACCACCAGTTTCCCGAAGTATGAGGCTCTGTTGCGGCATAGCTCTCTCTCTCGTAGCCCTTTCACGGAGCTCCCGCAGCTCTTCGTTCAATAAACTGTCGGTACACTTACAAAGTTCTCAATGCTTCGGTTAACATGCAGGGACCCTCACTATGCTACTGTTGAAGTTTGGTGATATTTTGAGCCTTTTTAGTGGTATAAATAGCGATATGTTTTTACTTTCCCTGTGCCCCGAATACTAGCGTCCGCGCTAGCTTTGTTCAAGCTACAAACACAATCAATTAGCATGAAAACATGTCCCAGAGAACGACAGAGTGGGTACACATCCGTTATTATCCCCTAGGTTCAATTTCCGCCGGAATTGTCCTTTAAGTTGTGCAACTTAACTTTCAGAACTACAGGTTTCAACCTGAGACTGATCTGTATATAGGCCTATATGTAAATATTAGTTATACTCAACCTATTTTCATTTATATATTTGATTACAATGTCACACAGCTCTGTTATGCTAGTAGATCGTTGATCAGCTGTTTGTCCGTGAAGAGAAAGAGAGAGAGAGAGAAAATGGGGTGCAACAATCAGCTGTTTTTCCGAAGGGATAGTCGGCTCTTTAGATCAAATTGTGGTCACCACCACGTATTTTCTTGTCTTTGATTTTGGTAGTTGTTGTGTTTGGTGTAGTTTCATCGTCCATACGACTCTGTGATTTACTTTTGTCGGGTCCGCTTCGTGGAATGGATGATTAAGTTAGACTCAATGTTTTCTGTTGAGATGCTGAAGCACTGACGTCGTGCTATTATTGGTTGTAAGCTAGTTCCAGTTTGCAGTAGATGCACTGTACAGAGTTCTCGTTTTAATTACGTTTGAACCATAGACTGTATATTAACAGTCTATGGTTTGAACTGATTCCAAACTTTGTACACTTTCTGTCGTTTTCTCCAGCCTGTCTCTTCTCTTAGCCCCTCACTATTTACACTGCCGTCAATTTCATGGCAGGTGTCGCCAGCAGCGTCAGCCCGGTGTGCGACAGTAATAATCATCCGTGCGGAAACACCGTGAGCAATACAACGTTGGTAACATTGATTAAACAAAGCTTCGAGGCAAATCATTTTGCATCGAGGATGTTTAGTAATCAAATTATTCGAGTTACTCAAGGAATCGTTTCAGCCCTAGTAAAGTGTGACACTTGATTTCTCTTCCAGGGAATCCAAGCTAATTAAAAAATGAGGGCTCTGGTCGTGTGGGCCTGTCAGAAGTTGGCCTGTCACCCATGACCCATTTTGGACTGAAACTCAGCTTAAAAAACACAAACTAAAGAAGAAAATCATCCTCCCCGCTGCACTCTCACTGAGTACTCACAGATACTGTAGTTTCACGATGTTCTTGAAAGCATCTGGATGGATGTGTCTCAGGTGTTTTGACCTTCTTATGGTTCTGAAAGAAACACATATAGTCATGTACTCATGTAGTCTGGCTCAACAGATGACAGAGACACCACTGCCATTATCCGGACAGTTATACTTACATCTCACAGAGTTCAGGGAGATCAGAGAAAGCAAAAGCTCCTATACTCTCCAACGCAACATTCCCATCAATGGAGCTAAAGGAAACACAAATGTGTAAAGAAGGACACAACATACTGTATATATCAGCTGTTAGGTCTTCATTCACTCTCCACCACCCTGCCAAGCTTACTCCTCAGCCGTCGAGGTGATCAGGTTTCTCAGAGTTTGCAGTTCTTCTTGTTCCTCAACAAAGACTAAACACTTAAGCACTTTGGATTAACTACATCACGATTGGTGGCTTTTAGAAAACTGTAATGTGTGTACTCACATTGCAATGAGCCGAGGGAGGCTGGCGAAGGCAAACGCGCTGATGGTCTTCAGCATATCGTTCTCCAATATGGTGCTGAGGTTGGAGGAAGTTGGGAAAAGAGGAAGGAGGTGAATCAAGGGATATAAATTGTTGTACAAATTTTTTTTCTACTTCATTGAAGCCTTATTTACAAACAATTATGGCATGTTACCCAAATAAAAAGACATTTGTTATATCACACTTATTATAGTACTTTTGGGAGGATCACCACACTCTAAAAAAACAATGCTAAGGCACAAGAAGGCCAAGCTTTTTGTCATTAAACAAAATGGCATCTCACAGCTTTGGCAAATAGGGCAAACAATTATATTTCCCAAGGTCCAAATGTATTGGAAGCACCACAACATGTCACAAAAACCAGGGATACATAATGAGTATAATTTGTGTCTCAATTCTGAGTGTGCAGTGGCACAAAGCTCTTTTGCATGCAAATAGATTATATTCTGTAGAGACATTATTATAAAGACTAATTTAACTCAAGCAAACAAACACTCCATCTGTTGCATGTTTGCTATTATACACACAGGCACACAATATAAAAGACAAATAAAGTTTGTAGCACAAATTCCATACTTTTGTTTTTTTTGTTTCCCATTGGTTTTAGGGATTTCAGAATGAATTCAAACTCATTTAGAAATACTATAAATATGGGGGATAATTTCAATAATTTAGCGTTATCTATACATATCATGTTTGCCATTATCCATATGCACACATTAAAGATGAATTAAAAACTGAAGTTTTTTAGCACAAATATAATTCCAATATTTTTGATTTCCATTAGTTTCAGGCATTCATGCACTGTGAATGTAGGGGATACTTTAAATACTCAGCTTTATGCACTGTACATACAATTCAGCTAAACACAGAAGTGTATTAAATACCTTCTTTTTATTTTTTTATTTAGAGGAATAACACCAAATATGTACAGAGAAATTTGTCGATGAGGCCTGATCACTTCTCCCCTGTTTGGATGATCCACATATTGAGTGTTTTGACCTCCTCCGTTCATTATGTTCCACATCAAAGAATGAACATGAACGACAGACACTTACAGTTTCCTGAGATGCTGCAGGCTGGTGAGGGCGCCCTGGGGAATCACTCTGATCTGTGTCTGCTTAACTTCCCTGTTGATACAAAAACAGCCACTCACATCAGCTCTCAGTGTTACTCTTATCGCAGGAACTTCATCACTGAAGAGAAATCCTTTAAAAAGTCATTAGTGGCCATTTTTTGTTCTGTGGCAGGGGTGGGGGGTCATTTCTACATTTTCAACTTTGTATTTGCATTGAATAATGAGAAAGGTCAGCGAGGCTATGGCCAGTTACTCACTCATGTGTGGGGATTTTCTTTTCATGCAAGAAGCAAACTGTTTTGTGTACAGAATGTCTATAGAAAGACCCCAATCTTATTTTGCATCTGGTGGTTGTAGCTCACATGTGAAATGGCTCTCGATTGCTGCATACTTGCAAATATCCCCACTGTTCCTGAGCCTTGACCTTCGAGCAGAACAGAACAGTGTCTCTTGGGAATGGACGCTACTTCTGCCACAAAGTACGTCCTTGTCTGTGCGTTTGTGTCGGCTGTATCTGTGAGTCAGATTATGTCTGTACTTTGTTCTACAGTATGTCTAAGTGCATGTTTCTGCTTCAGGAGATCCTAATCTTTATGCTGACCCCCACCCCTACCGTTCCATCCCCTCCTCACTTTGGCCTTGAGATTCCTTCAAAACATTTCAACGGCCCAAACAGCAGGTCAGTGTTTACTCCACAACAGGTTAGTGTTTACTTCATGCCTCATCCAGCTCTGTGTCAAAAACACGTAAACTACTCGCAGTACCTTTAATCAACACCTTTGGAGGCTAAAGCCACACTACATTACTTAATACATGATTCATGTGGTGTCGAAATCATCAGAAAAATGTGTTCTCGATTGGGAAAATTCACATCAAGTCAAAACAACAACTCAGAAAAAACATTTTATCAGCCCAATTCATTCACATATTATCAATTTTTTGCTCACATGTAATTTGTAATATAGTATTAGGTTGTAACCATTAGATGCTGTCCACGTCAAACTCAAAATAAATACTGGAAACAGCTATCAACGTTATTCTGTACAGACACAAGAGTGGTATCATGCTTCTCATCTAACTCTCAGCAAGAAAGCAAATATGCCAAAATGTTGAACTTTTACTTTAGACATGAAAAGATGAATTCATAAGCAATAAAATGCACCCTTTCTAAATTCAATACACTCAGGGGTTTTGCTGCTACATCCTCACCTGGGCTAACCTGACGAGCCAAATAGTTTGTTACACAGAACCATAAGCTGTCATAGAAAACTGTTTGGAAAAAGGCAGGCACCTGGCCCGTGGTTGGATAAACCATCTGTCTATCATGTCTGCCATTGTTGTTTTGAACGAACACTTCCTCACCTGACACTGATTGGTGAGGTGTAAGCTGGTAGTTCAGACACAAAGGCATTACTAGGTGTCTGGATAGCTCAGTTGGTAGAGCGACACCCATATACAGTACAGAGGTTTACTTCTCAACGCAGCGGACCTGGGTTCGACTCTGACCTGTGGCCTTTTGCTGCATGTCATTCCCCCCTTTCATGGCTTCAGCTGTCAAAACAAAGGCTGAAAATGCCCCCAAAAAATAATCCTTAAAAAAAAGAAAACCGCATTACTTTTTAATAGCCTTTGCTGATTCAAATTTGTACGTTCTTTATAAAATCTGTCTTGTGCAAGTCCCACAACTACAACAATTAATATTAAAAAAAAAGCCCACAAAAAATCATCTAAATAAAAGAATGAGTCAAAAGAAGACGAACATTTTGACATAATGCTCCATAAAAGCTTATCCTGTGGTTTTCTGTACAGTTGCCAACAAGAAGAGCACTGTAAGCAGCATTGGTGTTACATTAGCATTGCAGGACTTTCCAAAGAATTTATCTGGGATGTGAAACAACTGTGCAGCAAGCAAGTAAAATAAAAACACCTACAATGGCTGCGGTATCTGCGTCCCAACATTGCTGCAGATATTAGTGTGCATCCATTTGTATACGTGTTTATCTGTACTCACAGGCATTGGGTGTTGCTGGAGATGTTGGGGGGAATCTCTGTGACCCTGAAGCCAAGCTGGTGGCAGAAGTGCAGGGTTCGTTTGGCCACGCCAGTCTCAACTCCAGGTTTAATATCCATCTCAAGGCCAGGCGCCGATGCTGCTGCCGTCTTCATCATCACAATCATTAACATGATCAGAATCATCACCATCATCATTGCAGTCTATGTCCACAGTCCAGGTTGTTGTATTTTAGGTTTTCACTTTTCAAATCTCCTTGTTATTATTACTTTGTTTCTTTCCACTATGTTTTTTGTCTCTATTTTCCGGCCTCTCTCTGTTCCACGTGGTGTTTTGTATGCATGCAGGCCTTCCAGAGCCCACACTCCAGATTTGACATAAATGGTTTTGCCCGTTTGTCCGTCTATCCACTCTTGGTTCACCGCCACGTCGAAGAGAGAAGAAGTGTGAGGCGTTTTTATGCTTTCTGCCATGCAGTTGTGAATAATGGGGGCGTGTGAAAAGCTTTATGGGTGTATGAGGATGTAGGAGGTCCCTGCTGGGTTGTGTGTGCTTGTGCAAAAAGCACCACTGCAATTCACAGATCTTGATAGGATGTTGTGATGGAAGACAATTCTTTTAAGCTTTTACAAATTACATGCTTTAGTCTGTCCAAAAAGTCCACGTTATTGGGTTGCTATTTCATTTACGAATGACAGTGTGTTTCTATCTCGTTAAGATTTTTAAATTCTGATGAAATTAATTAACGCAGATGTGCCAGATTGCAAATTGGTTTAAGGTAAATAAGCTGTTTCCTAATATCAAGAAAACTAACTTTATAATTTTGTGATTAAAAACAAGAATTATTGCAGGGATAAGGCAAAGATAAACATGGATGGTGTACCCATCACTCAAGTCTCTCTAGTTTTTTAGGTGTTCTTGTAGACTACAAGCTTAGCTGAAAGAAACATATTGACTACATCTCAAAGAAATAAGCAAAGTGGGTACCATAGTTAGCCCTAAGAGTCATCTTACCCTTTATTATAGTTTCTTATCCATATCTTTCTTATGGTAACATTGTGTGGGCCAATACATTTATCACAACTGTCAAGCCACTATTTCTTCTAGTTTCAGGCAGCCATCTGCCTCATTGTTTTTTAAATTCAAATCAATAGGATCCAAATTCCTGAATTTGTGTATAAAGCAATCCATAAGATTGAAAGCTTGCCTAACATTTTCGGGAAATATTTTCAGATTCAGATTTTAATTCTTACCAGATTAGACAGTCAGGCCACCGACATATACCCATTGTTAAAACCCGACTTTTTCCTGTGATCACATTTCTTTTTCAAACACTCTAACAATCCTTCACAACAAGACTAACCTCATTCGTCACCTAAAAGTTGATTCTTTTAGCTAAGTAACAAAAATAATCAACTATTAATGCAAATTCCTTGTAAATTAGTTTAGGCTAACGTTACTTACTTGGCAATAAACGCTTTTATGATTCTGATTCTAAAAAAGATGAAAAACTGAATAGTAAATCAACTTAAAAATCAGAGTAGTGAAATCACTTACCTCACTGCTGAGCAAAGGGAGTTTGTTTGACTGTTTTTTGGGTATTTTTTTTGTGCAGCCCTGAAACTGACAAAATGCAGTAAAAGGTTAATGCTAACAAGCTAACGCTAACAAAGAGGTGGCTAGCTAACAATAAGCTTTTTAGTTTAGTTTGACATTGTAAGAAAGAGACTTCGAATTACATACATCTATAAATATAAAATATTAAGGATGACACATTAAAATGCATTACTTATCTAAATTGTGGTGTCTGTGAACGACCATGTGGTCCACCAGCTTGCCCGGCAAAATGTTACAAGAGTTTATATTGCTACACTAGCATAACTCGATGCGAGCCGTACGGGAGTAGACCCAGCTACGCATTAAAGTCCACGGTTTCGAATGATTTATCTGAATAAGCTGCAGAGGTGGCGGCCAACTCCGTCTCTCTGCTGAGCAGTTAAACTGTATTTCACACTATTTTTTATATTATATTTATTTCCGGTGCATAATGACAAGTAAATCTGGATTATTTACAGTTTTGAAGTAAATAATACAGACAGTAGGCTAAGGAGTATATTATTGCTGGCCTCTTGTCTTCCTTTTTAGCCTCAAAGTTAATAAATTAACAGCAAAAGAATAATTATGGGGAACAGGCGTGAATTTGTTTTGTCTCCTGCATGTCTCATATTT
The DNA here is from genome assembly GCF_031162955.1 of Sander vitreus. NCBI lineage: Eukaryota > Metazoa > Chordata > Actinopteri > Perciformes > Percidae > Sander > Sander vitreus. The sequence goes on from NC_135875.1 coordinate 8,827,502, forward strand.
GTGTTGAAAGATGAGCACACTTTGATAGCAATGGACATAATATTCCTTTCCACTGCACTCCCTACATGTCAGCAGGACAGTCTGCCTCTCCACTCACACACACACACACACACACACACACACACACACACACACACACACACACACACACACACACACACACACACACAGAGTAACAAACATCTTATTTTGTGTGTGGCATTTTCTCCTTTATGCATCTTCAGCTTCTACTCTTCACAAAATTGTCTTCTACTGATACATAGTTGTGTGTGTTTTGCTGTGGGAACTATGTGGATGAACACAGCTCTTTTATAATTTATTCCAAAGCAGAAGGGAAAAACACAACCTTGAGCTCCTGACATGACCACACACTCATACACTCTCCCACAGTTTTGGTTACACAAGGCAAGAAAGAAAGAAAGAAAGAGAGAGAGAGAGAGAGAGAGAGAGAGAGAGAGAGAGAGAGAGAGAGAGAGAGAAAGACAGGGAGATATACATAGTCTGACAAATGCAGCTGCACAGAGGAGTGGAAATGAAGGACTGAGGAAGAGGTGTATGTGCCGATACATGATATGCATGTTTGATTAATCTTTTGCTGACTGTTCTGCACCTGTGCAGGGGAGGTGTGGATGAAAATATTGAGTAGGCTAGCCTAGTTTTTAATTCTGCAGAACGTGACAGTCTCCCTCCTTATATGTGCGCTGTTTGTTGGAGTATGGAGACTACAAATTCCGTTATATGCGCCTGCACATTGTGTCAATGACAATACAATTGAATTGCTCAACAAACCAAATACAGTAGATGCATAAAATCAAAACGTCGATAGACTTCACTGAGATGGCTTTAGTGGGGCTCTTTCATGGACCACAGCCATTGTTGATGTTATTAGATCCACCTGTGGTTTTCCTGCTATGACAATTCAAATTCAACTTTTTAAAAAAAAATATTTGCTATTGTCCAATATTTGAGTTCACGACAGTACCTCAAAAACTAATGACCAAATTCTTGCTTTACCTGTATTTTAAGAGATTTTCCTGAAAGAATCACAGACAGTAGGATACAGCATACACTCCAGATTTTTTGCATTTTCAAACTTGTCTTCAGCCCCGACCGACACTGACTCAAGTGATATCATTCCTTCTGGAGCCACAAAAGCCTTTGTTTCACATACAGTAAACACCTGTAAACACACTTTGTATACAGTCGGCACATTTCTCCTTTAAAATGAATGCTAACATGCTTTATTCATGTTAGCATGGTAAAAGTATGTATCTTAGTCCACATAGAATTCCGGGATTGGAGAAAAACGTGCTCTGGTTTATTGGCATTTCTTTAAACCAATCACAATCGTCATGGGCGGCGCTAAGCTCCCAGGAGCCGCTGTAAAATAGTCGTGCAGAGAAAACGTCGAGCTAGCTGTCTCAATTTACCATGCAGAGATCTGAGGAGCAGTTAACCATAGTCCTCATAAATCATAAAGTTTAAAATTCCAAAACAAAGAAAGCGGAAGGAAACGGACATCGGCGAAAATACATGCATCCGGCAGAATTTCCTGCGTTACCAGAGAAATCCCGGAAGTGGAACGTCAAGGATATACTAGTCTATGTACCATAACATAATATTAGCTAAATAAAATGCTTGAAATTGCATGTTAAGTTCCCATAGTTGTTAACATGTGAAGTGTTGGGATTTTGACATTAGAATTCAAAGCCCTGCTGAGTTTATAGTCTAAGTAGCTAAACAATGGTTAAAATTAATTCAGCTATGATTGTGTGTAAGCCGTAGCGCTAGCCCACTGAAAGATCAGCCAAGTCTGACAATGTAGGCTATGAGATGTCCTAAAATTGCCATTATAGTTGATAAACCATAACAATTTCCTCTCCAAGTTTTATTTTCTGGTGTGTAATGGACATTACAGCCTTACAGGGCTGCTGGTATGGGTTTGTGCCATCTGTAAATGTAGACTGAATATTGGAGCAGGTGTGTTGGCACAAGGTAACTGATTGGCACTGGAATTGTTTCTTGTTCACCCTATAAGCAGGACTGTCTTTATCTTAGCTGTCTGTGGTCAAGGACAGCACAGAGGCAGATGGCTTCGGCCAACAAGCCTTTTGTTGAGCACATACTCTTAAGCAAAAGATGAAAAAAAGGAAAAGACAGTGAGAGAACAAGACAGCCAGACTTGGGTGTTTATTGAAAAAGCAGGTCCTTGTAGCTTCTCTCACCTGAGGACGCAAGCTCAACCCTGCAGTCTCAGAGATCTTTCATCCGGCAAACAGCAACTCTGCAGAGACTTATACCGCTCACTGCACTGAGTCATACTTCAAAGCCTTGTGTGGTGTGTGCGAGGGGGCATTTATGTGTGTCTGTTGTCCCAGTTAGACACGATGGGACTTGGAAGAAAAGGTGCTACTTTCCTTACTTTAATAAAGCAAGAGGTTAAAGGGAAGACGAATGTGGGAATCTGCAACATGTAGATAATTTGTTAGAAGCACATAGTGCCACATTTTGGGAAAATGTGGCACTACTTCCAGCGGAGTTAGATGTGAAGATCAGCACCACTCTCATGTATGGCCGTTAAATATACAGCTACAGCCAGCTAGCTTAGCTCTTTCCAAAGTAGGGCTACAACTAATGATTATTTTCATCATTGATTAATCTACCAATTATTTGAAACTCTTATGGAACCCAAGAAAGCACAACATTTGGAATTATATTTGTGCTACGAAGTTAGTTTTTTATTTATTTGTACTTTATTGTACGCTAATGTGCATAATAGCAAACATGCAACAGATGGGATTTTTGTTTCCTCAAATTTATTTAGTTTATATTTTATAAAGACATTGGTTTTTGCATGCTTATCTAAACAGGGACTAATACTATATTAGATAAATTGGTCTCTGTTTATAATAATAAGTATAACAACTAAGTTACCATGACATAGGTACCCGCACTGCCATACTTAAACAAAATTAATCAATTATTCTCTCATGGCCAGTGTGAGACAGACAAAGTATTTCTGTCTGCAGGCAAATGGGAGCAACACACAAACGCACTCCAGGCTCACTTGGGTAATATTTTATTTACTCATTAATCTTCAAAACTATTTTTCATAATAAATTTCCACTTTATGTTCATCAAAGAACCGTAACAAATAAAAATAAAAGTAAATACTGTAGAAAAATTGTACATATAGAAAATAAACATGGTTAATGAACACCTAGATGTAGAATCCCATTGGTTGAGACACCTCCTTTGTTTCAGATGGCAACACAACAGAGATAGAGGGGAAAGAAAGCGACAGACACGGAGGAACTGGGAGAGTAGAGTGGGAAACTTACTAAACAAGGGGAAAACGAGAAGGGAGGAAAAGGGGGTCAAGGCCAGTTGAGGATGGAAAGAATAAGGGAATATGTTAAGTTAATTTTGACATTATACTTTCAAATCTCACACAGTCGTTTTCATGTCTGTTCTTGCCCTGGTCATTTTGCATGCATCCGACTGGTTTGTTACGTTGCTTGGAAGATCTGGAGGGGCTTGTTCATGTCATGGCACTGTTTGTATTGATATATTATGGAGCTAAAATTCTTGAGCTGTTGAGGGCTCAGACACTGCAAAAGTCCATAAACAGATAATTATACGGTAGCACATCGGAAACCCATCTATCTGCCCTGTATTGTTCATGTCATGAATATTAATAAACAGTCAACCAACAGCATGAAGACAAAAGGACGCAAAGAGAAAGAGAGAAAGGGAGAGCAATGAAATCAAAGCAACTCAGGTTTTCATAGAGTCAATGGCATCATGAACTGGACTTTTCTATCTATTAGCAACACATGGTAACATTTACTTACTGTTCTGTTTTTGATTTTTTTCCTCGGCTGTTTTTTTGCTAAAAAAAAGGTGGTTGGTTAGAGCAGGTATAGTGGGAGTGGCCTATAAGACAGGCTAAAAAACAGGATGTGGCCTGTGGTGGCCGCACACATCCAGGCATTGCACTGGAGTTACATTGCAACCTGCAACAACCCCCTCCCTCCTCCCACAAACAAACCTACCACCTCTGGATTTAGTGGGACACGCAACCACTTCACAGCACAGCTCAGAGACTCAGGCATGCAGCACACTCGAGATGGTCACACTTTGTCAATAAGGATTTGAACTGAGAGTCGATTCAGAGATTAAATCATGGTTGAATCCCACAGATTGAAAACCATTTGAAGTGCGTATTTAGAAATACTTCAAGCCAAGGTGGTAAGTTTATGATGGTGGTGCATCACGGTGTAACCTCTGGAGTTTCAACACCGTATAAATCACACGGAGTAAGATAATTCACGTGCAATAAGACCCCCCCTCCCTTCCCCAAAAAGTCTATACTGCCCAGATGTTCTTCATGTTCATCATTATCATTGCCATAACAATTATCATAATGGTCATTGTCATTTTCACCATTGTCGTCTTTTATAGTCTTCAGTGTCAGTTATGAAGATATGGTCGGTCTTTAGCATTGCAGGTATGTGTATGTCTGCAGGTATAGATTGTTTATATTTTCTGTGCGTGCATGTGTGCTGTATGTATGTGTGTGTGGGACACCTCAGTCATGCACGACTAGTGTCCGTAGGTAGCATCTGAAGTCTCAAGTATCCTGTCCAGGAAAAATCTCTCAGTTTTCCGCTGATTCCACCTTTGTGATTTAGAGGGTGCCATAAAACAGCAGCACCACAGCCCATCCATTACATTCACAGCACCAGCCCTGCCTCTGCCTATTATCTCGTAATTTACTGTCTCTATTGCTACACCCTGATTTCCTGTCTTGTTGCTTGGGGTTAGACTTGGACTGTCAGTGTGCTTGTTTCTTCAGCATCCTCAGTGCTTCATCAAGTCCCGTCTGCTAACAGGGAGGAAGGCCAAGAAGCTTGGAAGAGACACTTAGTGCTTGTCTTGGTGCTTTTACATCATCTTTGTTCTGGTGTTCTGCCCTCTCGCTCAACACACTCAGTCTGCCATGTGCTTCACTTAAAAGTCTTCCTTGACCTCTCCAAGTCCAACAGGAGAGGTCCTACTGTGGCAGGGGAGTGACTGGTCTTTTTATCTGGCTGGCCCCAAAATGGTTTTTAACTGGGAGTTGAACTGGTGCTTTTTTAAATCATTTGGAATGGTTTTTATGTTCTTAAAATAAGCCTCTCTCAGAGGCTTTTCTCATTTGTAAATACTGTACAATAAGGGTCCATGCCCTTGGGCCAGTCTGTTTGTGTGTGTGTGTGTGTGTGTGTGTGTGTGTGTGTGTGTGTGTGTGTGTGTGTGTGTGCATGTTTGTGCTTAAATGTATGTGTGCTTGAATGTGTATATGTTTGTGCCTGCCAGCATGTGTGCAGATGTGATTATTGGAGAGTAAACATTAACATCAGCTTGTCTATGTCGGTGTGTGTTTTTTGTTGTTGTTGAGAATATATCTTTATGTACATATACCGTTATATATAAAGGTGTATGCGTATATGTCTGTGTGCCTGATGTCTTCCGCCTCAGACATAGTACTCCTTGTCTTTGTTCTTCTTGTTCTTGGAGATCTTGGCGATCCCCAGTGGCTTGTCCTTGGCGCTGCCGTTGGGCTGTGTGGCTGAGTTGCTGATGTAGTTGCGGCTCTCATCCACGTGGTAGGAGCCCTCGTCGCGGTTGCGGTACTTGTACATGGCATAGAGGAGGATGAGAATGCAGAGGGCTGCAGCCGCCACGATGCCCACCACCATACCTGTAGTGCTGCTGCTCTCCCGAACCACCTCAGATGGACCTGGGAACACCTTAACCTCTGGCAGGGGAGGGCGGGCTGTATAAGAGGGGAAGAGGGGAGGAGGGGAGGGAGAGAGGGGAGGTATGTGATGTTATATTACAGTTAACTGCACACACTATTAATTTGTATTACATGTCAAGGTGTTGAGTGGAGGGCTGGAGCAAGAAGATACAATGCATCATCATGATTAATTATTTGACATGCATTTTGCATAATGCTACATGATGGCAAGGGAAAGCTGCAGCTTAGAGCCAAAGCTGTTTGCATATTATCACATAATGTGTAAACAGATTGCATTACACTGTGTTGAGAGGAGGGCCAGAGCACAGGTGCACATTATATCAGTTTTATTACATACATTTGACACTTTATGACATGCACAGGCAGGAGGGCTGCAGTGCTGTGATAATACAGTATGACTCTGGCAAAAGAATTAGCATGTGAAATCTTTGGCCTGATGGATGGAGGGGAAAAGAAGGAAAGGAAAGATAAAGGGAAAAAAGAAAAGAAACTGCTAAAAAAAAAGAAAGGATGGATAAAATGAGATAAGGAAAGGTGAGGGTAGAGGGTGAAAGCAAAGTAAGGGATGGAGATGAATATAGGGGGAGTGGATGGATAGTGTTAGGTAATGCCTGGAGGCAAAACCTAAGTGGAAATGAAAAATTAATCGCGGCGAGCGACCAAGCGGCAGGAAAGAGCTGAGCGACAGTGACTGTGGAGGAAAAAAAAAAAAACTCAAAGAGGCAGTGTGATCTGTGTATTTGTGTGGGGAGGGATAGTCTCACCTGAACTGGGGTCACAGGGGTCAATGTCTTCATCATCGCTGGGACACTCAGCTGACGCCACCAGCAGGTCGTCTGCCGACTATGGAGAGAGGATCCAGAAAGAAAGTAAGAATATAAACACACGTATATACACACAAACCCTTTATCCACTTACAGCCTGTGCTCCACACCCCTTCGGTTTATTTTCTACATGTGTGAGCACACAAGCACCAATCCATCGCCCACCTGTTATCCAGTTTGCCACAAACACTTTTGCCTGTTACGGCCCCCAGTAATGGCAGGTGGCCAAAACTTGAGTACCAAGGAGGGAAGAAGAAAGGAGGAGGGAGGAGAGAAACATAGAATTCTGTTTAAAACCACAAGGGGACAGTCAGTTATCATCTCCTACTCTCTTGACCCTCCCTCTCTTTTCTCTCCTATGGCCTTTCTATTTTCCACACCTCCCTGCTTCCCTTTGTTCTGCTTTCTCCATCTGATTTGGCTTGTGTTAATAAGTGTTGGAGAATGCACAGTGTGAAGCCAAAGAGAGGAATACAACCATATTTCCCGGCCAGTTTTCATTATTCAATATTCCAGCTAAGCACTTAACGGTTCATTTAAATCTCCTCTATTTAACACCTCTCCATAAGCACCATGTCAATAACCCACTTACACCGAACCTCTAACCTATATCAACCAACTAATATCTCAACAACCGCTCATTCTCCGTGCCTCGCTCCCTCTCTATTGAAAAGGAGCCCTTTTTCCTCTCCATCCTTGCTCCTGCTGTTGCCATGGCAACTCTAAGTTCAGGCTGTTAAAAATGATGGGGAATAAAAAAAAAAGGAGTGTGCACCCTCAGTGGGGACCTGTGCATGGATTTGCCATTCCAGCCAGAGTATGAGGAGAGGGGGGGAAGAGTTAAAGATATATGGATGAATAAAAGGAATTTTAGGGGAATGGGGAAGAAAGAAAGAGAAAAGAAGATGTATATAAGAGCAGAAAGACTTCAAAGTACTATGGTCTTTACTTAGCACTGTGCTAATGTGCTTCGCATATTCATGACTTACTGTTATACATCGCCTGCCTTGACACTTCGGTATGAGAAATGTGAATGTGTGTGTGTGTGTGTGTGTGTGTGTGTGTTTTAACCACACTGGGCGCTCAGTGCCAGCATTAAATTAAAATTGGATTGTGATGCATTGCAGTAGATCTTAGTAACCCACAGAATAAAGGAGAGAGTGGCAGAGCTCTTGAGGCAGATTACAACTAGACACCAGAACAGAATCTGAACCAAAGTAGTAAGTGGTCGATTATCTCTTACCTAAAATATACAGGCAGTATTTCAAACCAAAATTCATTAAGCTTTTTCTCTGTCTTTGGTTTCTCTATTTCCTTGCCTCCTTGTATTTGTAAGAACATATATTACATAAGGTTAGAGAAGCAACCACTGAGTTTATTCATCTGAAAAAACACGTACTGGCTTTGTATGGTGTGGTCTTGGTCCTGACAAGTCTACTGTGGTTTAGTTTGGCCTGAAACATATATTAGGTTATTGATGCTTGACTCTGTCTCTTTCCTCCACTGCCTTTCCAATCAGTTCTGCCCACTGGGCTGTCAAATGCTGCTAGGGTGAGCTTAGCCTCTGGAATCCAGCCAGTCAATAAACCTCTGTGCCTTTGCCAGGATCCAAATAGCACAAGAACCAATCAGCCAGTAGGACACACATCACCCCTGTCTGTCACTAATCAATGTCAAGCCACCATGCTTGATTATTGATCCAAAGACACCTATGTGCCCTCCACAGAAACCTGTTTTAAATCCTGATTTCAGCTAAAAACAAAAGCAGACAAGTGAATTTAACAAAGGCCCCTCCTCTGATCTGTGACATTCCCCCATCAGCTGACCACCCCATTCAACCGACAAGGTGTCGATTGGACTATTGATCCACCACATCACATGGGAGACAATGAAGATGAGGAAAACTAGAGACATGCCAAACACAACTTATCACATCAATAAACCACAGAAGTTTCTAGAAGATGTGCTAAAGGGATATGTCCAAGAAACCTCCGCCCCTCCATTTCACCCTCCTTCTGTCCCTCCCTCTTTGTCCCCATCTTTTCATCATCTAGCAATAGAGCATGCTGACATAATGATGGACACAGATGCACAACAATTGATGGGGAAAAAAGAGACACAGGAGGGAATAGATAGGAAGTGAGAGAGCATGAAGAGAAGGATACCTGCATGCTGAAAGAGCAAAATCTCTACCTGAGCAGCCGAACAGTGCCAGCGACCGTCCATGCCTCCCTGACTGCCTAGTTCACACATTGTAGCTGCACTCTGTCCTCACACACTCTTGCAGAAGATTCAACAGCTTGGCTGCTACTTTCACAACTGGAAATCAAACACACATGTACATACACAAGCTCTATAATAACCAAACACGCTCCATTGCTCTATTTCTATTTAGACACATCTACACAGGCGTACAACAAATCAGGCTGAAGTTGGCAGACTGATGGAGATATCCTGGCGATAGAGGAGAGAAGCTAGCTCCACTACTGCAGATGGTGAGATAGACTCATACACCGCCTGCATTAACAGCCTATCACTGGAGCGAGAGATGGAGGAAGGGAGGGAGGGAGGGAGAGAGGAGAGAAGGGGGGGAGGGGGAGTGACGGGTAAATATGAAAAGCTATGGAGGGAGAGAGAGCAAAGGAGAGTAAAAGAAAAGTGAGTGAGGGAGGGAGAAAGTATCTCCAGAAGATGGATAGCGAGCAGAAGAAAAGCAAAGAGGGAGAAAAAGATGGAGAGAGAGCAAAGAAGAAAAGACAGGGAGGGAGGATGTGAGCGAATGAGAGATAGATGTTCAGAGGGCTTGTTGAAGTGTCTGGGTCAGCTGATTCTTGGTAGCCAATCGGGCGCCGCTCTGAGCCTAAGGTTTCTTCTATCGGTCTTCCCATCAAACACAGGTACACACATACACATGAACACACACAAACACACACAGACAGATAGACACCAAACATCCAAACCAAAACTCAAGCTCTGTGACTCAGAGCAGCCTCGAGCATAAACACTCACACACTCTCACACAATCTCTCCCTCTCTTCTCCTCGCTGGTTCTCAGCTGTCATGCATTATTAATCCTTTTACTTTTCAACATAAAAAAAGAAGAAAAAAAAACAACAAACTGTGGACTTCAAAAGGAGGCCCATAACACATTCTTACTGCACAAAGTACTGGCAAGAGTGAATGACAAGAGTGAACCCATGGGATGACTTCAAAACACACCCAAACTGTGTGTGTCAAATCGATAATTTGCTGTGACCCGAAGCACCTTTGGAAGACATCTCTTACTGTCCCTTCTCTGATGCAATGTGCTGCAATTCAAGCCTATTGTTCTCAATCCACTTGAGTGTTGTGTGTCTGTGTGTGTGTGTGTGTGTGTGTGTGTGTGTGTGCATTCTGTGTTCACTCTGGTTAAGGCCAGGTTTGTTGCCAGGCAACACTAGGCAGCCTCAATGTAGAAGCTGTAGATTATTTTTAAAGAAGACCAACACACACAAACACAGAGTTTGGGGGCCAGCAGGAGTGATTTGACTTTATACAAACAAGCAAACACACACACTACATCATATTGAGCATATAGGGGGTCTGACCTAGTTCTCATACAGTGATATTGAGGCCAGTGCAAAACTCTGCATCCCAGATTTAGCACTGACATCAGCATATCACAAGAGCAGGAATAGTTTGTTTAAAACACATACACAGGAAGAGATCGAGAGGTGAAATGTGAAAACAAGCCCCTGTGACAACGCTGTCACTCTGCAGCACTATCCATCCAGCTCTCATATCCATTATTGATGCCTGAGGCTTAGCTCCCAGCTCTCTGTGTTCTATTATTTATGTCTGAAACAGCTGGCAGTTTATACACAGAGGAGCTATTCTCTATGGGAGTCTGGATAGGAGAGAGAAAGCAAGCAGCAGGTAGTGGGGCTCACTATCTCCATGGCAACTTGTATCATTCGGAAGAAAAAAAAAATCTTTTTCAGTGCGGCAGGCTCAGTTTTATAACACAGAAGAAGAACTGCAGTACACACAGATGCCCACAATAGAGCAGAATAGTCTGTGGTGTACCCACTGATAATGTATCCTCTGTTATTAGCATTGACTCCGCAGTTACATCCACTATAAATATGCCTCAAACAACAGTTATGTGTGTTCTGTTATAGAGTCCCATTTGCATTAGTTTACTAGACGCATATTATGGAAAAGCTATTACAGCCTCCATTAACACAAACATTTCCCCCCCTGTAATGTAGAGGGTAGGGATCACTTAGTTGAGAACTTGCCTTCTAATCCACTCATGTGAATGTGCTGCAGCAGAAAAATTAAATGTGTATGTGAGCCTTTAATTGATTAAATGTTTTTGGCTCCCTTCTGTTTTGCATGTAACTTTTGATAAAGATAATGTTACAGAGCAAATACAATACTATTAATCATTCACCCTAATGAAAAAAAGGAACTGCAACAGAGAAAGGTTGAATTCATTTTACAGCAGTGTTTTCTTATTACGTTTGATTGTTTGGTTGTGTCTTGCATCTCACTACATTAATAAGTAGATTAGTGATTAATTTGGTTAATCTGATTTTGATCGGACATTCATAATTATCCACCTTGTGCTTAGATCCTGAGCTACTTCTCTTTTTGATTTCTTTCTTTCCATAAGTCTGATTTGTGTTTTTAATGTCTTCTTAACGTTATGTGAAACACTTTGAACTTTATGTACAAAATGTGCTATATAAATAAACTCACCTTGCCTTGAGTGGAGTTTAAAACCATCCCACTCCTCCTGACATATCTTCCTATCCTCTAGTCCTTGATCAGTGGGTTTGCTAATCCCCTTACTGAGTTCGAAAAGAAACTTATCAAAGCAAATTAACACTTTTTAATTACAGATTGTCACACCAAAGGATGATAGCAGTGGGGTGATAGGACAAATATGTACAAGATATCTGAGGAATTACATACAAGTACATCTTTGTCTAACCACATGCAGCAGGGTTTATTTTCATACACAAGTTGTGAAAAATGTGATTGTGCTCTGACCTGCTGTGTGGCCCCCTGTTTCCTGTTGGTGGCCGTGGTGGTTGTGATGTCACTTGTGGAGGGGGCGGAGTCAGAGCGGTTGCCTCCCGCTGCAGCACTGGACTGCGGGGTGATGGAGGAGGACGGCATGTCGCCAACCAGTCGTGCGCTTCCTTCCACTCTGATGTGGGGGTGCCCCTCAGCGGCCATGTTGAGGATGCGGAGGCCATTGTAGTAGAGTCCAGAAAGCTGGCCCTGGAACATACCTTCACGCTCACCTCCACCAACACGCACCGTCGTCTGGCTGTTGAAGATGGTCAGTTGGCGACCTACACGGACATAGACGCACACATGCACGCACACACACGCACACCAAACACACAGAGGCACACCAGGAAGGAAGGTGGACAGACACGCGAATACAGTCACACACACATACATACCAGTGGTCACATACGTGCATACATACACACACAAGAGTGTTTGAGTGTTACACAATCCACCACCCCCAAGCCATGGTGAGAAGATGGGATAGATTAAGCATGGCAGAGCAAATCGAAGCCGTGGAGAACCGTAGAGGGGGCTCAGACTGTGAGAGATAAGAGTGGGAACAGAAAACAGAGAAGAAGAGGAGAGAAGGGGAAGGAAAGAGACGGAGAAGTCGAGGAGGAGGAGGAGGATGAAGAGACAAAGAACAGAAGGAGGAGGAAGAGGCAGCAGATGAGAGGAGTCAGAGGGTCCTGAGAAGACGGGGCTGACAGATGGTTGCTATGGTGATGGCTGTGCGGCACGGCATTGTATTTGAAGGAGCAACAGACAGGCAGACAGAGAGACAGAGATCTGGAGAACTGTTGTAACAGCCCCATGAAGCATGCACAGGTTATAAGCTCTAGCACTGCTCACTGTTAAAGGGACTAGAGGCTAATTTAAGGAGCTCTGCTGAAGTTTAGGAGGAAAACCTTTACATTTCTTTCAAAAAAAAGCATTGCTCTATTAGTCATCTCAAATTTACATAATTCTTCCATGTCACAATACTTTGCATGTACTTTAATTTGATTACAAAATTGTTTTTCAACATATAATCTTTAATAAATGCTTTATTGTTTACAATTTGATAATAAACACAATTATTTACCAGTCTTAATAAAGCATCTTTTATCAGTACTCGTTATCTATATTTTCTGATTTATTCACATTTAAATCTCTCCATCGTCCCTTTAACCTGATATTATCAGATACACACTAACAAGATATGTTCACAGGCACTACAGTTTACACAGTATTACACACTACAGCTGCCCAACTTTTAAATACTTAGTTATGGATTTATTTTTAGATGTTAGTTGATGGTGCACAATATAATATATTCAACTGTCTTCAAATTGTATTTTTTAAGCTCAAAGTTTTAAGGAATTTTAATCAGGGTTTTTACCTTTGTCGAGTAGCCAATCGTCAACTACTCGACCGAGCCGATAGGGGATTCGCTGTCTGGCGATGGCCAGGCGCTCGTTATCAATGTTGCCTTTAATTTAAAGATGAAAACACAGTAGTAATTACGCACATCCAAACGTGGTACAGGAGCTGGATACAAAAAGAACAGCAATGAAAAGAAAGTAATGGTCTGCTCATTGTTAGCATGTCACTGCGTTAAGGTAAGCTTGATGTGCTAAGAGAAGAGGAGCTGAATTCACTATGTTCCAGTGAGCGGACTCTTACTCTCTGTTCATTGGGTTTAATTTAAAGAGACATTTCAGGGGTTAACATCTGCAAGAGCACAGGGAAATAATGTTACAGCTGCCACATACTGTCTATATGACTGCCTGAGTTTAGAGTTACATACAGGAAGAACCCTCACACACACCCTCACAACAACTAGCATTTAGCATTTTAACTATCAGCTACCTATAGCCTGGACCTCATTGTGTTAAAGACTTCTACCTAAGATTACCACTTTAAATATAAAAACCAACAAATATAAAAACAAAAACTATGTTCAACAAAATACACTTTTTTCTTTTTCTTATTTTTTAACTTTCTAGTTAAACATTTAACTCAAAATATGACATGTTTTTAAATTATTGTTTGTCCAAAAATGCACCAACTGTTATTATTTTCTTTTATGGTGAGAAAAACAACCGACACCTGAATTGAATATTTTCATAAATTACCTTTAACACTATTTAACAGGCCTAACATGACATAGCTGGCTAATATACAAGCTATTGTAATAACTATCTCTTTTTATGGTTTAAAAAGTCATGTTTCATATCAGATCACACATATTTCATTTCAAACACAATAACATAAAACAAAGTTGCAATTATTTTTCTCAGTAACCTCATTGTTTAAATATATAAACATTGATAGGAACACTGATTCACCAATCAGGAGCTGGGTTGATTTGGACTAAGGTGTAGTTAGCTCTGTCCCAGGACAGGCAGTGCTGTGGTGGGTCGGAGGGTTGGGCTTATGTGGGCGGGGCAGGGCCTACCTGAGGGATAGCGCTCTATGACTGGCAGGTCGTCCAGTTGGAGGGTTGCATTGCCTCCGCTGCGGGTGAACCGAATTATGTGGTACTTTCCATCGTTGACAAACTTGGAGCTCTCCTCGATGTTGATGTCATCAGTGCCAACATTAAACACTACTCTAATGTTGCCTTTGTCCTGAGGAGGTGGATGAGAGACACGAAAATGCTTCATGAGGAATGTAATTAAAAAAAAAAGGCAAGGATATCATTTCTTTCTTTAGTTTTTATGTCCTTTGTTATTTAATGCCTAACAATTTGAGTTGTTTCAATTCAATTTATGTCTGTGTTTTTGTGTTATAGGGGAACTCCACCGTTTTCAACATCAAAGCAGGTGTTGCGGCGTGCTACTGCATATGGGAAAAAAAGTTATATAAAGCCCCAGATGGAGCTTCAAGAAATCTGATAAATTGCCCCAAGTGATGTCAAATGAGTCAGCGTCGATCGGGGCTGAAGACTACAAGTTTGAAAATGAAAACAATCTCAAAAAGAAGATAACAGGTCTGTCCAAACATCCACACTTGCGGTCTGTGCAGGTTCTGCCATGATTGTGTGGTGTTTGGACGTGAATAATAATATTCAGATTGAATTCAACATGTCATAAACTCATGTCTGCTTCATGTTTGCATGCATTACAGCCACCAACCACTGGACTGGTGTTACACGGGAGACTGTGGTGAATTGTGGGATACCGCTCACTCGATGCAGTATTAGGATGACTGTCTATTCAGGGTTCTGGCTGTTGGCATTTAGCAGACGTGGGACACACTTGTCAACTACCTGATGACACGTGAATGGGCTCAACCCCCTAAATGCAAGTGTGGCTACTGGGACAGACCCAATAGGTCTCATGAAACTCTGTGGTTAAAGAAACAAAGCATGTCTAGTTGGTATATGCTTTGGTTAAATTAATACTTCAAGGAAGAACAATATGTAAAATAACTGTACTTACTATTTGAAGCTGAAGGTAATCTCCCAGGCCAGATGCGCTGTCCACCCGGAGCAGAATGGCATGTTTCTGTTGGGTGCTGAACCCGAGGGCAAGCCGGTCTGCCCTGGTGCTTGGACGTTCATTAGGGGGCCACGTGTAAACCACCAAACCTCCATCACGGCCAAATATATAAGTGGTCCCAGCTGGCCCACACAGATAAAAAAATGAATTGCAAGCATGTCCATATGCCATAAACAGTGTTATCTATCATCAGAGGTTGCATACTGCAGAGGGCGCCTTGGCCTATTTCTGCTAAATGTTTAATACACAAGGGGCATATTGGGAAATAATAATAAAAGCTTTAAAATGTCACAGTTGACTGGCCTTCCACATTTGCTTGTTTCTCATGCTGAAAAAAAATCTGTATTTCCCAAACTACTTCTCAACATTACTGCAGGAGTCTGACTGCAATAACTGACAAATAACAGAAAACTATTGTTGGACGAGCTGCAGGATACCTAAATAATCATCAAGTATCTAACTTGTAAGGCTGCTGAGGATAATTTGTTGAACATTTAAAGAGGACATTATTAAAGAGAGTCAGAATAACCAAACTAGACATTGAGCTAGTGGTATTTTTGTGCCACTTCAGAATCAACAGTTGACAGCGCCCTCACCTGGTGGCTCTGATAAAATGCAAACAAAAATGCTTTGATTCAGTGTTTGAAACCAAATCAGTGGCAGCTGTAATTCTATTCTAGAAACATTGTGACACATCTGTCAGTTTCCTCTGCACAGTGGTTTAATATACTGGTTATTGTGAGAACTTCACTCTTGTCTCTGACTCGTAGTGGAACCTTACAATGAGCATGTGAACTGTGAATAAATGGATTGCCAAATCCAAAGTTACACAGCGCACTGGACATTGGCTTACTTTTAACCCAGAAAACACATCCGAAACAGTGGCATATTTAGATAGGCCTATATTAGTTTTGTTGAAAGTCACAACAGATATGACTACATTATTTTGAACATGTGTGAAACTATGAATATTGTGTGAAAACGTGTGTGTGTGTGTGTGTATGTGCCTTTGTGTGGCTGACTGTGTATTTGGCCTTCTGTATGACTCTTCTGCAAATATGAGCTACTGTATGAGCACTGTGGCAGTTCTTGTGGGCACTTTAAAATAGAATCCTGCCGGCGCCACTGCAACGAATCATCAAAGCATCACTTTTAAACCTGCAGTTATACACCAGGGTGTGCTTTCTACATTTTAGAGACAATTAGGGTGAGGATTAAGGTTTGACAGAGAGTGCAGGACAAAGGAAATTACGCACATAGCATAAACAACTGCACAATTAAACCTGATGCTCTATGATCTACATAACCAAACTTATATCTAATGAGTATTCAGGGGTCACACATACTATTACAATAGATTTTACTTTTTTTTATTTAAATATTAAAATAAGCTAATTCCACACCTACAGTAGTAGTAGGTCTGAGAGAGAAAAAGCAAAGACTCACCATCATTGCATAGTGGCCCAGCATATGACGTCATGCTGCAGTCACAGGTGAAGCCTTCCCACTGCTGCAAACAAACTCCCTGATTTGAGCAAGAGTCTTCTTGACATGTAGTGCTGGGGCCTGCAATGAAAGAGGTGGTGGGGTGGGAGGGTGCAAAGGTTAGGAGAAGATAAGCAGACATACTTTTTTGATGTTGTCTGAAGCCCAGTGTTTAAACAACAGTATGCCAGTACTGTATGGTTATTTTTAATCCACATTTCCTTGAAACATTTTGCATTTTGAAATGGCCAGGTAGACTGTTGTGCTGCAATGATGTTATGATTAGTAGTAGTAGTAGAAAATAATTGTGAGCCTAAGATAGTATGGATAGGCTCCCATAGATGCTAGATTATAAATATAAACTAAACTGAAACTAAACGGAAATCTGATACTCGGTGAAAAGAGCTAAATGTGGAGAGCATGCAGGTGGTGAGGCTAGATGAATGGGGCAAGGGCAGGAGGAGGTGTTAAACATAAGAGGGCATAGTTATGTTTAAAGGCCTACATCCCAATACTCTTTCTTCAGCAGTCTGTCACCATTCACTCCCTGCCTCGTGCTAAAACCACACAGGAGAATGTCAACGCTCTAAACTTAGTTCTCATTTGTTGAAATTCTAACACGAGGCGTGGAGGAAAGCGTGTGAAATGACTCACAAATGGAGTATTGAAGTTTAGGTTGGGAGTCAGTAAGAGGAGTTGGAGCATGCTGCTAGGCAACACGGGTGGTGGAGCTGTGGTCAACTCAAGTCAAGCGGTGGTGATGTCACTACTGTGATGAAATCACTATGGTGGCTAGGAGAAGACAGGTCACCTCTGACCTTTGACTCTGGATCACTGGGATCCACACGACACTAGACACCACTGGGTAGTTTCAGTACACGCACGCACGCACGCACGCACACACACACACACACACACACACACACACACACACACACACACACACATTTTCCCACCCTCGTACACGTGTCTCACATGCTCACACAAAGCGATATACCTTGCAAGTCAGCTTTCATCAATGTAACTTTTGTCAGCCAAACAAAAAAGCAAACAAGCAAATCAAGTTAGATGGTTAGTCAATGCACATAGATGCCTGTGAACTGCTGAAAGAGTGGAACAGAGAGAGAAAACACAATGTGCAGAAAGATCGAGGAGGAGATGACAAGAAAGAGAGCAACATTTACATCTAATAGACCAAAGCTGGGTTAGTGGGTTATCCTAATAAAAGAGAGCATGAGTTAAATGAAAACTGAAAGAAAAAACAGAAGGGACATGGAACCAGGACAGATCTACTGGTTTGATTTCTGTGTGTTTGCACCTCACCTTCACAGCCTCTCTCTACTTGTCCCATGGTTGCCAGTGCATCAGCCAAAAGGTCAGGGAGCCGGCCATTTAGATCAACTGTTGCTAGGCAACCCTGGAATCCCTCGCGGGAGTGGACCAGCTTAGGCAGGTCTCGGTACATCTCTTTGGAGACGCCCCCGATGTACAGGTCACCTGGATGAGCAACATAATGAATGGCAGCTTCATGAAGCAATCACAAGACTGTATCAGTGTCAAGCCTGCAAGTAATGATTTTCATTATTGATTGATATAGCCATTATTTTTGTGTGTTTATAAAAGGTTACAAAATAGTGAAAAGGGTCTTTGAATTGATTGTTTTGTCCGACCAACAGCCAAAAAAAACAACAAATGAAATGTACAGCAACATACTGTACCTGTATAACAGAGAAAAGCTGCAACGGTTCTCATTTATTTTTTTTTAAGATTATTTTTTTTTTACATTTTAGGCCTTTATTTGTGACAGTACAGCTTAGACATGAAACAGGAGAGAGAGGGGGAATGACATGCAGTAAAGGGCCGCAGGTCAGAACCAAAACCGCAGCTGCTGCTGACTGAGCCTCTATATATGGGCGCGTGTGCTACCAGGTGAGCTACCCAGGCGCCCAAAGGTTCTAATTTTTAAAGCAGGAACCAGTATAGATATAGATAGATAGATAGATTAGAAAATTGACCACTCTTATGTCTGTACAACCAAGACTACTTAGCTTAGCACAAAGACTAAAAACGGGGAAACAGCTGGCCTGGCTCTGTCTGAACCAAATCTGGCTACCAGCACCTCTTAAGTTCACTTGCCAAGAAAAACTCTGGCACATAACCCCCCAGTTTTACACTTCAGATTTTGTATGGATTAAACAAACTAGATATAACCTGTTAAATTAGTGAGCTTTAGCACTTATCACTGCTTGTATTTTTGTGCATACCCTTTAGGTCGAGGTTCTTGGCGCCCATGGTGGTCTGTGTAGTGACTTTGGTGTCAATCTTGACCGTGTGGAGATTGTTAGTGTCTCTGGATATGTGCACGTTGTGCCAGTGGTTGTCGTTTAGGGGACTGTTAGAGTTGCCCTTGATCAGGTGTGCTCCATTGCCCAGGTCAGAGATGTAGTGTAGGTAGCTATAAAGGGAACAAGGAAAGGAGGGGTTCAAAAAATTGGGGAAAATTAATCGTATTCATGATGAAGAACAACACAGGGTCATACACTTCAGGACATTATAATCTGTCTTGTAGAAAAATAATTACAAGAGTAGAAAAAGAAATGCTTGACTTGTGCACTTTTCATATTTGATATTTCAGCCTCAATCATTTTTAACACAATTGTAACTGTAAATCCCAGACAAAATAGAACATGCACATGCATTTCTGCAAGACAGATATTACCATAAACACACATTTGAACTGCATAGTCATTTATTTCCCCTTGCAAGACATTGCACTGACTCATGTAATGTGAATACCGCAAACTGCTTTGCCCAGCTCACCCTTTAACCAGCTCTACCACTATGAAGTCATTGCCGTCCCCCCTGTTGAAGAGAACAAGGCCGTCGGGCGACGTCGTCTTGAACTGCATGAAGAGATGCATGGAGTAGTAGGCCTGCAGCGTGGGCAGTGTGACAAAACTGGAGCGTGAGCGGAAGGTGACAGGGTCAGCCACAATGCTCTTATAGCCAATAACAGCGTTGAGCTCGCAGTAGTCGATGTCACCGTTCTTGCACAGGTCAATGTAGGGCATGCCGTTCAGCGTCAGGCCCTGAAGATGGCCGATGAAATTGGAGGGCACGGCAGGCATGAAGCGTTTCTCCGTCACAATACCCGTCTCCACATTGTGAAACTCCAACTGGGTGTGGTCGCCCGCCATCTGACCTGGTGGCGGGGTAAGCTCAGAGGTGAGGGCTACGGAAAGTTGGGTTTCAAGTGGAACTGTTCAATACTAAAACAAATACTATTGCTATTACCTATTGCACATTTCAACACTTGAACTAACAGTGACAGACTGCTAGTAATAGATGTAACAGGCCCTAATACTATAACTAATACCATACTAGTGTAGTGGTGTACAGTTATGCTCACAGTCATAATTCAAAATGATTATTTTCACTTACACAGGTACAGATGTTCTCTAAAAAAGAAACCCTTAATGTTGGTCTTATAGCATTAACAAAAAAGAATCAACCAGCAATTTATCATATGAAACATTCTCACACAGAATACAAGCAGAGGTCTGCACACAGACTCCAGATAAAGCAAAGTAAAGACATTTAGTCATTTTATGGTCATAAACAAACTAAAAGGGGTAAAGGTAATGCTTCTGTGGTTACCTTCAACAGGCTGCAGGTCGTCTACGGTGAGTTTGAGGCCCTTGCCACGCCGGACTACCCTCACCGTGTGCCACTCATTATCATTGAGGCCCGACCCCGCAAAGATGGTCTCTGGGCCTTTACCTACACATAGCCCAGAGCACCATTAACATAATGCACACAGAGGTGGAGAGAGACAGATAGAGAGAGACAGAGAAGAAAGAAATCCAGAGACAGCAAAAGAGATAAGAAAAAGAAGCCAGGCAGATTGAATTCAAATTTAAGGACAGAAAATGAGGGAATGGAGGGAAATAGCAGAGGGAAGGGGGAACCATATATATCCTGGGGAGACAAACACCTCTGTGTCAACACACACTCCCCATAGATAGACAGACAGGTCACTTTGCAGATGCGCCAGTGAGACGGATGATGTGACACAGACAGAAAGATTAGCATAGATGGATGCCATGGGTTCCTAAGATGGAGACTGTGAGTCACAACAGGCCCACGCTGAGACAATCCATCTGTGGACAGATCACACAGCCATGATGACCACCTACTTCCCACACATGCACAGACAGCACATTCGCACCCCCTTGACTCCTAAACCACCCCGCACATATAACATATATTAGTCTGTGTCTACATGCAGGAGCTTTTCTTTATTTTGCACAGGAGCGCAATACTGCAACGAGCCTCATGGTGGCACTAGACACAGTGGAACATCAGAGAGCTCTCCAAGGTGCTGATGTGCAGCAGAATGAAAGAAGCTGAGCTGTCCTCTCATGATGTCTCTCTCGCTCTCTGCCCATCTACCAGCTCATATCTTCACATAGTTGACTGCACACATTTGACAGACTGACTGTTCCCAAAACCTCAGTGCCCCCTTACTCCTACTCACTACAAGCACCCCACCATCCTTGAACACAACACCTACCATCCCCCAACACACACATACACACACACTCCCTTTCCCCCTCCAAGCCCTGTTGGTTTGAGTGAGTCTGCTTACAGTGACCTATAGGAGCTAATGATGGGGGAGGTGAGAAGTAAACTGACCCGAACGAATTCTGCTGCAGAAAATGTCAAGCATACCTCTCATATCACTCATTGAGGCATGCAGGCAGGCTCACCCACACCCACACACGCACATGCACGCACCCACACCCACACACACAGGTAGAGAGGTAGAGAAAGAGGCATGCGGACAAGCAAACATAATACAAAAAATGGATAAAAATGGATATGGCAGTGTGAAATGCATATGTGTGTGTGTGTGTGTGTGTGTGTGTGTGTGTTTGCAAAACTAAAAGAGTGTGTTATGCATTCAGAGAGGACACAGGGTTCCCCTGAGGAGACTCAGCTGTGCTCTGGGCATGAGCATCTCATCCTGTTACCATGGATCACTGCCTAACACTGAGTGAAGGATAGAATATGTGCATGTATGTGTGAGTTTATGAGTGTGTGTGTGTTTTTGCATATATAACCAAATACTAAAAAAATGAGCAGACTGTGGTGAGAGTGAGGCAGTGATCTGTGTCAGCTTGGGAACAGAGAGAGGCACAAATACACTCCAAAACCACACAGACAAAGTCATACACACACAAGCAGCTGTTTTGGGTCAGTGCTAACAGTGCATTCAACAGCATGGTGAGCTTGGTTTAAAGTTGAGCTACTAGCGATCGCTGTGGTGGTCGGCAGACAGTCTGCGCTCTGTGCTGTTAAACCAAAAGACAACAAGGCGAGACAAATCATACAGAAAGACAAAAGGGACTGTTTGTTGCAATGGAAATACAGTTCAAATCAAATGGCACAAGCTAGTAGAAATTATAAGAGCAGGATAATGAAAACAAAATGAGGAAAAGCGTTTCATATTTCATTAGCTCCAAATAACAAATGGCTTTTCTGCCGGATAAGCCTCAAATCTCTCCCATGCCGAGGCTTTTATTTGACTGCTGAGTGGACTATTTCAGTGGCGCTTGGCTGTTAAATACAATTTTTTTCCCCCCTTGAATATCAGATGTATAATTTATTGTATGCACACCGTGTGCCAGAAAAGTGGCTGACTACTGAAATGTTCATTGAGACAACCGGTCTAAAACTGGCCGACAGACACACTTGATAGCAACAGCACTGTGTGGCTAGTAGGGTTTCTATGGCAACTGCAGTCGTCCATTTCACCACCTCTTTGTCGTCACAGAGCAATCGTCTCTCTCTCTCTCTCTCTTACTCCCTCTTTCTCTGTGGTCGTGACAGAGAGAAACTCCACGTGAGGGAATTAAACTTCATCAGGGATTCAGCTCCACTCACAGCAGTATGAACAAAAACACACACACACACACACACACACACACACACACACACACACACACACACACACACACAGATGGGCAATGAAGAGAATACAGAATGTAAAGGCACTCACACTAAACACGCTGATTGAAACACTACCCAAAAATCCCTCATGTACAATATTAGAGAGATACAACAATCAAACAAAGAAAGCAACCAGACAGACCTTGGGATGAAGGTGCAACAGTGAGAAACAGAAGGATAAAATGTCTTTTGTCTCCGGCATGAAGGAGAAGTAATTACCCTGCAGCAGCTCTAAGTTGCATTCATCCACCAGCTACACTACTTTTTCACCCCCCTTCAACCCCTGCCGTCCTCTCTTCCGTCTATCCTTCTTTGCTAAAATGGCCGACCTGGAAAACCCTGGCCCTCAGCAAAAATTGCACCACTCCTGTGGTGTAGCTGAACATGTAGACACAAACACGCATATGTGCACCTCCCCTGTCCAACACACATATATGCACACAGACACATGGTACAACTATATGCTGAATGAGGGATTACGATCAGATGGACTGACGAGACAGAGTGAGTGAAAAACAGTCAGACAGACACATTACATATAACAAAAACACACACGGCCGGGCGCGCGCGCGCGCGCACACACACACACACACACACACACACACACACACACACATACTAAGGAGGAAGAGGAAGGAGGAAAGGTTAGGTGAGATGGGGGATCACTTACTGGCTGTACAGTTTATCCTGATACAGTCTGGAGGGAGAGCAGAGCAGAGGGTTAATGCTGCACACATACACATACTCTCCACGCCCCGGGGACGCACACATCGACACACCCTGCACGCATATACAAACACACACACACATACACTGCTGAGAAAACACACACTCTCCTTTGTCATCGGACCTCAAGCTGGACCGTGTATTTTCTTACAACAGTGTGTTGCAAATGCAATTTCTGAGACTTAGATTTTTAGCCAATACAGAGTCAAATCTGGATCAAGATTGGTGGATTTTTACATTGAACAATTACATGTTAAGGAGAGTGGTGTGTCCCAGCATGAGCAGTGTGCTTATTGGCTGCTCTGGCCTGAGCGACAGTTTCAGTCACCAATCAAAAGCACCAGGAGACTGAGCTGGGTCATGTGTGTCAGTTTGCCTGATGACATCGAACACATCCCATAATTTTTGTCGCCCATCCAGAGCACAAATCTCCGTAAATGGTCGGAAGATTTAGCCCCATTATTATACATTGTTGTCGTTGTTGTTTTTTAGCCATGATGCCTTGGTGTGTCGTGTGGCGTCAACCACAGAAAAGACGCGGCTGCAGACAACCAGAGACCAACACATGCACCCCTCTGTTAGTCTATGTGTGTGTGTGTGTGTGCGTGTGCATATGTGTGTGTGTTAGCATGTGAATGTGAATGTCAAATAAAGGTCTTGAACTTAACCTTGAAAGTGTGTGACTGTGAACGAGTGAGTCTGTTTTTAGCAGTTGCAATTATGTTTGGCGTGTACTATTTGGACCGTTTTGTACAGTTTGAGTATTTGTATTGATTGTTGAAGGTGTTAGGGATGCACAGGTCCACTGGGAGTGAGCAGAGAATGCAGCTTGAGGCTTGACCCTCTGTTCAACGCAGAAACAATGCCACTAACATTTAACTGGGTATTTTCGCATTTATAAAAGGTATCTGCCAAAACCTGTGAAACCCTTGAATATATTGAGCATAAATGGTGCAGCAGAATTATCAGGAAGAGTTTACTTTCCAGGGACAATATATTATTAATCAACATTTAATGACATTCCTATGCAAGAAATAGCCAAGAGGCCAGTATCAGCTGCATTCCCCTGGCAGGTAATTAAAACAATGTTGGAGAATCTCTGTTTGTGTGTATGTGTGTACCTAGGTTGACAGTGAGTCTGACACGGCCCCCATCCAGCTCCAGACGAAGAGTGTCTGCGGAGTTACGGGATGTGGTTGCCATGAGAACGCCATAGGCCCGCTGGGAGCGAAAGCGTAGCGAGACGTCCTCCGCCGCGGTGTGCATCGCCATAGGCAACTGCACCTTCATAAACTTACTGCCGTCGTACGACAGGATAGTCGCATCTGTACAAGACACAAAGAGAGAGACAGGCAAGGAACGTATGAGAAAAAGTGAAAGACGGAGGAAGGCAGAGATGATGATGGAGGAGAGTGAGGTGGGTGGACGCATAAAAAAGAGACAGAAAAGATTGACAAGGAGAAAACACATGATGTGGGAAGAGACAAAGGCAATTCGACGTTGAGTGAATCAGATTTAAACATGACAGTTTACAAGTATGTTGCAGCGTGGCTACATTCCCTTATTCCCCGGCCACGTCATGTTGAAACTCAAAAAACCTACTTCCTACAAAATTACCCCATCACTTTCCACCCTTAATTCATCATCACTCCCTCACTGAAGAGGATATAAAAATAGCCACAGCTGGTTGGCCTGCCCTATTATCTGGTTGAATCAGAATGCATGGCAGTGAGTGTGTTAGCCACCGTCGCTGACATCTCCAGACCCTGGAGTCATAATGTAACAAGCTCAGGTGATCCCGCTTTAATGTCTTTTGCATACTCATTTACATATTCATAATCTTCTCTCCCTGCTACCTGCTGGGGCCAATCCCCAACCGCTAAACTGTTTACCTC
This sequence comes from Sander vitreus, assembly GCF_031162955.1. Taxonomy (NCBI): domain Eukaryota; kingdom Metazoa; phylum Chordata; class Actinopteri; order Perciformes; family Percidae; genus Sander; species Sander vitreus. The sequence goes on from NC_135875.1 coordinate 8,852,802, forward strand.
CGAGAACCCTATTTTTTATTGGCCAATTACATGTGCAGCTAAACACACTCTCCATGTCTCTATGCCTTTATCTCTCTTGCGTCTTCCCTTCTTATATCTCTCTATTCCATTCCTCTTTCGCTTTCTCTCCCTTTCGCTCTCCCTTTTTCTGTGGGAGACGGTTGGAGCCAAGGCAAAAACAAGAGAACAGGAAGAGAGGGAGGCCTCATGAATACTGATGAGCTGAGAAGGAGGGAAAGAGACAGATAGTGTGCGTATGTGCGTGCATGTCAGAATAAGTGAGTGAATTTAAGTGTGAACAGAGGAGGGTTTAGAAAAGTGAGAGCAGGGGGAGAGAAAATAAGGACAGAGCAAGACAGGGGGGAAGCTCTTGGCTAAAATGCAAATGAACCCTCATTAACTTGACACACACACACACACACACACACACACACACACACACACACACACACACACACACACACTTTTCTGATAAGGAAGACAGACCATTTTCCTCACCATACCTGACTCACTACAAGGCAAATAGAGGAGGAAGGGTTGGTAAGTATGGAAGCCCATTTATGCCCACTTTATTTTGGATAAGATATATGCATACCGTCGCATCATCTTCACCTGTAGCACATACCAGATGCGCCATACAAACAGAATAAGTAGTTAAAGGATCATATGTTATCTATGTTTTTGTTGTTGTAGTGTCGTCTGTTTCAAAATAAACACCCAGGATGTCCACAAGAAACAATGAGCTTGACTCCACATGTCCAAACCACATCTCCAAGGTAAGTTTAACTGTTTACTAAAGTGAAAGCAACAGTACAAAACACATGTTTAAATTGGGTAAAAAAACAACAACAATGCTGCTCCGTAGACATCGGTCTCTGTTCTTTCCTAATTAATAAAGTTGCAGCTATGGCATCATTTATATGTCTGTGGAAGCGTGCTGACTAATCTTATTAGCAAACAAAAATGCAAGATAATATTTTAGATTCTTCAAATTAGATTCTTTTATGTTTCTTATGATATTTGTTAATGATCCCATGAAAAGACAGAAACTAACAATACCTTATCAACTTTACTACCCTGTATGTGGCACTCAGCCCCATAGTTGTTACTTCAAAACACATTTCTGATTTCTTATTCAATCATTCAAATTTATTAGCTCATCATTTCAAGTGACTTGTCATTATCACTGACCTACAGTGTTGGGAAGGATACTTTCAAAACGTATTCCGTTACAGAATACAGAATACATGCCCAAAAATGTAATTTGTAACGTATTCCGTTACGTTACTCAATCTGAGTAACGTATTCTGAATACTTGGATTACTCCCACATTGAATTGCATTTTAGATTACTAATTACTAGATTACTAAACAGGCCTATTCTGGTGTGTTCTTCTGTTCCAACTGGCTAAATGTGTACCTAAACAAGCAGATAGATTTTTGTATTTGTAGTCCCGAACTGCATACTACAAAAATTTAAGCTAAATCTAAGCTACCACAAGCTAATATTAGCTAACATGTCAAACAGGGCTAGTCAGTCTTTCAATGGCTCTGGGGATAGTAAATCAGCATGTAGTAGAATGTAAAGTCGCACGTCAACTATAAAATAGCAAGGTGAAACTACAGCAGACGACTACCCCTGGCTAATAAAAAAAAAAACTTACTTTAAGAGATTTTTTCTAGTTTTCATTTACTGGCAGGAGTGGGCTAATATGGCAAAGGTGCCTAAACGACCGGTATCTACCAGACCGAACAGCAACGCAGATTTCGGTGCCTCATTTCTGTGCCACTAAAATGCCTGCACTTCCGATGCTCTGAAACGGACGTTACAGGCAACGGAAGCATCGCCGCACGTGGCGCTAGTTAACACTACTCGATTAAACACGGTTAAAATGCTGACAGATAACGTTAAACGGTGTAAAGCTGTATTTCACTGTAGAGGATTCCAACACCGGGACGTAACAGTCTGACTGCAACTGCCGAAACTGGTGGCATGGCTTTAAGTATCTGTTCAGGCCCGCAGACGTATTTTACTTCATTGGAAGGATAAGAATCCTCCCTCCCCTAACTCGTGGCTAAAGGATCTAATATCATTTCTACACTTACAGTATTAGGGGGTGCTCCGATAAATTTTATAAAACTTGGAATCTCATTCTGTCCATCAATTTCATTCCCTCCCTAGATGATTAAGATAGATGGTTCTAATTAAGATAATTGGTTGGTGTTCTAAAAGGGGGAAAAATGGGTGAAAGGAATCCACACTGATTGAACATGTATTGTGTCTTGATAACCCAATAAAGATATGTATGAAAAAAATAAAAAAGTATCTGTTCAGGCACAGTTCAGGCACAGTTCAGGCACCAAAGTATCGCTTTAGCTCCGTTAAAAAACGATACCCAACCCTAAGCAGGACAGTAAATAAAAATGTAAGCTACCAGCAGTATAAACAGCAAGTGAGCAGGAGGAATAAGATGAAAATGTGTTAAGAGATGTGCAAATGTGTTGCTAGAAATGTGTGTGACTGCTATTTACAAAATAAAAATGAATCTTGGAGGCAGAGCATGGCGACTATCTTTGTTCATTAATGAAGAGAGAGGGGGAACAAAGGAAAGAGTGAGAGAACGAGGGAGGGAAAAAAGGGAGGGAGAAACCGCAGGTAGAAGGCATGAACACGGCCAATCACTCTCTCCATCTGCTTCTCCATCTGTGCTTCCTTTAATCCACTGAACCACCAGTTAGTGACCCCTCAATGCACACAGAGAGGGATGAAGAAAGACATAGAGGAAAGGAAGACAGAGCTAAGAGAACGAGAGAGAGAGAGCGAGAGAGAAAGGAGAGAGTGCATTGCTGCGATAAACATACACTGCGGATGTTTGTCCTCCGAAATAAAACATTTTCACATCACACCTTTCAGAAAGTGTGTGTGTATGTGTGTGTCTATATCTCCTGTTAGATTATAGTACAATCATCACTGGAGACGCGTCAGTAGTTGTGGCACAAACAACATTTCTTCTCTTCTCCTTGTCTGACTCCATCTCGCTTCTTTCAACAGGCCTGTATCAGTCCCTCTGCCAATCTTTCCTACTTTCCATTTCTCTCTCTCGGCCTGAATTCATACCTTTTCTCATAACTCACTCTCTGTCAGAATATTCTACTCCCATCTCCCATTCCTCCTCACCTGCTGTCATAAGGCAGTTCTAGCCCAGTGGTTCTACCCCCCTCTGACAGCTCCTGCTCCCTGCTTTCTGCACATTTCCTCCCATCGATTCCCAGTCTCTACATACATAGCAGTCCAATAGTCCTGTCTGCAGCTCTGCTTCCTCCCACCTCTTCTCTTTCATCCACTTTTAATCTTCTCCTTTCCCTGCCACCATCTTATTACTCTCACTTTCACTCAGAACATTTGTGCTTTTAAATAAAAGATACAGCCAATGACAGAAAAGCTGCACTATTCAGCAACATGCTCATTTTCTCCTTACCCTTATTTTGTATCTTCAGTTATCTCTATAGAACCTCATTACCTGCAATCCAGGGTAAATTTACCTAAACTCAATCTGCAAGCCTTTTAATTTGAACAGTTTAGCCACATTTTTATCTGTCATAAATCTTTATGATAGTACGTTTTTAGCATCGTAGTAAGTACTATGAAAGTGATGTAATCTCATAGGATGGACCTTTTAAAGGAAAAAAGGCATAACCTAAAGGTATAATAACAAAACGTTTTATCACACAATATAAATGATTAATGGGCATTATTTCTGACATTTCTTATACTTTCCACACCATACCATCTGTCTCCTGTCGCTCACTCCTTTTGGCATTACTCACTGTTCTCAAGCCAAAAAGCAAATGACAAAGCTGTCTTTATGACTGTATTTTGCATCATGACATATTATAAATGTTTCACAAAATGTTGCTGTTTGGTGACTGTAATTAGCCAGCTTACTCATCACTATTTTGAAAATGTGACATTTATGTCAAATTACCAGACATGCTGCCAAAGTGTTATTCTCTTCCTCTTCCTCTTCCTCTCCACCCTCCCACCAGCTCATTCTCACCTCTTTCACAGGAGCGTCCCAGGTATCCCGTCCCAGAGCAGTCGCAGACGTAGCGATTCCAGCCCTCCCTGCAAATGCCGTTGTGCTGGCAGGGGTTGGACAGGCACTGTTTGGGCGGCTCTCTCGAACAGGAGGGCTTCACCCCCACCGCCCTCTGGGCCTCCGCCAGCCGCCGGATGTCTTTGCTCTGCCCGTCCACAAACAGGTCTCTGATGCAGCCCACATAACCATAGTTCAACAGAGCCGTCCACACCTGAGGAAGAAGTCATCATTGTCGAGAGTAGTTTTATATGAAGGAATTTGACCACATTTTGCTGCGTTTGTAGGTAAACTTAGGTCAAAATAAATTGTGTTTCAAGTAACTTGTTCAAGGCACAGTTAAAAGCTAGACTGACTTTGAAAGTAAGGACATTTTGTCACACTTTCACCCTGATACATTTTTGTTTATTTATTCCTTACACAATTTGCTCAAGTCAGGTGCTCAAATTCATTTTTAAGATTACTTACTAATAAGTTAAAGTTTGTTTAAGTTTTAGTTTCTTAATGTTTAATGTTTCATCCAAATTCAGATCCAGACTGCAGTCTAAAATGACTCTAGAATACCTTACTGGCTTTTCAAGCTTTTGTTCGCATATCATAGTCTTCCTCAAACAGTTAAATGCCAAGGAAGAAAATGTTATATTACTTACATTTCATCTCTTTCATATATTTCTATTTCAGTGTAACTATTGTTAGTAACAAAAGTTTACAAAATATATATAGCTCCCAAATAGGGCAGCAACTAATGATTATTTTTGTATTATCGATTAATCATTTAATCGTTCTGTCTGTAAACATCAGTCATGTCAATGTCAATAACCTCGAGCACAAAGTGACGTCATCAAATGACATTTTTGCTAAATTATTAAGATAGTTGCCAAATCATTTTCATATGATCGATCGCTGATTAATTGATTAATCATTGCAGCTCTACAATTGAACAATGCTATTTACGTTAGTCATCAATAACAATAAGAGTGCATGTAAAACCCTGTCATAAAAAATAACAACCAACTAACAAAAATAAGAAAAATAGCAAAGACAAATTGGACATCTAAATGATAGCAGAGGACAACATGGTTGAAAAAATCTCCACTCTAATCAAGATGATCTAATTCAATCTAATCTGAAAATTTGAAAATGTCTGATATGATGGTTACATAAATAAAACTAATTTATTTTGGGTCTGCTTTGGGAGTTACTCACTACTGACAGTATATCTAGCTGCAACTAAGGATGTTTTTCATTATTGAATAATCTGGAGAATATTTCCTAGTTAGTTAGTTAGGTCTATAAAAACATTGTAGACAGTGAAAAGTGCAAGTCTCAATTTTCTAGAGCTCAAAGTGACGTCATGCTATAAGTCAAAAAAAGAAGCTGGAACCACAAGCTTGAAAAATGACCCAAACAATTAGTTTTTGGTTGATTGATTAATCAAATGTTGTATTATCAACCTTAGTATGTCATTCTGTAGACACAACGTCAGCACACACACACCTCTGTAGGGAAGATGAGTCCAGCGCGGTCTTCGGGTAGTCCTCCGAGGTACAAAGTCTCATCCAGGTCCAGGATCTCACTGTCTCCTGGAGCTGTGTACGCTGTTCTCACACTGTTCACCGAGATGGTTCCTGGATTCACAGTGAGACATCAAAACAACTTCAGTAATTATCATGACCTTCAATGTGAACATCCTCATCCCAATCATCACCCCCACCACGACCATTATGACTACCATCATAATCTTTATTATCGTCATCATTCCCCCCGGCTTTGTACTCCTCCTTCATCATCATCATCACCACCACTCATTACTTCTATAATCAGAAGCAATGGAAATACAAACTACACAGGCCATAGTCATCGGTTAGCAGTCCATGCTGGTTGAAAAGTGCTATGTCCAACATTTTGCCACCAATAAATAATTAATACATTTATTTTTAGACATTAGTACAGTTACAGTAAACAAACAAGATCCACAACAAGAATATTGGCAGCCTTTACTGTGGGTCTCTAGACTGTAATTAATACAGTTATGAAAACTATAATTATATTAGGATGAAACACATTTCAAATACTGGTACTGTATATACTGTTTCAGTAATTTGGCTGATGTGTTCAAAGGACCGGGATAAAATACATAAGAAGAGACAACAAAAAACATTGGGTGAGTATGTTTTATGCATCTACCCACAGGAAGCACGGGCTTAATTGCAAATGTGGCCATAACTTTAAAAAACTTTAACAGCACTACCAGTAGCATGAGAAAGGGGCTACCAATTGTTTTAATTACAGTCTCCGTGTTATGGTAATTATACCAACACATTACAATACATTTGACAGTGCTACTGTATATTGATTGAGTTCAAACTGGTCAACACAGCACCTTTACAACCCAGTTTGAATTAAATACAGGCAGCAGACGGATGGCAGCAGCCAAATGGCCTTGCTAGGCTGGGGCTTACTATAAAATGTTGAAGTACGATCTTGCCTACTCATTATCCTCCACCTCCTCTTTATCACCTCTGTGGTCATGGTTAGCATCAGAGATGAGAGAGCAGTGAGTGTACCTGAGCGTCCGTCCCTCTGGAAGTCCACGTGATACCATTCTCCGTCGTTGACCTTTCTGTCGATAGCCTTGGTCTTGGTGGTTCCTGAGCCCATGTCCAGCAGCAAGTAAAGGTGCCCATCCAGCATCTCAATGGCAAAGAAATCCACCTGAACATCAAAAAGACACAGTATTAGTGTTCTGTAAAAAGGCACGTTGATGGCTAGCAGGAAAAATGCAAATTATAGCTGTGAGTTACAATGAGGTTAATTAGGCTCTGTCTAATGTCATTCAATTTTAGTGGAGACTAGTATACATTTTCCAACACTTGTGGGGAATGGGGATTTCTATTTGAGATTGTTTAGAGTCATGATTCTGGAGAGCCAACCCAAATTCAAATTTTAGAGACAATCAGGAATTCAGTGGTTTATAGGAGAGGATAATTAAAGGCAGCCATTTTGGATTTAAAGTTAAATCTAATTTAGTTATGCTTTCAATAGATACATTTGACAATAGTAATAAAAATTGCTATTACATCTTGTACAGATATTTTTGGTTCCCAGACAATGTCTCCTAATGACTTTTATGACCCCTTAACTTTTCATCTATCACCACCAAAATCAAAACTTGTATTTGTTTAATACACTGTTAATGACCAAATACCTACAAAACTAATGGCATTCCCACTAACTTCAGCTGTGCTTTGTAATTAGAGAATGTAAGATGATTAACATGCTAAACATACTGTACCTGCTAAACATCAGCATTTAGCTCAAAGCACTGCTGTGTCTAAGTCCTGCCGGTAGACTGTTAGTCTTGCTTCTTTTAATTTAAGCTTCCCTGTGTGTTTTAAAAAAAACATTTTTTCACCTTGAGTGTAGGAGGCGTGCGTGGGTCCTTGCGTTGCTGCTGTCTGGGTTTGCCATGGCTGAAAAGCATCAACCCATTTGGCTCTGTGGTCCTGAAGTCGAATGAGATTGATCCCGCCTTCTTCGCTGACCATTTGCTTAGTGCCACGAAAGACTCTGGGGTGTCAAAGGTCACGGGGTCCAGCGTGGCCACACTCTCACACTTAAAAGACACTACCCCGCTTACCTGAGGAAGGTAGAAGAAAAATAAATGTTTAGGGGTTCCATCATTTAGAAAATGGGTTGTTAAGCTGATTTTCAGTGAACATCAAGACCAAAAATAGTCCCTCTGTAGTCTAGGATTGAAGTAAAGCCAGTTGCTTTCAGCTGTGAACTGACTACAAGACAAAAGCTTGTGGCTACCTCTCAAAAGTATAATCCCATTTACTTAAAATTCCTACAGTATATGTTTCACAGGGCCTGACAGGAGGTTGTGATACAAAATTATGTCTGTGTTCTGTGTATAAGAGGATAATGTGTCTGGTTCAAGTTGTGCATGATGTTGAAAGTATACCTTCATCTTTGGGTCTCCCTGTTTAGCCAGTCTAGACAGCTCCAACCGTACATCATTGTTCTTGTACACCACCTTCAGGGGACGGGGTTGAAGGGAAAAGAATGACACATTAATTCACCTTTGGAATAAATAAAAATAAGCCTATTTCTTCTTCTTCTTTTGGTCAATAGATGCACCCTATATCAATATTGTGGCACAGAATTGTATTTTTCTTTATTTAACCTTATTTTACAATAAGTAAGAGAAAAAAATAAGACACGCTTTGATTAACCTTTTCAGAAGTCAAAAAAAGGAGAGAATGCTGAAAAGATAAAGAGGGAGCAAGACACCAGACATCCATTAATCTTTCAACTCAGGAAACACATTTTGTTATTCAAGTTTCTGGTATTTTTATATAAAAGTGACAACCTTAAGAGCAGTGAGCCACTCCAGCCTCATCTTTTGATAACTCTTATTTGTCCCTGCTACTTGCAGGTTTGCTTTTACTCTTTCTCTCTTCTTCCCTTTTGTTTCTCTCTTTCCTTTCCCTGACACAGTACGCTCTCTGACTGAGCAGCATGAGTGTAAGGAGTGTGCTTGTGCTGAGCATTTTGATGTCCAGAGAGATGGGCACACACAGGCTCTGCTTTATTAATCCAGACCTCTTTCTGTGACCTGTGAGCAACTCGGCAACATCACAAAATTTCCCCACTGCACTGGCTTTTCACCTCTGTTTTGAATTTTTTTGTATGTCGGTGCGTTTGTCTGTGTGTAGGGCAATGAGAGTGATTCTTGAATATAAGTGCTGCAAGTGTGCAAAATGGTGCAAGCGTGTAGTGTGTGTGTGTGTGTGTGTGTCTGTGTGTGGAGGAGTGTGTTTGCACTGCATCAAATGCACGAAATTGTTACAGCCGTGATCATTCATGCACGTGATTCACTGCATACATCTTAATTTGCTCACATGGATTGTCATATCATCGTATTAAATATGTAAATGTGCCAGTGGAGGGTTCACTTTGACAGTGGCAGCCTCGTTTAAACGCCATCAGTCTTAATGAAGCAACACAGAGTGTATTCACCACTGATACAGATAGCTCTCTGTTTGGCACATCATCTGTCGGCTTGTTTGGTTGTTTGTTTATGCCTCTGTGTGAGCCTGTGTGAATGAAAGGGAGACTCAGACAGGGTGGGTATAAAATGAGTGTGAGGATGTATTTGGGAGTTTTGTTATGTCAGGTGCCGTTTATGCATATGTATGTTTATTTTTGCTTGATTAATTTTGTCTGTGTGTGTGCTTTAGTGGGTATATTTGTGCATTACCGCTCATGTATGCGCATACACATATCTGTGTATGTATGCATGCTGTGATTGTGAATGTGAGTTTTTGTTGTTGCAGTGTTGTGGCCCATTTCAAGCACAGCGGATGGATGGAGCGTCTCTGTGGCGTAGCTAATTAGCATGTTAGTGCTTAGTGCTGTATCTACTCCCTCAACGACACTCATCACTGATTCTCTCTGATGCTGGGGAGGGTGTGTGTATGTCTGGGATTGTTTGTGTGAGTCTGCCAACTGGAAGCATTTGTGTGTGTGTGTGTGTGTGTGTGTGTGTGTGTGTGTGTGTAAAATGCTTGTGTGACAGAAAGGGTCGGGAGGAAGAGAGAAAGTAAGAAAGTGAGAGAAAAAGAAGAAGATTGGTGTTTCTTAAAACCTGAGAGTATAGAGAAATCTGTGCAGTATGAGTATATGAACTTGGCAATAATTAAAAAATTGTATTCATCGTCTTTCAGTGGAATCATATTGTGAAGAAATGATCACGTAGAGATTATATTAGTAGCTCATTCAGCCTGAAATCAGTCTAATTTAATAATACTACAAATTGTAGTTAATAGTCTGATATAAAGCAGTTTGACTATTCTATATGTGATTTTGCAAACATTTGCCTTATTGCTATATTTATGATAGGCTACTAGATAAATAATTGCATTGTTATCACGCTATTTTTTTTAACCATACTGCCTTGCTCTAGTACGGGTATGTCAAACATGTTATACACACATATGTGTGAATCTTGCATATATCCCACCTCTTTGAGACAGCCCATGAAGTTATTGCTGACTGGAGAACCAGGCAGGTCAGCAGTGCTGGGGCTCCCTCCCACGTAGAAGAAGTCGTCAGAGCCCAGCATGGTATAGTCCTCCTGGGTGTAGCCTGTGGTGGTCAGGATGCCGTCCACAGAGATGGTCACCTACATAACAAAGCACAGGGAAAGGACACGCTATATACTCACACCAAAGGCAGCGCTAAGCGCTAGCTAGGCGCTGACCAGCCAAATTAGCCCCCGTTACTCTGGTAACGTGTATGCATTGTGGTGGGGAGAAGGCCTAATTGGTTTGGGGAATTGGCTAGTTGTGCTGTTGGGACTTTGTTTTTCTGTGGATCAGTGCTAACTGTGTGGTGTAATTGAGTTGTGCTGCCTCTCGTCTTTGCTGGTATTACTGACATTAGAAATATGTTTCTATACTCTGCTAAATGTCAATCCCTCTGCCAACAGTTAGTAATACAATCTGCAGCCCCATTTACCACTTGCACTCTAGCTAAAATCAGACTATGTGGTCTGCCTGCTTCTGCCTGTCAACGTCTATTGCACAGAATGACAACTAGATCCTGTGTGTAACTCATAGGTTCACTGATATATCCAAAGCTTCAGTGCCACCACCAGTGGATTGCAACTCTCCATACCCAAACGTCAAAACCAGTCTGTTATTCTGTCAGTGCTTTGTAGTGACTTTACAAGACAAACTAAACCAACATGATTTTTACAGCGTTGCAATAAAAGGCTAGCTGTGTCTTGTCCGCTAATTCAACCTTTACATTACATTTTTTCCTTCTTATGTCTCTGCTACAGACTCTAATCTGCTTCATCTTTTAAGTAGAATATGCAGATTTACTTCCTAATATACTAACAACAACTCTCCCGAATGCTCCACCTACAGTAAAGTGACACTTGACACTGGTGTTCTTATTCTTTAACTAGCTTATTCTGCTGTATAATAGCCTGTATGGGGCTTTTAGCTTGCATTGGTTCCTAACCCTGTCACACATAAGTCACAGTTAGTGGTATGGTATCACCCTGATATTCTACAGTATATTACTGACCATGTTCAGCTGCCCATAAAGGTTGTGAGCTCTTTACTTTTTCACTACAGTTAGTTTCCTGTCACTGATGGTGCTTATCATTGCCGGGCAAACTTGCCCAGCCAGGCAGGTGTTAGTAAAGTCTCCACAGGCTTCTTCGTGCTTTGCAATAGGTGTTAGTACTATTTACTTGTTAGTAGTTGTTAGTTGTTGCACTGCTGGCAGCCACAGTAGTGCTACTTGTGTCAGGCCAAGCTGTGTTGGGTTACTGAAGTTAGGGTAATGATTTCAATGCTGTTAGTAGTTGTGATGATGTTATGTTGTTGTGTTTTTAGGGTGAGTTGTGATGATGGTGTTAGTTAGTTAGTTAGTTTGTGGTCTGGGGGGGTTTAGTTAGATCAGCGAGATATGACACATGGACGAACATACACATATTGATGTATACACACGCACAGGTGTTAGATGGGTTACAGCTCATTCCATACGTACACATATGCACATAAATATATAAACATGCAGCCTGTTCCTCTCTCTGCATGCAACCACTGGCAAAGAGGACACAGTTAAAAAACAAACAAAACTGAGGACAGGATGAATCAGAGGTACCATGGAGAACATGCAGTGGCAGTGTGGAGGACGAGAAATCGAAAGAAGAGGGGGGGGAGGAGGGTCCTCTCTATCCATTTTACAGACCAATCAGAGAGGGGAAGGGTTTCTGAGTCACACCATGCAGGAAGGGTGGGGGGGGGGCGGCCTCGCCATTTGCGTGCAGGTGAGGGATGAGCCAATCAGTACACGCCTACATGTCAGTCACAAAGTGATGGGGTGACAAAAACGGTAGAGAAAGGGGGAGGATTTAAAGAAAAAAAAATGGTTGGCAAGGAGGGGGTACGGGGGCTTTTTAAGCGTAAAAGATTACCAACCGCATTTATCCTTTTATTGGTTTAGTTTTGAAGTCTATGGTTCAAAAGGAAATAGACACGGGGCAAACCCAAACTAAGAAACAATTAGAATGATATCTACCGAACAATGGAGTTTGTTTACCATAGCGTGTCCAATGCCTGAGTGCTTTGTAGGAGAAGGGGGAGAAAGGAAAGCAAAAAACTGTGAACAGAACAACTTCGGGAACAAAAAAAGGAAAGCTAGAAGGCCTCTGGTGAGGTAAGTAGGTTGGTTGGAGTGGTTTCGCTAGGAGAAGGGCACAGGTTAGGTTAGTAGAATGAATCATTCCATGGATGGTGGTTAGTTTCACTAGCAGGTTAGTAAAGTTAGTAGTCAAGTAGTACAAACAGGCAAACGGTAGAGGCAGGGCACAGGTGGGTTAAAAGCACCTGAGTGCTAATGACCCTCAATGTTCTCTAGTTCACACTCTCTTTCATTTACTCACTCACTCACTCACTCACTCACTCACTCACTCACTCACAAACATACATACACACACACACACACACACACACAATTGAAAAATGACTCACCTAGAGCTGAAAGCAGTGCTGGTCTGGTGGTTAACCCACTGTAAACTAAGACCAAAACCTCAGGTATTTTCTTCCTACCACAGCATCACTGCAGATGGACAACACACCACTGACCGTAGCTTCTACATTGATTAGTTTCTTGCTGCGGACTAAAGTCTTTTCAGCTGCCCACCGCCCCTGAAACGTCTGCAGCAGTCGCTGTGATTCACCAAAGTCAATTACACACTGAAACTATTTACCAGGGAATTACAATTAATGTTGTAACTAACAATCATTTTAACTTTTGATTGATCTGTCAATTACTTCTCAAATAAACTAATCATTTAGTCTATAAAATGTCAGAAAATAGTCCAAAAGTTTGCCAGAGCTCAATGTGACACATTCAAAATTCTTATTTGGTCCAACAAACAGCCCGAAACCAAAAGATATTCCAGTTACAATGATATAAAACAAGGAAAACAGTAAATCCTCAAAATTGACGAGTTGAAACAAGCAAATGTCTGACATCTTTGCTTGATAAAAATCATCAAAATGATCAAAATTGTTGTAAATTAATTTTTCATTGATTGCTTCCATCCATCCATGTATCTACCACTTGCCATCCTATGATATCATATCATACCCTATCATATCCAAACTTTCAAGTCTTTCGTCCTCAAGGCTTATCAAACTCATAACTAATTTTACATCTCCTCTCCTGTTTGCTCGGCCGCTCACTCCTCCACCTCCTGTTGTCTGGTTACCTGTCTCAGGTTGCGGGTGACCTTGACGTCGTGCCAGGCGTTGTCGTTGAACTTGCCATTGACAGGCTCCACCAAGGCCTCGAAGGCCCCGGAGCCGAGGTTGATGACAAGTGACACGGCTCCGTTCTTCAGTGCTAGGTTGACGTAGTCGGCTGACTTGCCGGTGTGCAGCATCAGGCCGTTGCGCTGCAGCGTCTTGAAGGAGAGCGTGATTTCATCGCTGCTAGACTGGATGGGGTTGGGCGACAAGTCGTAGCAGAAGTACTCAGAGCCCTTGAAGGTGGCAACATACTCCTCGCGAGCTGAGATAGAAAGGGAGAGTTGGAAGAGGAAGGAAGAGGGGCAAACAGGGAGGAAGAACAAAGACGTGTGGAGCCATTACACTCTTGTTGAACATTTTCATAATGATTACTACAACATCCAAGCTACATGGCTTCTTCTCACACTGTTCTTCACAATATGCTCGAAGATGATAAAATGGTGGGTGTTCATCAGAGCCAGCTGTGTAAAACAAAGCTCTGCTGGGCCTGGTTAAATTTGATTCGGATGTGGAATACAAAACATATTGTTCAAGATGCTGAAAATGTTGTTATTGTCAAGCAAAGCCTCACTGATGCCAGCACTTGGAAGAAACACTTCCTTCCATACCTCTAATCGTACATGGAGTGGCGTGTAAACAAGCTTTGATCGCTCATGTGGGTTGGAGATTAAACAGTGTGGATGTAAGAGAGACAGTCGTGAGTCTGTAGCATTCCAAACTCGTTATGAAACCTGCCATCCTCCCATTTGAGAGAACAGCTGTGCTGGCAGTCTGAAGTGATGTGGTCTTGTTTGACAACATGGCTCATTTCGTGATGTTCGTCAAAAGCCAGAATGTGTGTGTCTGCATATGTATGTGCAGTAGCAGTAGAGGTTAGAAAGGTTTTGAAAAGAATGGAGAACGGCGACCTGTAAGCATCGTGGCAGCCAAAGCAGGCAGAATTGGCCAATTACAATTCAGAATAACAAACAGACATCTAATGGCAACTCACCTTGCACAGCCTTCGTGACCCCCAAGGACACGAGAACAAGGTTTTGCAATCCATCATCCTTAAGCTCACACTTTCTTATCTACTCTCTCACACCTACTCACACACACATCACAGCCATAAACGCAAGCCAGCAGAGGAACAAATATGCACACCTACACACACATCTGCGAACAAATGATCATACTATTGTGTCACAAGCAGGGGCGTCATTATCTTTCTCCTTCACACCCCTCCCCCCAAAGCATCACCCTTCCTCCGCATCCGCTCTAGCGTTCTCCTTACCTCCGTCCCTATGTTGCTCACACTTCCCTATACACTTCACGCCACCATTCCACACATCTCATTGGCCTCTTTTTCTCTTTTCTCTGCCTCTGGCATAACCACACACTTGTAGTTCACGATAATGAGGAGAACAGAGGAGAATTTAAAGCACACACTAGGTCAGGCTGGAGCAAGACACTTGGTGAGGAACCGCTGGAGAGGAGGGGGGATTGCCACGTAATGAATAGACTGAAGTGTAATAGGTTATTAAGGTAGTGAGAGGCAGAGAGAAGTTGAAATGGAATTGGCCGCACTCGAGTGAATATAATACGGAGAGAATGAGAAGGAAAAGATGACAATATATCACAATTCAAAGAGCAATTGTGGCAAATTGTTGCATTCTGTTGCATGAAAAAAAAACGAAGTGTGAAAGCCAACATATGAGTAAAGGCCCTGACACACCAAGCAGACGAACAACAACTAGTTGCGATGAAGGCCAGCTGTGACGTCGCCTCACGTTGCCCCACCCTTGTCGCCTTTGTCTTGGCCAAAAAATTGCACTGGAACACACAAAGACTACAGCCTCTGGCCAACTACCACGTAAGTTATATGTGGTGGTGATGGCGCAGTGGATATGACACATGCGTTTGGTGTGGGAGATCTGGGTTTAATCCCTACTGCGATACATCAACCAATGTATCCCTGAGCAAGACACTTAACCCATAGTTGCTCCAGATACGTGTGGCCTCTGACATATGTAGCAACTGTAAGTCGCTTTGGATAAAAGCAAATGTAATGTAATGTAATGTTCTGCGCCTGCGTGACTAACTATCCATGCCAACCATTCTCTTAATACATCCATGATGCCAACATTCAAAAAGGAAAACCAGATACAAACGTTGCTATAACAAAACAGCCTTTGCCTGAATCAGCAGTAAAGAGCGAAGGTCCCTCTGCTTCACTTCCCGCTGGAAAACAGCGAGCGGACACTGGGAGATGGCTAACCAGACTGTCTATCTCCCGGGCTGTCATCCTTTCTCTCGGCATGTCTCCCTGCCGTGGGAGCGCAGCAGATTGACTGAACGGCCCGCTGTTAGACGCTGGCTAGTTAGCTAACGTTAACTTGCTAATTTCACCCAACATGCCTTCAGCTACAATGGTTACAGAAAATGAGCCGAACAAAGTTGTCACTCATCTGGCAATAGCAATCTGCTTTCCAACAATTTGACAATGAAACATTACGTTAAGTTGTTAAATTTTACTAATTAAGTGGCTGGCTTGTCAGTTGGCTGGCTAGTTAACTAGCTTGCTTGCTAGTGGGCTTGGTTGTCAGTCAAGCACCAACCATCAAGCAGAGAGAAAGAGAGGAAGAGTGGTCTACGCTCTTTATATTAAGTTTTACAGTGTAGGACATTGAATGTCATTTTTTGCCCGTTTTGACAGCTCTATGTGTATTAGATTGATCAGATGAGATGAGTATGAAAAATGTGAAGAGTTTGTGCACTCTAACGGCCGTTTTGTTTGCTTTCCTCACACTACCGTTTTTCTTTTCGGGTACTAATTCGCTTCTGCCGAATAGCCAATCAGATGGATTCCTCACGCAGACGCTGACGGACGCTGAACATGTTGGCCAAAATGGGCCAAAAAAAAGGCAGATGAAAGCCGATGCGTGGCGACAGTGCGGGACAAACCGTGAAAACTAGAGCGACGGTTGCTCACCATCGGCCCTTCCCTGGTGTGTCAGGGCCTTAAGAAACAACAAGTTGTATGCCAGCATGCGTGTGAGTTCCCCCTAGTGTGTGATTCCTTCCCTCCCAGCATGTTAATTAGGAATGTGTTTGTGTGTGTGCATGACTCAAAAAGAGAAAAAAGTGTGTGCAACTTGTGTTCAAGCATGTGAATGTGTGCGGACAAGTATAGGTTTTTTATGTGTGCATGAAATGTGCAGGGGTGTGGGTGGGTGCTGGTCTCTGTAAATATTGGTGTATTGCTGTCAGAAAAGCTATTACCAACTCAGGGCCTCGGGCTAGTCTTTACTGAGAGGAGCGGGAGCGAGGAGGAGGAGGGAGACACACACAAGAAACACAAACACATACACACACAGAGAAAGAACAGCCACAAATGCTAACACAATCACACACAAGCAGGCACGTAGACAAATGTAGATGAGGTGGCGGAGTAAGGGGGGCAGCCAAGTTGTTCACAATGAGAACACACGCAGCCGTCCAGCAGCATTCTAGCGGTAATTTACAGAGGTGCCATTAGGTTTCACCGTTGTGCTCCGCCATTCTGTTGCTAATTTACAGACATGTCATTAGACCAGACAGGAGCACATAAAGCATCTGCATCGATCTGGAAGCTCTGGCTCGCAACAACAATGGCCGTATGCGCACACAAATCAGGCAGGAAAATGCATATTGGATGACACAATCACAATGAAGAACATGTGTCATGCATGCAATCAGTGACCACAAACACACACACACACGCACGTAGGAATGCGCACGCTCTCAAGTGGGCAGGTTGGAGTGGATCTGTAGCTCAGATTAATGGAGTGAGTCAGTATTAGCTCAGAGTAAACAGTGAGACAGACACTGACATACACACCACATGTCACACTTCATCCTGTGGAGAGCACTGTCGATCAAAGCAGACGAACAGGAGGATGAAGATATGCAGAGAAAGTAAAGAGAAAATAAAAGGAAAGCAGAGGAAAAGAATGGAAATCTCTCAAGCTGAAATATTTCATTTCCTTTGGAGATTTTTGAGCACTATGACTCTTGTCATTTTCTATCTATTAGTTGTTTAATTAATTTCTTGTGGGTTGGATGTGTGGTTGAATGTAAAGTCTGACTAAATGTTTTTAATTGTGCTCATTGCAAAAGAGACCCTGATCTTATGACACTATGTGGATGAAAAAAGATTGTAAGTAAAAAAGAGAAAAAAATGAATCTCTCAAGCTAGGTTATTTCATTTCCTGTAGAGATTTTAAAGCTTTATTATCAGCTGTTTAGCAGATTAGTCCTTGTTGTTGTTTCCTGATTATTTATTATAATAATGGTTGTCTGACTTTGTACTTCTTTAGCTGTGACCATTGTTGTGGTTGAATGTGAGGTCTGACTGTAATTGTTTTACTTTGTTAGTCTATGTAGTATGTCAATGAGATTACCTGAATAAGTGAAGGAAAGAAAAACCTCAAACAACCTCTAAAATATTGGTGGTTGTGTGGTAGTAGCCTAATTTACAACAAACTTACAAATCAATTGATTGTTTAAGTAACTTCTCAGGCAAAAAAGTCAAATATTTGTTGGCTCAAGCTGCTAAAATATGAGGATTTGCTTCCTTTATCTGTTTTACACAATTGTAAATTGAATATCTAAGGATTTTGGACCATTGTTGTTGGACAAAACAAGACAATTGAATATGTAATTTAGGGGTCCTGGGAAAATCTAATGGTCAGCTTTTTCACTTTTTTTCTGACATGTTATAGACTCAACAATAAATCGAGCAATTGAAAAAATGATAAACAGTTAAAGGGATACTGATAATAATCTTTAGTTGTCTATCTAGCTGAAAATGTTTCTCTTTTTCTCAGCACTCCCTTGAAAAACAGATCTTGATCTCACTGAGACTATCTGATTAAATTAAGTTACTAAAGGACAGGAAAGGAAAGGAACGAGGAGGGGAGAGACAGAAGAAGGAAAAGGAGGGAGAGAGAAAATGATGTAAGAAATCACCAGGAAAATGTGCAAGGAACTAGTGAAGAAATTATTAATTATGGAGGCTACAGTGGAAACAGGCAAGAATGTAAAGATGGATGATGATCGGCATTAGACTTTGAAGGCTATCATTAAACTACAACTCTGATATCTAAAGCAGCCTGTTGGGGAGACAGGAGGGAGAGAGACAGGGAGAGAGAGAGAGAGAGAGAGAGAGAGAGAGAGAGAGAGAGAGAATAACTGATCTGATGGTTGCTGATACTGGGACAGGCTGCAACTGTACCGCCCCTCCGACAATCAAACACACATCACTTTGATTTCTCTGTGTTTGTGTGCATATGGCGAGTGTGTGTGTGTGTGTGTGTGTGTGTGTGTGTGTGTGTGTGTGTGTGTGTCTGTATGTGTATGTGTGTGTGTCTCATCTGGCTTTGGGTTTCCTTCTAAACATTTCACACACTAAGTTGTCATTTCCATGGCAACCCTGTGTTACAGCAAATATGAATGTGTTTGTGCATGTCATGTGTGTTTGTGTGTGTGTGTGTGTGTGTGTGTGTGTGTGTGTGTGTGTGTGTGTGTGTGAGAGAGAGAGAGAGATGGAGAAGGAGGACGAGAGTGAGAGAGAGAAAGAGTGATTGAGTGAACAGTACATTATCATGGACAGCTGTACTGAATCAAAATGGCGGATGGAGGCTGCGAGCACATCAGGGGAGCCTACATTATAAAGCACCTGATAGAGGGAGCATGGTAGAAAAGATGCTGGGCATAGGAAAAAGGGAAAGATGCATAGAGGGAATTTGAAAGAAGGAATAAAAAAGGGGAGATGGAGAAACTTATTGAGATGTGCAACACAAAATGGAAGAGAAAGAGGTAGAGGGGTAGAAAGAGAGACAAGGAAAGGGAGTGGCAGAGAGTGAGGGATGGATGGCTAGAGAGAACGAAACAGAAAAAATGCTGGTGTATCTAAATCCTAGTGTAGCAAGCCTCAATCATGGCAGCCCTGTCATTCTGGAGATAGCACACTGCAATTCCCCTGCACACCTCGTTTTTAGCCCACCATGCAGTTCTGCTATCAGCTCCTCTCAGACTGCACACGCAAATGCACCACACACACACACACACACACACACACACACACACACACACACACACACACACACACACACACACACACACACACACACACACACACACACACACACACAGCATAAACTCAAACATCCTGCATAAAAGCATCCCTCCTTAATAACAGACAGGTGGATTAACTATGCACTCATACAGTATACAGATAGATGACCAGTGTAGGAAATGTATGTAAATGTATGCTAACATATGCATAGTCTCTATATTAAGTTAAAGTGTAAAAAAATCCATACAGCCAAGTTCACTAAAGGCTACGACTGCCGTTTCCATCTCTATTCAGTGATATACAGCATCTGGCTTTGAAACCGATTGGGCTATCACATCACAGCCAAGGGAGCAATACTGTAGAGGAGGATATTACTGTCAGGACACAAGTGACAGATTGGCTGTCTGCAACGTTAAACTCTTATTCCTTGTTTTGTTGTTAAATTGAAGGCATTCATTTCCAACATGAGATATACAGTTTAAAAAACACAGTGTTGACAAATATTTTCATAATCTATTAATCTGCAGGATTTTTTTCTTGGTTAATTGATTTATTGTTTTGTCTTTTAAACAGTAACCAGTGTCAAAATGCCGATTACAATTTCTCAAAGCCTAAGGTGATTTCACCAAATCTTTTGTTTTGTCTGACAAAACACTCAAAAGATATATTCAAGTGAAGTTGGAAACATCACATTTTGGGCATATTTTACTTACTTACTAAAAATGAAAAACTATTAATGGATTATCAAGGTAGTAGTTAATTTTATGTTTCAACTAAAATAAAGTATAATAATGTAGCAATTTTCAAGAGTCCAATGTGATGTCTTCAAAACCCAAATATATTAAATTTACAGTGATGAAAAATAGTCAGAAAGAGTATTTTTGCTTGGTACATACAACATAAATTAAAGTTAAAAATCGTTTTTGAGCAGACCTGGTCTTTTTCAAGTGAATTTCCTTGAGGCACAAACAGATCATAACTTAATAATACCTTATATTGTTAATCCCTTTGAATTTCATTTTTAAGAAAAAACAATGAACAGCACACTTCCTGCCATTATGTTCAATCTTTTATTTCTTGTCCCTTTTTGTTTCTTTTATCTATGCTCATCTTTCTTTCTCTCTCTCTGTCTGTAGCTTGAATTTGGCCTTCTCTCTGGTACCCAGGGAAACCGGTTTGTTTCCATGACAATGTATGCAGGCAGAACAGTGTATTTAAGATGGATAAGATCAGAGTCTGTTTCATCCGTGTTACACACACACACACACACACACACACACACACACACACACACACACACACACACACACACGTTGCCGTGTCACACTAACAAACACATACCTAATGAAACCCGTTACAGCAGGTTGTTAACAAATAACAAGAGCATAAAGACCTCTTTTCATAAAGGTAATGTAATGGGTTTTTTAATGAATGCTGCGGCTATTTCAGTTGTCGTAGTTATTCCAGACAAGCACCACGAGTAAATGAGTGTTTGTGTCTGTGTGTGTATGTGTGCAACGCCTGTGAGTGCAAGTGTGTGTATTCTTGTTCATGTGTTTGTTCTTGTTTTGGCAAACAGCAAAGAAATGAACTTCAAATGCCAGATGGGGTACTGGAGTGAATCGCCAATTGGGCCACTACCCCCACGCACCCACGCAGACACAATGGAAATAGCTAGAACAGGTAGGAGACAATTGGAGCACCGACTTGCCTGTTTCTTTCTCTTTCTTTCTAAAAAGGGAGTGTAAGTGTGTGTATGAGGTATCTGCATCACTGATGAATACCATCCTGGCTGATGCGAGACTGTGTCAAGTCGGGGAGCTCAAGGAGAGATGCAGCGTCCCTGCTGAGAATCGCTGCAGTCTTATCTCTCTTCCTGTCTCCGACCTTCTCTTTCCACCTCTCTTTTCCCACTTTCAGAATGCTCCTATCTTTCCTCACCATCACTTTTCTACACTCCTTTACCCTTTCCTGCCCACCCCTCCTCCCGCCCTCCCTTACGGACTTGCAGCCAGCCTCCGCTCTATCTTTTCCCTTCATCCTCTGTAAATAGGGAGTCCGTTTAAAGTCTTTATTTTTAGGCGATTACAGGGTGCATGGCCTTTGCGTGTTTCCTATTAGCGTTGTGTTGAATGTGCGAATATGTTAATGTGTACTTGCTAACAGGATGGTAATTGCATACAATTACTAGTAAATGTATACATTTACTAGTGGGATTGCTTCACATTTCCCATGGTGAGTTCTGTAACTGTGCATCTCCCTGATAAAGTGGGGGTAGAGCTCTGTATGCTGTGCTGTGACTTTCATACATGTGCTGCATGGGTGTTAAGCATTAATGAGAGTTGTAGTACAGAACTGTAATGGGTGTTAGTAGCAGAGAGTTAGAGGCAGAATTAGTCCCACTAGTGGAAAGGGTACATCTAGAAAAATGTTGCGTTTTACAGTCAAAACTTTGTTGCAATTGCATTGTCACTGCTGGTGGCAAGAGGGGGCACAACTTTGTTTTTTAACTATTTTTATTTATTCACAGCTCCAGATGTGGCCATCAGGAGCCAAATTCATGCCAGTCAGTCGGGCAGGCAGCCAATCACCAGACACTTGCCTCTTAACACTAAGCGGCTCTCTCTCACCTCGGGTTGAGTGCTGCTCACTTGCCCGTCTTGCTAAATGATGTAAACATTACAGCTACAGTGGCTAATGTGTGTCTGAGAAATATCTTTTATTGACAAATATACTGTATATTGCAGTATTTTCTTTAAGGCTTAGATCATTTTGCATACTTCACATGCAAACAAAATGATTATTTTATTTTAAAAGAGTAACATTTACTGGATACAATGAACAAATACTATATATACTATATAAGCCACATGGACAATTGATTCACGTCACCTTATGGCCCAAACAAAAGGCAACTTCCTTCATTGCTCTGCAGGA